>NW_027185655.1:78751942-78800286 GCF_028583685.1 Petaurus breviceps papuanus
CCCCCCCCCCCCAGCCTCAGAGCATTAACTCTGCCCCTTCTCCCTGCCAGCACTCTGCCCAGCAACAACCCATTAACTGTTTATTTCTGCTAGGAATAATAACAAGCTACATCTATGAATCCTTCACTAAACCATCTATAAACATTTTAGCTTAGGAAAATGTTATCTCCCCTTAGTATAATGGCCAGCTGCCCCTATGAATCCTTCAGGGCACTATCTATACGTTGACTCCTTAGCCAATTATACACATATTGAGTTTCTGTTAGCCTTGGTTCCCAACATCCATCTTGTCAAACATGACACTGATGAGTGGCAGACTAGGCACTTCTCCGTCAGCCCTTGACAGCTAGCTGATTTAGTGAGGTTTCAGGACTAAAACCACACCTCCAGGTAGCCCTGCCTTGGGCTATTTCCCAGTGAATTATGGGTAATATGCCTGCACAGTTGACATTAAAAGTGCATGTTCCTTTAAGCACTGACTACTCCTTAACTCCTCCCTAATCCCACCCTTACTCACCTAGTTAGCATAATTGACATCTGATTTATTGCCTAGACTCCTTCAAAACTATGCCTATGTCTTCTTTAGATTTGCAGGTTCCCTAAGAACTCTTGCCCGCTGTAAAGCATAACAATAAACTTTTACAATCCTGACTTCAAGACTGCTTGGGCTTACTGAATTCTTTCAGACTGAATTGAAGGGATTCTGGTCATTGATAAGGATCAGAGTTCCTGTATAACCTATTGCCATCCCCCTATCAGTCTCTATTATAGGATATTGTAAAATAATCTATCTTTGTTACCTTAAAAAAAACCCTTCAATAAACAGTCTTGTTCAACCAATGCACTTTTTAGCTTTGAGTTAAGATAACAGTCATTTTCTACTATAACTGGAACCCCACTTATCTGTTCTTTTCATATAGGGTCAAAGGAGAAAAGAATGCAGTTCTTTTAAGTACTTTAGTTTTATCAAGCAACAGTTACCTTTCTATATCCTAAATCTCTTTTTATCTTAGGTAACCCAGTCCTCTCTACCAGAAATCCCTATCCTAACTCTGAACTTGAAAAGGTGCCATGATTACCTTTATGATAAAAGACTCACTCTCTTATCTATAGATTCCTTAGCTTTCTCATTAGTTGTGAAGTGAGTTGAAGAATTCCATCCCCCCATAGTAATACTCTGAACATTAAAAAGAAATTTAATGCTGTGTAATTATAATGGCTAATTGTGGTCCTGGTAAAGAATGGAGGAATTGTACGTCTCTTCTTTTCTTAGAGAGGTGGGAAGAATAAGGCTGCAGAACATTTCATTGCTGGTAGATATTGTCAGCATGTCACTTGGTTTTGCTTAACTGTTATGTTGTGGAGGAAAGTTCCCTGAGTAGCAGGGGACAACATATCAGAAAGTAACTATTAAAAACAAAAGGTGTCAATAAAAACATTTTTTTTTTAAAGAAATGCTTTTATAAGGGGCGGTCAGGTGGCTCAGCGAGTAAGAGCACCAGCTCCAGTGTTGGGATGACCTGGGGATCAAATCCAGGCTCAGATAATTAGCACCACACCCAGAAATAACTGGCCTTGTAACCTTGAGAAAGTTACTTAACCCGGATTGCTTTAAAAAAAAAAAAAGAAATGCTTTCATCTTAAGCACTAGCAAAAAAAAAAAATCTTTGAATCCCTTGAACAAAACTCTGGTCTAGTTTAAAGGGTATTCAGATGATTGCAATCTGAATTTATGCATTTGCTCAGTACAATATGCATGCCCTCCTTTTTGCAAGGATATTTATTACAGGCTTGGAAGAATTTCATCATCTAACAGTTTTAAATTACAATATAATGAAAATAAAAGTTCATGTGTTCTGCAAGGTAGAAATCTGTGGCTAATCACAGCAAGCACTGGGGATGGCCTGTAAGGGCATCAAGTTGGGAACTGCTTTTCTCCAGTAAATGATCAACTACATATGAGTCATTCATTTATATATTTATTTAGAGCGGATTAAAATGCACTCATTGTAGAGCTCTCTGGGCACTGACACAAAGTAATAATGGCCCCATAAGCCATGTGTTCTGGAAAAAATGCAAGTAAGCAGATTCAGGTAGAATTAACACAACTGAACTGGTATCTGGTGTCTGTGTAGCAGAGTGTGGGTTCACCTTCAAGGGTTCAAATGTCAGCACAAAAATGCATTTCAGGAACAGAGTGGCCTGAGACTCAAGAGTAAATTTCTTTCAGAACTGTAATTTCGGGAATTGTTATTTTCTGTCTCTGATTCCTGAATTGAAAACAGCACTGTGTGCTTTAACTTCCTTTGACCAGAGCTGTGGAGAGTGTTTCACATGGCACCCTGGGCAGATGCTCATATGACACTCATGCATTCAGTGAAATTGATTTGAGCTGATATAAAGCATTGGGTTGCATTGACCCCATGAAGGCTTTGATATGCTGAAAATTCCAGGATCTGTGATGTCATCAGTATCCATACTTCCTAACCAACACAATATTCATCAAGGTAGTTCAATATGGGAACAATCTTCCTAATTCACTAAAGCTAGCATTTACTGATAGTGCCTAATATTAACAAGGCAGAGATCTAGGTATTGGTGATACAAAAAAAGAGGTAGTATTTTCTAATCTTGAAGAATTTATATTTTACTATGGAAGCAGGTTTATACAACCAGCTTGTATGCTTGTAAACATTTAACAAACAGTTCTCCCTCTGCAAAAGAAATGTTTGCATGACATAATTTTAAGTTTAACTTTCATAATTAACATCTTTTCTATCACTTTCTTAAGTCTATAAAGCAACAAAATAATAAATCAATCACTGATTTGTAGCATTTGTTGATTTCTGAGGAGTAAATCCTCACACTGCTTATTTAATAATCAGCTAGTGGTCCCAAGTGAAATCAATGTATAGGAAAGTAATTTAAGAAAAAGTGCTAAAAGCTGGAGGGATCAGAAAAGTCTTATTGAGGACCCAGCACTTGAGCTGTGTTTTGAAGGAAGGTAGGGAGTAGGGACAGAGGTTAGGAGGGAATGAATTCCAGATAAGGGAGACAATTTGTGCACAGAAGTGGGACCAGAAAAGTAGGTCACCTTGTATATGGCTTTAAATGCCATGTTAAGGATTTTGAATTTTATTCTAGAGGCCCTAGGGAGCCATTGAGGATTTTTGAGTAGGCTGATAGGTTTTAGAAACATCAGTTTGGCTGATATATTCAAAAGTGGGATGTGTTGCCTCAGTAAACAGTGAATTCCCCTATCATTGCAGTGTATCAGGCAAAGGCTAGATAGATCATTTGTCTGGGAAATTTCAGAAGGGTCCTTTTGTTTAGGTATGGGCTATACAGGATAACCTTCAAGGTGGCTTCCAGTCCTGTCTGTGATTCTTAGAATGGAAAGGTAATTTTTAGGATGCTAGAATCCTTTGCCCTGAAGCACAATTCACAGAGTGCATTGAAAATGATTTAGTATTCTCTATTTTGGTTAAAATGTAAAACTTTAGGGGCACACTGTTTTGAGTACCAAGATGTCAACGAAGGAGTGAAAACTGGCGAGTGCCTGACTATGTAGCAGAGGGGAAACAGTGATGGATTTGGAGTCAAAGGACCTGGCTTCAAATCCCAGCTCTGCCCTATACTACTTATATGACCTTGGGCATGTCACTTCACTATTCTTGGCCCCAGTTTCCTCACCAGTAGCAGTTGGGTGTTAGAGAAGATGATTTCTGAGATTGTTTTGGGGAGTTCTGTAGCTGAAAAAGAGTTGTCACCCAGTCGCCAATAATGCTGAGTATTACTAGGCTCAGCTAGACTGTTCTTTGGATGCCAGATTTATACTTTGGTGCCAGTTTCACATATGAAAGCTTTATTAGCATGGGAGGAGCTATTGAAGTCTTGGTTCTACTGGTATAACCTTTAAAACTCCAAGGTTACCTCTGTGCCATGATGAGGTAATAGAGGGATATTTTAATATAAGAAAGCTTTAATAGCAAGAAATATATTTGCAGCACTGATTTATGAGCATCAGACTTACTACTATCATAATAATAATAGCTAGCTGTGGGGAGCCAAAGAGGCCTGATCCAGGACTCAGATAATTACCCTAATAATAGTGGATTAAAAAAAAAAAAGCTCCTTGAGAAGTGACTTCTTTGTTAAGTTAGCTCCTGAGTTCTTTGTTATGGGTTACACTTAAAAGGATGTTGTTTGTGTTCTGAGACCAATAGGCTCTTCCCCAAGACTTTAGTTATTTTTAGATAGTTGGATCCTATGCAAATGCCCTCCATGCTCCCTGCTTTGGTTTAGGCCTTGAAGCCAGCTCTCCAGAGCATCCTTTGTAATGTGACTGCATATGAAAGGAGTTAACTGAACCTTCCTAACTCTCTCTGGCACCTAGAGAACAAAGCTACTCTGTGCTACTTCCAGGATTACTAAGGTAATGATTAGAAAACTTCAGTCGCCTTCCTTTGTCTCATTGCTCTATAAAAACCTTGTCCTAAGAATCAATGAATGGAGTTTATGGTTCTTCCTTGAACTACCCACATGGCCTGGTCATTTCTTATTCATGTCTCCAGTCATGCTTAAGTGCTGGACATTGAACAGCCCATGGCAAATGGTGCCCACGTGGGATACGAGGAACCTGAAAGGAAGGTCCACAGCGGAGATGGCCCTTACAAGCAGAAGGAGCTCCAAAAATAACAAGTCACAAGATAAGGGAAACTTTTTCAATCAATCTTAGTCATTCTGTTGCACCATGCTGATACAGGGATTTTCTAGCTTTTTTTATGGTTATTTTTTTTCTTTATTAATTTGTTTGTTTACTTTGACTTTACAAGATTCAGTTCCCTGGTTCTTTGAGTTTCAAATTTTCTCTCTCCTCCCTTCTCCCCCCTCCCTCCCTGCATGGTGGCATACAATCAGGTATAGGATCTAGCGTTAGAGGCACGAGTGTGAGACACTGCGGCAGTTACAAGATTTCAGAGGGAGTGCACGTGACATCTGAGGGGCAGGGGCTTGCAGATGTGGAGGCCGACTCTGCTGGCCCATAAAGGCTGACATGGCACTGAGCGTGCCCCATAAACATGGACTCCTCTTAACACATACTCTTTTGCCCTGCACTCGGGAGAGTCCGCGATTGGCTCCCACATGTCATGTGGCAGGGTGGCGGCCGGAGAGGGTGCACATGGCTTTCTGAGGGAAGTCGTTGGAACAGCTTTGCCTGGGGGTTAATGAACCAGGGATAAGGGAGTTTTGGGCGCAGTGACGTGAGAGTGATACTCTGCGTGGCAGTGCCTAAAGGACTTCCGTGAAGGATGTTGCTCCTTTGTCTCATACGACATACTTGGGAGAGAACATGATTGGCCCTGCAAGGCGTGCCCCCCGCAAGGTTTATAATGAGGGGAGACAGAGGAAGTGAGGGAGTTGAGTTAGTTCCAGTTCCGCCTGGAAGTAAGGGAGTTCAGTTAGTTCCAGTTCCGCCTGGAAGTGAGTTAGTTCCTGTGCCTGTTCCTGCTTGCTGTAACTGAATAAACAGCTTCACATCACACTTTCCGTGTCCTGGGTATTCTGTGGGGGTAAGTTTTTCTTGGAGACAAGAAGCCGGAGATGTCCGAAGACCAGGTATAAGGTAAGACACAGCTGGAGTTGGGACCGGGAACCCAACAATCTACAGATACTTTCACATCAGGCATTGGTCAGGTTGAAAAGGATTGTAATGGATGGAATGAACAATGGGAAAGAGGAAACCAAACCAAACAAGGAAGAGAAAGAGAACAAGTAATTTGCTTCAATCTGCATTCAAACTCTGTTCTTTCTGGTTCTTTCTCTGAATGTAGATATCTCTCTCCACCATGAGTCTTTTGGAGTTTACTTGTAGCCCTGCATTTCTGAGAAGAATCTGGTCTATCAAAGTTGATCATCACACATTTGTTGTATCTGTAATGGTGTACAAATTTTTCCTGGTTCTGCTCTTCTCACTCAGCATCATTTAGTATAAGCCTCTCCAGGTAGATATGAAGTCCATCTGCTGTTCGTTTCTTATGGCACAATAGTATTCCATTACATTCATATAACATAACTTGTTTAGCCATTCCCCAATTGATGGGCATCCCCTTAATTTCCAACTGTTTGCCACCACAAAAAGAGCTGCTATAAATATTTTTTGTACATATGGGTCTTCCTCCCAATTCTGTGATCTCTTTGGGATACAACCTTAGAAGTGGTATTGCTGGGTCAAAGGACATGCACTTTTTTATAGCTGTTTGGGCATAGTTTGTACAGAAGCTTTTCAGTTTCATGTAATCAAAGTTATACATTTTGCATTTTATAATGTTCTCTAATTATTGTTTGGTCATGAAATCTTCCCCTCTCCATAAATCTGACAGGTAAACTATTCCTTTCTTTACCATATTGCTTGCATTATTATCCTTTATACCTAGATCACACACCCATTTAGACTTAATTTTGGTATACAATGTTAGATAATGGTCTATGCCCAGTTTCTGCCATAATATATTCCAATTTTCCCAGCAGTTTTTGTCAAATAGTGAGTTCTTATCCCAAAAACTGGGGTCTTTGGGTTTATCAAAGAGTAGAATATTATATTCATTGAGTGTTGAGTCTTGTGTACCCAATTTATTCCATTGATCCACTGCTCTATTCCTCAGCCAGTACAAGTAGTTTTGATGACTGCTGCTTTATAATACAGATTGAAATCTGGTATAGGTAGGCTACCTTCCCTAGCATTTATTTTCATTAATATCCTTGATATTCTGGACCTTTTGTTCTTCCAAATTAATTTTGTTACTATTTTTTTGTAGTTCTATAAAGTAATTTTTTGGTAAATTGATTGGTATGGCACTAAATATGTCATTTAATTTAGGTAAAATTGTCATTTTTATTATATTAGCTCGACCCAGCCATGAGCAATTGATGTTTTTCCACTTAGTTAGATATGACTTTAGATGTGTAGAAAGTGTTGTAGTTCTGTTCATATAGGTCCTAGGTTTGTTTTGGCAGGCAGATTCCCAAATATTTTATAATGTCTACAGTAACTTTAAGTGGGATTTCTCTTTCTATCTCTTGCTATTGGATTTCATTAGAAATATACAGGAATGTCAAGGATTTATGTGGGTTTATTTTATATCCTGCTACTTTGCCAAATTTATTTATTATCTCTAGTAGTTTTTTACTTGATTCTCTAGGATTCACTAAGTATATCATCATATCATCCACAAAGAGTGATAACTTGGCCTCTTTTTTGACTAATTTTATTCCTTTGATTTCTTTTTCTTCTCTCATTGCTACTGCTAACATTTCTAGTACCAGATTGAATAAGAGGGGTGATAGTGGACACCCTTGTTTCACCCCTGATCTTATTGGAAATGCTTTTAGCTTATCCCCATTACCTATAATACTTGCTGATGGCTTTAAATAGATGCTACTTATTATTTTAAGGGAAGCTCCATTAATTCCTATACTTTCTAGTGTTTTTAATAGGAATGGATGTTGTATTTTGTCAAAGGCCTTTTCTGCATCTATTGAGATAATCATATGGTTTCTGCTACTTTTATTGTTGATATGATCAATTATCCTGATGCTTTTCCTAATGTTAAACCATCCTTGCATTCCTGGAATAAATCCTACCTGATCAAAGTGTATTATTCTTGTGATATGTTGCTGTAGTCTTTTTGCTAACATTTTATTTAAAATCTTTGCATCTATTTTCATGAGGGAAATTGGTCTATGATTTTCTTTTTCTGTTTTATCTCTTCCTGATTTAGGTATCTGTACCATGTTTATATCATAAAAAGAATTTGGTAGGACTCCTTCACTAATTTTCCCAAATAGTGTGTAGAGTATTGGAATGAATTATTCTTTAAATGTTTGAAATAATTTACTAGTGAATCCATCTGGCCATGGAGATTTTTTCCTAGGCAGTTCACTGATGGCTTGTTCAATTTCTTTCCCTAAGATGGGGTTATTTAAGTAATTTACTTCCTCTTCAATTAATCTGGGCAACTTATTTTTATGTAAATATTCATCCATTTCACTAAGATTGTCATATTTATGTGCATATAATTTGGCAAAATAATTCCTAATTATTGTTTTAATTTCTTCTGCATTGGAGGTAGATTCACCCTTTTCATTTTTGATACTCATAATTTGCTTTTCTTCTTTCTTTTTTATCATATTGGCTAAGGGTCAATCAATTTTATTTGTTTTTTCATAAAACCAGCTCTTAGTTTTATTTATTAATTCAATAGTTTTTAAATTTCACTTTTATTAATCTCTCCTTTGGTTTTCATTATTTCTAATTTAGTATTTAATTGCAGATTTTCATTTAGTTCTTTTTCTAGCTTTTTCAATTGCCTACCCAATTCATTGACCTCACTTTTCTCTAATTTATTCATGTATGCATTCAGGGATATAAAACATCCCCTAAGAACCACCTTTGCTGCATCCCACAAATTTTGGTATGTTGTCTCATTATTGTTATTCTCTTGAATGAAATTACTGATTGTTTCTATGATTTCTTGTTTGACCCACTCATTCTTTAGGATTAAATTGTTTATTTTCTAATTACTTTTTAGTATGTCTTTCCATGGCCCTTTATTACATATGATTTTTATTACATCATGATCTGAGAATGATGTATTTAATATTTCTGCCTTTCTGCACTGAATTGTTAGGTTTTTATGTCCTAGTACAAGGTCAATTTTTGTATAGCTGCCATGTACCACTGAGAAGAAGGTATATTCCTTTTTATCCCCATTCAGTTTTCTCCAGAGATCTCTCATACCTACCCTCTCTAAAATTCTATTTACCTCCTTAACTTCTTTCTTGTTTATTTTGAGGTTGGATTTATCAAGGTCAGAGAGGGGGAGATTAAGGTCTCCCACTATTATAGTTTTGCTATCCATTTCTTCCTCTAATTCCCTTACCTTCTCCTCTGGGAATCAGGTCACTATACCACTTGGTGCATATATGTTAAGTAATGATATTGCTTCATTTTCGATTGTGACTTTTAGCAGGATATAGTTTCCTTCCTTATCTCTTTTTGCTTTTGCTTTATCTGAGATAAGGATTGCTGCCTCTGCTTTTTTTTACTTTAGCTGAGGCATGATATATTTTACTCCAGCCTTTTACCTTTACCCTGTGTGTATCCCTCTCTTTCAGATGTATTTCTTGTAAACAGCATATTGTAGGAGTATGGTTTTTAATCTATTCTGCTATCTTCCTCCATTTAATGGGAGAGTTCATTCCTTTCATGTTCACAGTTTTGATTACTATCTGTTTCTTTCCCTCCATCCTATTCCCTCCCCTGTTTATGCTTATATTTTTCCCCCTTCTCCCTTCTCCTTAATAGTTTTCCATTTGACCACTGCCTCACTCAGTATTCCCTTCTTATCAGCCCCCTCCCTTTTTCTCCCTGTATCAGCAAGCACCCCAGCATCCCCAGGGTGGCTTAGATCTGCTTTGCTAAAGGAAAGCAACTCAAAATGGGTTAACAAGCTTACTTTAACTAGTCACATATGTATCATTTACCTAGTTCAGGGGAAAAAGGTCAGCACCCCAAACTTCAGAATATGCAGACAGAATTATCAAGACAGAGAAACAGATCAAGTAGACAGGTTTCCAAACTGTCCAACCATTACATCCATACCAAATCAGCATCTGGGTTTTTCAAAGCTGGGGGGCTCTCAACAACGGCTTCCCAGAGTCTCATCTGATCAAATCACAGAACACTTTTCAAAGTGAGCCCCCAAGCAAAGCCTCAAATCAGGGTTTATATAGCCTTCTCCTGGTTCAGAGAATGTAATAACCTTCTGGATCCACTGGGCAATCAAAAAGTATCTACTGAAAAACAGGCCTCCCACCCCAGGCTCCAGGTGCACTTTAGCCTAGGGGAAGGGAAGATCTTAAAAATTTACATTCCCATTACGCTCCCCTTTCCCCTTACTTCTCTCCCTTCTAACCCTCCCCCCCCCCCCTTTATAGCCCTTTCTCACTCCTACTGCCTGTACTATATTTTTATACTTAATGTAGTGTGTTATTTCTTCTTTGTAACAAGAGTGACAGGAGCAAATCTCAGGCAAAGCTCCTTTCCCTCCCCTCTTCCCCTCTATTATGATACATTTTGTGTCTCTTCTCCATAGAGTCCTATGCTTAACTGGTTGTGTTTATTCTCTCCTTGCACCAGAACCAATGAGGGAAAAGCTCATATAATACTCATCTCCCTCCCTTCTTTCTCTCTGCTATATTTTTTTATGCCTCTTTGTGTGGTATAATTTACACTTTTCCACTTCATTCTTTCCTCTTCTTCAATTGCAGTCCCTTTGTAGTCCTTAATAAGGTTTTTTTAATTGTCATTTTGTGTATTTTATCCTCATGCCCTCTTCTTGTCTATAAACAGTTTGATCTTATTAAATGACAGGGTATATGTGTGTGTGTGTTTTCCTTGTTTACCTTTCTATGTCTCTCTTGCATCTCATAATTGGAGGTTGAATTTTCCATTAAGCTCTGGCTTTTTCATCAGGAAGTTCAGGAAATCTGTTATATCATTGAATGACCATCTCCTTGCCTGGAAGAATATGTTCATTTTCTCTGGATAGGTGATCCTTGGTTGTAATCTGAGGTCTTTTGCCTTACAAAAATTTGTATTCCACTTCCTCTGATCTTTCAGTGTAGAGGCTGCCAAATCCTGTACAATCCTTGCTGTGGTTCCTCAATATTTGAATTGTTTCTTTCTGGCCACTTGAAGTATTTTCTCCTTTACCTGGTAATTCTGGAATTTGGCCACAACATTTTGAGGACTTTTCAATTTGAGATCTCTTTTGGGAGGTATCCAATGAATTCTCTCAATTTTTATTTTACCCTCAGGTTCTAGTATCTCAGGGCAGTTTTCCTTGATGAGCTCTTGGAGGATGTTGTCCAGGCTCATTTTTTTCATCATGATTTTCTGGTAGGCCTTGATTCTCAGATTCTCTCTCCTGGATCTATTTTCCAGGTCAGTTATTTTTCCATTGAGATATTTTACCTCTTTTTCTAATTTTTCATTCTTGATGTTTTGTTTGACTAATTCTTGGTTCCTTGTAGAGTTATTCTCTTCAATTTGTTTGATTCTAATTTTTAGTGAATTATTTTCCTTGGTTAGTTTTTGGAGCTCCTTTTCCATATCACATATTTTTCTTTTTAAGGAGCTATTTTCTTCATTATAATGTTTCTCTAATTTTGCAGTTTTTATTTGAAAAGAATTATTCATTTTATCTTCTATCTCTCTCATTTGGTTTTCAAAGTTCCTTTTGAGGTCATCTAGGCATGCTTTCTGTGCTTGAGACCAGTTCCCTGTTGAGTCTTCAGCTGTGGGTAATAATTCAGGAAAATAGAGAATGCTCACTGACCTCTGATAATCATTTAACATCTTATTTTGGCTAAAATATGAATTAATCAAACAGGATGCTCTGCCTCATTTTGCAAAAAAAAAAAGTTCTTTCCATGTCAGCCACTCCAGAGCCCAGATAAGGCTTGAGTAGGATTTAAAACAGGCATCTAGAGATCATAATTTCCAAAGAGACCCAGCTTTGTCTCTGAGAATACCTGTCCTTATGTTAACAAAGCCTACTTTATAGCCCTTAAGGACGAGACCCTCAATTCGAGGCATTAAGTTGAGTAAAGGGACTTTTTCTTATTTTAAGATTTTCTGGGCATATACCACGTTATGTATTGTTGATGGCAAAGAAAACACAGATATTCTGTATCATAATTTTAATTGACACTTTGTCTTCTTTCTTGTTTTATTATATTTACCATTTATCCAATTATGGAAATTCCTTTCTCATACAATGATTAAACTGTTATGGGGATCATACATTTGTATAACTCCAGCCACCCTTAATTGGGATAGTCTTTGAATGTACTTAAGCTCTCTCATACTTTTGTTCATCAGTCAGGACTCTAGTCCTGCACTCCATGTGCAAATAGTGAAGCTAGCAATAAATATTTCAAGCCACTCAGGTTAGTTTATGGTAAAATTTAGTTGTAAACCCCCCCCCCCATTCAATTATTTAGGACATAAAATGAGAGATAAAATTATTGAGCCTCAAAAATATAATAATTCAAAGAGAATGTGAAAACTTCAAATGATTTTCAAAAATTAAGAGATATAAATTGGGTAAAGAACACATCAGCTTACTCACTTATTTAATACCCCAAGGGGAGCCCCATAGCTCCTTTCTCCTTGAACCTTAACAAAATAATCAGAAGAACTTAAAATTATTGAAAATGCCGTTCAGCATTGCCAAGTCTATAGGATAGATAGCAATAGTCCTGTAGAAATTAGTGTAGTGAGGACACCTTTAATTCCCTTTGGGGCCATACATAGGCAACAAAATATCTTTAAGAGTGGATTTATCTCCCTCATCAAAGCCAGAAAAAACATTGTTACTCTCTATTAGTAGCTATGCTAATGTATAAGGCAATTTCACACCAGAAGTATGACCACCACTTCAGGCTCCCTCCCTGTACATATTCAGTAATGTTATGTTAAAGCCCAAATTGAAATGCTAATTAAGGCAGATCCTTCCTGGCAGATCCTATGGACTGTTTTATCAAGGAACTAGGGATAATACAATTTTACATTCCAATCAACAATGAGTTATTTCCCAAATAACATCTTTTTTCTCCTCTCTTACAAGTGGCTAAGGCCTTTTACTAAGGCCTAAAATGAACAGATAACTAACAAGAGTTATTTCTACTCCTCCTCATCTACCTAAAAGAGTGAAATGTTTGCTATTATACGTCTTCTAAAGCAACAGTCTCAATCCCTTAACGTTTTTATGGATAGTAAATATTATTTTTACACTGTAAGGAACATTGAGACAGATTTCTATAATCAAGAGTTATAGCAATTATTTTTTTATAGTTGCAACAAGTGGTTAGAAGTAGAAAAAAATCCTTTCTATTTCTCATGTTTACTCTCATACATCTTTGCCTGAGCTCATTCAACAAGGCAATGCTTTATAGCTGATAAAATAACAATATAAACTCACCCAATACTTCTTCCTTTATCTCTGCATTCAAAATGTAAGGATGTTAATAAGCAATTTCACATTTACTCGAGAATAGGCCAGGCAAATAGTTAAACCATGCACAAAATGCCTTCCTCACATAGCTTCTCCCTCTTCCACCTCTATTAATCCTACAAGTTTAAAACCTAATAGTCTTTGGCAAAAGGATGTCACTTCTTTAGAAACTTACAATATATTCATGTAACAATGAACACTTTTTTCTTGTATACTTTTGCTTTGGTAACTTTAAAGGTTGGATAATCTTTGTTGTTTAAAGCTAAATAAGAATTGAGAATATCAACTACCAAATATTTATATCCATAATTATTTGAACATACTGATTTGGAGTGAGATAAGAATTATCAAGCAAAGTTTAAATCTGTGATCTAAGCAATTGGAACAGGGAGGTTGAGTTCTATTGAATCTAAAACTTAAATTTATTTTTTTTGAGCCATATGTCAGCATTATAGTTCTTTTTAGGTTGAAGGTTAACAATTTATCATAACTATGACTTACAAACCTATTTAAGGTGAATGAGAAATGGGAAAGAAAACTTTCAGTGTATTACTAGAAGCCTCTAATTTAATTTTTATTGTTGCCATTTCTTCAAGAATTGACTCTTTTTGGGGGCAGCTAGGTGGTGCAGTGAATAGAGCACTGGCCCTGGAGTCAGGAGGACCTGAGTTCAAATCCGGCCTCAGACACTTAACACATACTAGCCATGTGACCTTGGGCAAGTCACTTAACCCCACTTGCCCTGCCCTTCCCCCTCCAAAAAAAAAGAATTGACTCTTATTGACTGATATTTTTTCCTGATATAAGATATTATGTAATTATGTATTTAAATAATGGAGGGCCCTCTTCCTCTAGCATCCCTCAGAAATGAAAAGGCAACAGTCAATTACTATATTTCCATTCAAAAAATTAAAACTTAAAATCATTTAAATCATTTTCTGTTTCCTTGTAACTGTGAAACCTCCCATTCATTTAACTTAATAAGGCTACATTATATGTACAGAGAACAATTATTGTCCTTCAATTTTATATGATTATACCTGTAGCTATACTTCTGTAAGGAGAACCATTGTTTTTTCACTCCATTTCCATTGTTCTTCATTTTTTAGGTACTCCTAAAGAAACAAAAACTGATAATGTCCTTGCCTACACTGCCAAATTATTTAAATCTTTCTGTGAAACCTGTTACAAAAATACAAAAAAAAAGAGGATTTGGACCTATACATCACAAGGTCAATTAGATACTGCCTTATATACCCTAAAAAATTTTAAGCCTCATTAAAAATGTGTATACACCAGCAGAATAGCAATTTGAAAAAGTACATATTCCCAAACAGAGTAATGGAAAATACATGCCCCTTAATTATGTAGAGGGGAGGTTGTGTTTATATTTTTTTTAGACACTGATGAATGACCACTTAAGATGCCAACAGAGAATGTCCAGGTGTATTCCACCAGAAGAAGCAACAGAGAAGACGATCAGAGACAACACAAGAGAAAATGACTTGCCATCCCACCTTTTCACAGAATGATACAGCCTTCTTTTTTTTTTTTAAGCAATCAGGGTTAAGTAACTTTCTCAAGGTTACACGGCCAGTTATTTTTGTGTGGGTGCCGAATGTCTGAGGCCAGAACTGATCCCAGGTTTCCTGATGGTGGGGCCAGCAGTCTTACTATGTCACCTGGCCCCCCAGTAGGCAAAGAAAGAGTCTTTTTTTTTTTAAGCAATTGGGGTTAAGTAACTTGATCAAGGTTACATGGCCAGTTATTTTTGTGTGGGTATGGAGTATGTGAGGCTGGAACCGATCCTGGGTCTCTCAATGCCGGGGCCCACACTCTTACTCACTGCGCCACCTGGCCGCCCCTTATGATACAGCCTTCTAATGGAACATTACACAATGACAGACTTCAGTGGTGCCTGCACTTCAGGAAATATCTGATTTTCTTTTTTTTTTTTTGTAGTTTATTATTTTTTTATATTTTAGTTTACATCATTCATTTCCACAAGATTTTGAATCACAAATTTTCTCCCCATTTTACCCCTACCACCACCCCAAAACAGCAATCCCACTGAATACCCCCTCCCCCAATCTGCTTTCTCCTATATATTCCCCCATTCCCACCTCCAACTTTCCAGTAGGGCGTGGTGGATCTCTATGCCCCAGTGCCTGTATATCTTATTTCCCAGTTACATGTATAATAATAATAATTATAATAATATATTTTAAACCTTTGAATTCCAGATTCTTTCCCTACCTCCCTTGTCACCTACCCTTACTGGGAAGATAAGCTATTCAATATGGGTTGTACATGTGTAGCTATGCAAAACATTTCCATAGTGGATATATAGTGAAAGACTGACTATATTTCTCTCCATCCCATCCCACCCTCCACTTGTTCTATTCTCTACTTTGATCCTGTCCCTTTTCAAAAGTGTGTGCTTCTAACTTCCCTTCCCCCCAGCCTGCCCTCCCTTCTATCATCCCCCCTCTCATCCCTTTACCCCCTACTCTCTTGTAGGGTGAGATAACCTATTTAGTGTGTATGTCATTCCCTCCCTAAGCCAAATTCATTGAGAATAAGGTTGACTCATTCCCTTTTGCCTTCCTGTTCTTCCCCTAATATTTGATTTTCTAATAAGAAATGACTTTTGGACTTTCAAAATCACAGGACTAATTGCCTCCCTCTTAATGTCAGCAACTGTGTCTTCTATTTTAAGTGGGATACAAACTGCTCCATTTGTGAATGAATTTTCAAGGCATGTTACCTTGCCTTTGAAAACTCAAGACCAGACTTCTTCTCTGATGTAATTATGGATACACCTATCTATGTATGAACTTTTAATTGCATTGATTTTACTTTTGCTCGATGCATATCTAGTAAAGATCTTGTTGAACAATCTTTATTTGATTTTTTACAATTAATTTCACTTATGCTTGGTATCAAACATCAAAGGTATATGCATGTCTTAAAAAAGGGGGGGAAATGTTTGTCAGATTTCTTGTTACTAAATTCACTGTCCTAATATTATTAATGGTTCCAACTGCTGTTTTTGCCAGCTGCACTGTGCAATAGGTTAATGAGTTATCAAAAAAAAATCTTTCTGTAGCCTTTAAGACACAACATGCTATAGATAAGGATCTTTTGTATAAGATCAATTTATTATAATAATTAGTATTTGCGCTTAGATAGGAGTTAAAAGCATTAAAAACTCAACCATTACTTAGATGTGATTATAAATACACATGTATTTGTGTTACCCCTAGCTTATAATTCCTCTCATATCAATACCAGATGGGAGAGGATCAGAGCCCACTTATTGAGAGTGTGGCATAATTTCAATATCACATTGGAAATAAAAAGCTTTCAGTCAAATTATTAAGATATCAAACATGGTAAGATTCCTGGGATTGACCCAGTAGGAGTTACAAAAACAATTATTGATACATTGAAAAAAATCTATGTATCTACTTCCCACATTAATCATTATATTAGTCTGTTGTATTTTTTGGACCTTGCATTATATGAATTATAACACACCATATTAAACTTTAGGCATTGAATTACATGCCTTTAAACTTCTCCTTAAAAAGGGGGGAAATTATGTGGGGAGCCAAAGAGGCCTGATTCAAGACTCAGATAATTACCCTAATAAGTGGACTTTAAAAAACAGAGAGTTCTTTAAGACATGACTTCTTTGTTAAGTTAGCTTCTGAGTTCTTTTGATATGGATTACACTTAAAAGGATGTTTGAGTTCTGAGACCAATGGGCTCTTCCCCAAGACTTTGGTTATTTTTAGATGGTTGGTTCCTATGCAAATGCCCTCGAAGATCTCTGCTTTGGCTTAGGCCTGGAAGTTACCTCTCCAGAGCATCCTTTGTAATGTGACTGCATATGAAAGGAGTTAAATGACCCTTCCCAAGACTCTCTGGCACCTAGAGAACAAAGCCTTATCAAATTAGCTACTCTGGGCTACTTCCAGGATTACTAAGGTAATGATTAGAAAACTTGATTCTGTTTTGTCTCATTGCTCTATAAAAACCTTGTCCTAAGAATCAATGAATGGAGTTCTTCCTTGAACTACCCACATGGCCTGGTCATTTCTTATTCATGTCTCCAGTCATGCTTATATGCTGGACACTGAGTAGCCCATGACAGATAGCATTTATATGGCATGCCAGGCGCTGAGCTAAGTGCTTTAGAAATATTATTGCATTTGATCTTCACAACATCCCTGGGAGGTAGATATTATTATCTGACTTTACATTTTTAAAATTATTTACATTTTTATCATAACATTATTGTCTCTCTACCAGTTAACAATGACATTATTATTGTTACATTTCACATTATTTTACAGGTGAGGAAACTGAGGCAAACGAAAGTTAATGTCAGAGGTGATCTTTGGACTCTGGGATCCCTGACTCCAGTCCAGCGCTTTATCCACTTCATAGAGCAACACTGCCCTGGTAAGTAGTTCACCAACCTACCAATGCCAAAGATGCCCATGATCCCTGTATATTTCTTCATCCATTTATTCTTTCTCCTGGGTTTCTGTCTGCTGTTATGTTTTGCTATAGAAATCTGGGAAAGAATTATCTCTCTTCTCTTTTTAGAGATGCATTGGGCAGATGAAGACAGGAACGTGGTGGGGACTAGGAAGGGAGATGTTTTCCTGGGATCATGAGATGAAATTTGAAATGGATTATTAATGAAATTTGAAATGGATTATTAAGCTGAAATTGAATGATGATAAGGATAATATATGTGTGGTCACATGTAGCATATGTATTTCTGTAAGAGCTATCTAAATGCACGGATGCAGTTCATTGTACAGTGATTGTCATAAAGGTATATCCTGTGAGGCCTGGCTTATTTTTGTGGAGAGAAGAGTCTGGGGTCATGTCTATACTATTAGCACAATAGCTAGGGAGTGGAGGTGGGGGTGGAGCAGGTAAGCCCCCAGACTGAGCTAGCGCTCTTTTCTCCATATCTGAGAGGGATGCTGGGCTAGAATTATATTGGTCTGCCCCCTCCCTCAAATATCTCTGTTCTAGGGGCATGTTGCTTTGGGGTTTTTAGGCTCCATGCCATTTTTCCTGATTGCATCTAAGGGAAAGGATAGTCTTTAGCTTATACTTATCAGCTTGACCCTTTCCCACCAAAACACTATTTACATAGAAGACCAATGCATAGCAAGTAAGCCAATTTATTAGGGCAAAGCAATAAACAGAAGGTAGAGAAGCCCTATGTATTATGACAGACTCTCCCCCGCCCCCCCTCCCCCTTGCAATACACAAGAGTAACTGAACTTTTTAACTGGGAGCAAGGTCAGATCTCAACTCTAACTGGAAAAGAAAGAACAATCTCCATTCTCTAGAATTTCAGGCAAGTCCAGAGATATGATAGGACCATTTTCTCATTCATGTCTGCTAAGCCCCTTTTGCTCATCTGCTTCTTTGCAGTGTCCCTCTGTCTACCTATTTCCCCAGAAGAAACTTTTGAATTGCCTGAGTCTCTCTCCAAGACCAACCCTGTCCTATGCATCTCCTCTGCCTTCTCTCTACCAGTTAGGAATCATGTGTCTCTCCTTGTGCAACTCAGAGTTGCTTCATGGGAGCTAGATTGCAAAAATGATGGTTGATGTTTAGACAGTGTTTTAAAATTTGTGGAGTTTTTTTGCATATATACTCTCATTTGATTCTCCCAATAATTTTTTGAGTTAGGTACTATTATCTCCAGTTTACAGATAAAGAAAACCAGCTTACTGATTTGCCTAGTCACATAAATAGCAAATTTCTAAGGTGGGATTTCCTCTAACTCCAAGTCATTCTTTTATGTAACACAGCCTCTTTTATGCAACACAGCCTCTGCTGATGATCAGGTCCCATTTTCCTATGCTAATATTGTAGTTTCTTGAGATTATGAATTAAACAGGCTGGCCCAGGAACATCATCACAATATTTAATATTGCTTTTGAATTCTGAGAGGGAACAGCTAATTTATAAGAGAACTTTTAGTATATAACCCACTCAAAGCAAGAAGTACCAGCGCCAGATCTTTTTCCTCTGGTGTCAAAGGAGAATGTAGTTCTCTCTGCTTTCTCCTTGTGTCCATCTAAATATAATATACCAACTGTACTGTCTTGTGAGAATCTGTACTTGAATTATATTGGATGCTTGAGCTGAACTTTATTTGTTGCCATCTTTGATGGAAACCAGAAGCAGCAGTATCTCAATGTCAAAAATATCAAGCTTCTGAATGAGAGCAGAACTTTTGGCTTGGTTTCTGAGATACAGGTTGGCCCCTGTCTGAGCCTACATCCTGACCTTTGTTTCTTTCACTAGAGCCTTAAAAACTAAGGCTTGCCTTGGTGGGAATCAAATTTCCAAGATTAGAGGAAAAAAACCCAAATGCAGTTATTTCTTCTAGTGTACTTGACACGTGGTATAAAATGTGTTTATTTTATCTGCTTCTGTACTTATCTTGAGACCTCATTATCTGTGAATATCTTTTATGCTGCTGTAGGCCTGAAGTCCTGAGGGAAATATTTTCACCCACCATAATATTAACTTATCACTTCTGAAAGGAGGATGTGAATCCCAAATTTATTCTCTAGTCTTCATTTTGTAAAAACTAGTTCAGGGATGAAATGCAGAGAGATTGCAAGGTGTGTGTGTGTGTGTGTGTAAGAGAGAGAGACAGAGATAAACTCACTCTGATCTCTAGAGCATCTCGGGGATGCTTCGGATTTGTGAGGGTAAAGCATCTGCGTACATGTTTGACAAATTCACTTGGATGAAAAAGTCTTCTCATTAAGAGTTTTTCAGTAATTCTAGTTATTATTCTGATAAACGTAGACCTACCTGGACTCTAAAGGTGACTGTGAAAACTCAGTTTCAGTAACACTTAAAGTGTCTCTACTTAACTGCAAGTCAGCACCTAGTTATTATTATAGAACCTAGCATGTAAACTATACCATGTCTCCTAGGATGGGCTAACAAGAAGTCCTTTTTCATATCACATTTCATTTCTTTAAAACTTGTGCTAAACCATTGCATGATAATGAAAACATTTTTTACACAAAACCAAATACAGCCAAAATTAGAAGGAAAACAAGAAACTGGAATAAATTTTTACATCAAGTTTCTCTGACAAAGCATTTCTCAAATATATAGGAAATTGAGCCAAATTTATAAAATAAAAACCTTTCCCTAATTAATTAATGGTCATTGGATATGAGTAGACAGCTTTTGGAGGAAGAAATCAAAGCTATCAAGAATCATAAGAAAAAGTAATGTAAATCACTAATAGTTGGGCAAATTCAAATTAAAACCACTCTGAGTTACCACCACACATTTATCAAATTAGTTAATATGAAAAGGAAAATAATAAATGTTGGTGGAGTTGTGAACTGATCCACTCATTCTGGAGAGCAATTTGGAACTATGTCCAAAGAGCTATCAAACTATTTATACCCTTTGATCTAGCAATACTACTACTAAGTCTGTATCTCAAAAAGATTTTTTTAAAGGAAAAGGACCTATTTGCACAAAAATTTATAGCAACTCTTTTTGTGGTGGTAAAGAATTGGAAATTGAGGGGATGCCCATCAATTGTGGAATGGCTAAAAAAGTTGTGGTATGTGATTATAATGGAATACTATTGTACTATAAGAAATGATAAGCAGGATGATCTCAGAAAAACATGGAAAAACGTATAAGTGACACAAAGTGAAATAAACAGAACCAGGAAAATGTTGTACATAGTAATAGCAATGTTGGACAATGATCAACTGTGAATGACTTAGCTTTTTTTTTTTTTTTTTGCTTTTTGGAGGGCAATTGGGGTTAAGTGACCTGTCCAAGGTCACATGGCTAGTTTTTTTTTTAAGTGTCTGAGGCTGGATCCAAACCCAGGTCCTCCTGACTCCAGGGCTGGTGCTCTACTCACTGCACCACCTAGCCACCCCTGACTTAGCTATTTTCAGCAATACAATGGGCAATACAATACAAGATCCAAGATGAAAAATGCTATCCATCTACAGAGAAAAAACTTAAGAGTCTGAATGCAAACTGAAGAATACTATTTTTTACTTATTTTTGGAGGGTGCTTATTTTTTTGTTTATTTTCTTTTACAATGTGACCTACATGGAAATATGTTTTACATGACTGAACATATATAATCTATATCAAATGGCTTGCATTCTCAATGAGGGGTCAGAGGAGGAAGGAAGTGAGGGAGAGAACTTGAAACTCAAAATTTTGAAAAACAAACATTAAAAATTGTTTTTACATGTAATTGGAAATATATATATATATATATATATTATATATATTTATACATGAAATTCTTGCCTTTCTTTGAGTTACATCTAGACAGACATGTTGATGTACATAACCTACATGGGCAAAACAAAATGACAACCTCACAGCATCCCCTTACACACAAACACACAATCATCTATCCATCTGTCAGTCTGTATCTATTATATTTATACAAACACACATACATGTGCATATGTGTCCACAGTCTCTCAAAGGCACAGCCAGTTTACATCACCAACATCTTGTATTCTAGAGATAGTATGGAGCAAAAGTGGACATTCTGTAATTGGCTTCACTTGGCTAACCATATGGTAAAGAAGACACTCCAATCTCCTTCGTTTCAAAGGCCAAAGAACAAACATGGAGGTTAAGGACCTAAGCCCTTTCACAAGGCCCTGTGATCTCCCACTTTTCTGCTTTGTCTCTTACCAGACACTGTGGTAAAGGTGGTCATACCACCAGAGTACAGGTGAAGGAAGAATGGACCTAGGATAAAGCTGATAGGTCTCAAAATGTTCAAAAATTGCCTCCATAGCTAATGAAAGAGGATCCCACTCACCACATGGTTAACCAATGAAACAAATTACACCATGTCTATTATTCTGCATTTTCTCTAAGATACTTCCATTCTTTGTCATTATGACTGTCCTGCAGACTTGGTTTAGTCTTGGGTAACCTTGTCTCTAATGAAGCTAAACTACCTTTTCTCTGACTCATTTAATCTTTACCTTATTACCCAAGGGAAACATTGTTGATGGGTTATGTTTTGGTTCATGTCTACATCTCCTGAAAGGAGTAAATAAAAAGATACTATGCATACTATGTAAATCTTGTATGAGACAGATATTAGTTTCCTATGTGCTAAATAGATGTTAAGCATTAAAGACTTATTTCACACATTGGCAGAATGCCTTAAAACAGTTCAAGGCAGTAACAATTATAAGTAAGTCAGCTATAATTTATAACTACTATTTTAATGTAGAGGGAGGTTTATATTTAAATCATAATTAGAATTTAAAGCAGTTTGAAGGACAGCTGATTAGGCATTTTACATTTCACCTTGGCTCTGTACTGTCTCCCTCAAAGTCAATGATTTCTGGAAACTTAGGACTGGGACTTACTCTTCTCTTGCTAGTGATTATTTTCTCTAATGAAAAAAACTACACAATGGACCCAGAAACTTTCACCTTTCTGATTCACAAGATTGTCTCTAAGCCTGGATATGTCCATCTCAAGGTGGATGCTTGGTCCCTCAGAGAAGAAAACAGAAAGCAGAAAAGATGGTCAAGGGCCCAAGTAAAGCTGACCTTGTAAGGTCCCTCTACTTCAGATGCCATATGAAAGTGGTCACCATGATGCTAAGTGAGAGTTGATCCCTCTACCTTTCACTGAAAGTCTTGGAGTTACCACCAGAATGCCAATAGGGCAGTTAAATGATAAGAAAGTCAGCTGGAAGCTGTTTTTCCTTTGAATTGGTACAGAACTCTACATTTGTACTCTTGTCATAGGGAAGGGAAGGATAAAGGGGCTGCTCAGTTTTCTGCATCAAACCAAGTGACCAATATATGTGCATTTCAGTATGGGGCCTTATCAATGGGTTTGGAATAATCATAACCAGAAGACAGTTAAGGGCAAAATAAGGTGATATCTGTAAAGCGCTTTGTAGGCTTTCAAACACTGTAGAAACATTAGTTATTATTATTTTAATAGGAGCAGAATATATAGATTTATAAATAGATTCAAATAAGAAAACATTTTGTTCAGTCATTTTCGGTTGTGTACTGCTCTTCACGACCCCATTTGGGGTTTTCTTGGCAGAGATACTGGAGTGGTTTGTGCCATTTCCTTCTTCAGCTCATTTTACAGAAGAAGAACCTGATTCAAACAGGGTTAAGTGACTTGACCAGAGTTACATGGCTAGTAAGTGTCTATAGCCAGATTTGAGCTCAGGAAAATGCGTCTTTCTAACTCTAGGCCCAGAAAATTACATATATAATATATAAACAGATTGCTTTCTAAATATAATACTATATATATATATAATATATTTTACTCCTATATCTTCTACTATCTGTATGGTTTTAGTAAACTTCCTCATTAGAATAAGAAACTATATATTGGAATATTATAACATGTTCTTGTGACCTTAATTATATATATATATGTATATATATGCATTTGCTTTTCTTCTTGTCAGAACTTCTCATCTCCACATCCATCTGCTCCCATTTACTCTTTTCAATATTGTCTGTAGATATTCAATCAGAATTTGTGTTTGCTCAATTAAAACAATGAAATTTCCATATATACATGGTAGTAAGAAGTGTTGGAAATATTGTAAGTCAGAGACCATGTCTGTTTAACTTAATCTGTGTAGCCCCCAAGGAAGCACAATGCACAGGACAGGGCTGAGAAGGAATATTATTTGCATAGAGCTTTGTTTGCTGCTGTTCAATTATGGAACAGGAAGATAAGTTGCTTTGTTAGTATAGCTATTCATTGACTTATAACAATTCACTTTTAAAATATTCTGCCAATTACACCCATCTTATCAACTTGCCTCTCATTTAGTAGGCAAGCAACCCATAAATGCCTCCATATTAGTTACTCCTTATGGCATCCCCCCTTTTCTAGCCTTCGTAGATCTTGTCCTTGATAGCCAGCCAGTAGGAAAGTAGTTGAAGAAGGGGGAATGGTTGAGTCTGTTAATTCTTACAGGTTTTTGGTGTCAAAAGAAATATGTAGTCTCTTAATAGGGGTAAACAAACACGAAAATCATAATAATACAAGGAAATCCCTCCTATGGTGTTGCAAGGTATGTGTTTTCACATTTGGGCTAATGAGCTGACAGATAAGCATCTTCTAGGTTTCACATGTAACTACTTTAGACTCCAAATTGTCTACCCCTGAATGTGCAGTTAGCTTTGGATCAGTGGGGATCAAGAGCAGGTAACCCCTAGGCCAGCAGCCTCTGTCTAAGTGACTTCACCAGGACATCATGGAGGAGATGAGCCCTTTACATTCTTCTAGCCTTGCGGCATCATCCAATTGACCCTTTTAAATACTGCACTTTGCCCATTTGTTGACCTAATTATTTTATGTCTTATGGCAGATACATATTAGGGCATTTCTGGCTAGTCAGCTAAGTGAGATCTTGGAGGTAGTCCCAAACCAATTATAGGGAAAAATATCTGTATGGGATTTTGCCATTGGTCAAACTGAATATTTGAATGTTACAAGCACAGCAGTAGCAGACTAGATGGGATAAGAGTATTCAAAAAGAACTTTATCTAGCTGATGCAGGAAAACAGAGATAAGCTGAAGACAAATGAGTAGGGGAAAATAAAAGATCATACTTAATGAAGGCATTTCTTGAATATTATATAAGAATACTGATTTTATTATGTGGCTAACACACTTTTTTGAGAATTCAGTTCTCAAAGTGACATCAGACAAATGCTTTGATCAATGACAGTGCAACAGTACTCAAAAAGTATGCCTGAGTGACTTCTTCATTCAGAGGTATAATGATCAACATCAGCTTGGAAAGAAGTTTCTAATGGAATACACTAGAGGCTGGGCATGACCCTGTATTGTTTAACATTTTTATCAGTGACTTAGATGAAGGAATACATAGTGGGTTTATCAAGCCTGAAGAAGGAAAAAAATACTGTGAGACATAGCAAATATAATGAATGAAAACCAAGATTCCCAAAGATCTTGACAGATTTGAATATTGGATTTAATTTAATAAGGTGAAATTTAATAATGAAAAATATAAAATCTTATATTTGGTTTTGAAAAAATCAAAAGTTAAGTTCAGTTAGACTGGTGGAATAGGAAGAAGCAGTATAGCATAACCATCTCTCCTAATCACTCTAACAAAGATGGAGGAAGTGCACCAGTCCAAGTTTTGATCAAGAAATCCAAGAAGAAACCATAGTGGGTAATTTTTCAGACCTGAGTGGTATAGGGAGATAGCCAGAGGCCTGTGGGTCACTGTGGAAGGGGCCAGCCAGGGAAGACCACTCAAAGCTTTTCAGCATAGGACCTGGTCACTTATGGCTGTGAATAATTATGACTGAGAATAAGAAGAGGAGTCAGTCCATCTCATTCTAATCTAGAGCAGGGTCCTGGATC
This sequence comes from Petaurus breviceps papuanus, assembly GCF_028583685.1. NCBI lineage: Eukaryota > Metazoa > Chordata > Mammalia > Diprotodontia > Petauridae > Petaurus > Petaurus breviceps. The sequence continues at coordinate 78,777,494 of NW_027185655.1, forward strand.
CAAAGTAAACATAGGTAGGGACCTGAAGACAATTTAGATTCTATAGACTAAGAATTACATTTCCCTGAATAGATTCCATCCACAGATCTGAGCTGGGGGCTGTAATTGTGTAACTAGGGCAAGGACTCGAAATGAGGGTAAGCCAACAGTTCTAACACTCTGAACCTACAGATGCTTTTAGCTAGCTGAAAGGGGATTGGACAAACAACTGCCTAGGGCTCTAAATAGGAGTAAGTTTTTAGTTATATAAACTAGGCCTGGATGAGGCAAGAATCTGAAAAAATCAGACCAGAAGGGCAGTGAGTGATTAGACTCTTGATCAGACTACTTTGTGCTCACTGAAAGTTTCAACTAACCTGGCTCTTGAGCATCTCCTACATCACTTGGTACCCAGAGAAAAAAGTGACAGGACCCAAGATAATGTAGATCAAGGCCATAGAAGGACCTAACATTTCTTCCAGAAGTGTGCAGAGTTTGGCTATAACACCAAATTTTACTTCTGGAAGTAAGATCAGAAGAATGAATGGGGGCGGCCAGGTAGCACAGAGAGTAAGAGCACCGGCTCCAGTGTTGAGAAGACCTGGAGATCGAATCCTGGGCTCAGATACTCAACACCACACTCAGAAATAACTGGCCGTGTAACCTTGAGCAAGTTACTTAACTCTGATTGCTTAAAAAAAAAAAAGAAGAATGAATGAACAATCCCTCCCCCATCCTCACCATCTCCTCCTTTCTGATTATTAGAACTAGTATAGGGTCAGGGACACTATATGCAGGAACTCAGGAGGAAAAAAGTAATTCAAAAATATGTACACTCAAAGTCTCAATGAAAAATACAGTCTATAGGGTGGTCAGGTGGTGCAGTGAGTAAGAGCACTGGCCCTGGCATCGGGAGACTCGAGATTGGTTCCGGCCTCAGATACTTGACACCCACACAAAATAACTGGCCATGTAACCTTGAGCAAGTTACTTAACCCCAATTGATTTAAAAAAATACAGTCTAGCACTAAAAGAGCAACTGGAATTCCTGGATGAAATGAAGCATGCATTAAAGATAATTTTATAAGTGAATGTACAGTATTAGAGAATACACGTGGAAAAGAACCAAGAACTTTAGAGGAAAGACTTAGTTAAAAAAAAAGTTAAATATCTTACCCAAGTAACAGCCTGACTTGGAAAACAGGTCAAAGAGGAAAACAAATCTAAAAATATTTGAACTTGAAAGCTATGGCCAAAAAAAAAAGCCAAGATAATACATTTTAAGAGAATTTGAATGAAAACTGTTCATCTATACCTATTGGAATCAGACACTACAGTGAAGGTGGAAAGGATTCTCTTAAAGAAACCTCAAAATGAAGTCTCCTGGGAACATAATAGATAAAATCCAGAGTTTCCAGGTCAAAGAAAAGAAATGCCAAAAGCAGTGAGAAAGAAAGAATTCAAGCCCTAAGGAGTCCTAGTAAGGAGTATTGCAAGATTGGGCAGCTATAACCATAAAGAAGTCAAGCATTTGGAATACAATATTCCAAAAGGCAGAGAATATGTGCTTACAGCCAAGAATAGCTTGCCCAGCAAGACTGGGTTTGGTCTTAAAGGGGAAAAAGCCAACCTTTGATAAAGTGAAGGACTTCTAAGCTTTCTTGATGAAAAGATGAGCTGAGTAGAATCTTTGAAATATAAACATGAGTCAAGAGAAATATAAAAGGCAAGCAATCAGAATGGACTATATAAAGATGAAAGGTTTACATTATAATAGAGATAAATGTGTCCCCTCTGAACCCTAATGTCAGCAGTGGTCATTAAAGGAGTCAAATAAGAAAGAGAGCTTGGAATGACTTAATATTTTGATGATCTTAAAAAGAAGAAATTAAAAGAAAGGCAAAAGGAAATGCCCTGAGCAGGATGGGGGAAGACAAATGGGGGAACTTATCTTAAATAACTGGGGCACACAAATAGAAGCCTATACAAACAAGGAGGAAGAGGTGGAAGCAGTAGGAGTCACTCGAACCTCAATTTTATCTGAACCATCAGATGATGGTTTAACACACAGACACATTGATACACACATAAAAGATTTGTTATAGAAATCATTCAACTCAATGGAAAAATGGCAAGAAATGGGGAGAAAAAAGTAAGAGGGAAGTAAATTCAGGGAGATCTTAGTCATAAACAAAACAAATTGATCTAGCAGGGTGAATTGAGAAAGAGTTTAAAAGGAAGGAAATTATAAGAAACTATGATTGAGATCTGAGTGAAGGTAAGAGAAGAGGGACGGCATAGTGCATGCAGATTACATCAAGCATTAAGCACAGACTTTACACAGAGGTAGGCTAAGCATACTCCTTTTTGACCAAAATCAAGATGGCAAAGTACCTTGAGATCATGGCATTAGAAGATTGTTTAAGGGATTAGGGGTGAATGACTTGGAAGAAAATAAAAATGAATTGGTGTAGGGCAGCCTGTGAGAACCACACTGAAGTATTTGTAGTGCTGTCATGGGGAAGAGGGATTAGACATTTTTTTTTGCCCCCAAAGGGAAGAACCAGAAGTGCTCTATCTAAGGGTTGTTCACTATGTAAGTGAACAACCCTCAAGTAATATATGAAATATGCTGCCTTGGGAAGTAAGGATTTTCCCTCACTAGAGATGTTCAAAGTCTGGATGATCGCTTATTGGGTAGTTATATTATAGAGTGCCCCTATGTTTAGATATGAGTTGAGATGATGGTTGTATGTCTCCCTAACTGCTATGAGAGTCTGTGAATGAGTCTAGATGTGGTAAAGAAATATGCCCTTGGGTGAGGAGGGGCCGTTTATACAGTGGAGAGTATTGACTCTAACAATAGAAGACATAGATTCAAATCCCTCCTCAAATAATGAAAATTGGTATCTATTTCTTTTCCTTTCACTCTCTTAACTCTCTGAAGTCTGGTTTCTGATATCATCATTCGACTGAAACTACTCTCTCCTGAGTTACCAGGGATCTCAGTTGCCAACTCTAACAGTTTTTCCTCAGTCTTCATCCTTCTTGCCTTCTCTAGAGCCTTCAACATTTTTGATCCTTCTCCTTGATGCTCTGTTCTGTATAGGTTTTGCTAACACTGTTCTATTATCGTTCTCCTATCTATTTGATCATTCAGTCTCTTTTGCTGGATCTTCATTTAGATCACACCTGCTAACCATAGGCATCCCCCCCAGGCTCTGTCCTGAACCTCCTTCTCTTTTCCTGTTTTACTATCCCACTTGGTGATATCAGTCTCATGAATTCAATTATTATCTCTATAGAGAGGATTCTTAGATCTATTCATTGTCTTAACCTCTCTCCTGACCTTTAATCTCATATCTCTTAGAAAATAACAAACTAACACTAATCTATATTGTACTGTATTTTTATTCATTTTGTTAAATATTTCCCTATTACATTTTAGTATAGCTTCAACCACACTCTGGATTTTTGCTAAACTAGCCAGGTCACAAGTTCAATACAGCTGAGCTCTAGGGAACCTAAGTTCCTCTAATTCAGCTAGGCTCATTATTGAAGCATTATCCTTGACTCCTCAGTCTCTTACCTCCTATATATAATCAGTTACCAAGTCCTGCTGATTGTACCTTCATAACATTTCTCATATTATATACTGTTCTCTCTCCTCTGACTGTACTACCAATGGTGCACTCCCTTGTCACCTATTCAGCAAAGAAATCTGAAATCAGTTACCTGGAAATTGCTGAAGTCACTGTTCTCCATAACTAATAACAGTTAAATGGATATCTAGTATAGATTTTGTTTTGCATTTTATTTGTGGGTCAGTCAGCTATTAATATTCTATGTCCATTCTCTGTACCACATTATTGAATATCTGGAATGCATCCCCATATACTTTATGCTTTGTAGCATCCTTGTTGTTGTGCAGTTGTTTTCCACTCATTGTGATCCCATTTAGGATTTTCTTTCTCCAGTACATTAATGCAAACCCAGGTTAAGTGACTTGCCCAGGGTCACACAGCTATTAAGTGTCTGAGACCAGATTTGAACTCAGATCTTCTAGACTCCAGGCCTATCTAGCTGCCAGTAGAATCCTTAGCTTCTTTTAAAGAACAATTCAGTTGGTACCCTCTAAAAGAAGACTTTTTGTGAGATCTTGAGTTATTAATAATCTATTTCTCTTGAAATTATTTTGTGTTGCTTTGTATATATCTAGCATATACTTTTCTTTTTTTTAAATTGCTTACTTTTAGTTTGCAACATTCAATTCCACAATCCCTTGAGTTCCAAATTTTCTCCCCTTCCCTCTTCTTCCCCCTTCCCTGCCAAGGTGGCATGCTATCGAATATAGGTTCTACAAATACCTTCGTATTAAACATTAGTCAATTTATAAAGAAGAGTTTTAACCAATGGAGTGAACAATGAGAAAGAAGGAACAAAACAAAACACAAAAGAAAGAGAGCAAGTAATTTCTTTCTGCATTCAGACTCTATAGTTCTTTTCTTTGGATGTGGATGTTCCTTTTCATCATGAGATTTTTGGAGTTGTCTTATGACCTTGCATTACTGAGAGGAGCCCAGTCTATCAAGTTAGTCATCACAGATACAATGTGTCTATAATTGTGTACAAAGTTCTCCATGTTCTGCTCTCCTTACTCAGCATCAGTTTATATAAGTCTCCCCAGGTTATTATGAAGTCCATCTGCTCCTCATTTCTTATAGCACAAATAGTATTCCATTACATTCATATACCACAACTTGTTCAGCCATTCACCAATTGATGGGCATCCCCTTGATTTCCAATTCTTTGCCACCACAAAAAGAGCTGAAATAAATATTTTTACACATATAGATCCTCCTCCCACTTGTATGATCTCTGGGATACAACCCTAGAAGTAGTATTGTCGGGTTAAAGGATATGTACTTTTTTATAGCCATTTGGGCATAGTTTCAAATCGTTCTCCAGAATGGTTGGATCAGTTCACAACTCCACCAAAAATGCATTAGTGTTACAATTTTTCCACAATCTTTCCAGTATTTATCATTTTCCTGTTTTGTCATGTTAGCCAATCTGACTGGTGAGATATGGTACCTCAGAGCTGTTTTGATTTGCATTTCTCTAATCAATAGTGATTTAGAGCATTTTTTATATGCTTATAGATATCTTTAATTTCTTCCTCTGAAAACTACCTGTTCATATCCTTTGACCATTTATCAATTTGAGAATGGTTTATATCCTTATAAATTTGTCACAGTTCTCTGTATATTTTAGAAATGCGGCCTTTATTAGAGACATTAGTTGTACAAATTCATTCCTACTTTTCTACTTCCCTCCTAATCTTCATTACATAGGCTTTATTTGTATAAAAACCTTTCAGTTTAACATAATCAAAGTTATCCATTTTGCATTTTGTAATGCTCTTTATCTCTTGTTTGGACATAAATTCTTCCCTACTCCATAAATCTGACAGGTAAACCATTCCTTGCTCTCCTAGATTGCTTACAGTATCAGACTTTATATCTCGATCATACACCCATTTAGACTTTATTTTGGTATAGAGTATAAGATACTGGTCTATGCCCAGTTTATGCCATACTATTTTCCAGTTTTCCCAGCAGTTTTTGTCAAATTGTGAGTTCTTATCCCAGAGGTTGGAGTCCTTGGGTTTATCAAGCAGTAGATTATTATAGTCATTGACTGCTTTGTCTTGTGTACCTGATCTATTCCACTGATCCTCTATTCCTTTCCTCGGCCAATACCAAGTAGTTTTGATGATCGCTTCTATATAATACAGTTTAAAATCTGGTAAGGCTAGGCCACCTTCCCCAGCATTTCTTTACATTAATTCCCTTGATATTCTGGCCCTTTTGTTCTTCCAGATGAATTTTGTTACTATTTTTTTTCTAGCTCTATAAAATAATTTTTGGGTAGATTGTTTGGTATGGCACTAAAGAGGTAAGTTACTTTGGGTAATACAATTGTCATTTTTATTATGTTAGCTTGATCTAGCCATGAGCAGTTGATGTTTTTCCAATGATTTAAGTATGACTTTATTTATATGAAAAGTGTTTTGTAATTGTGTTCATATAGTTCTTGAGTTTGTTTTGGCAATTATATTCCCAAATATTTTTAATGTCTACATTAAGTTTAAATGGAATTTCTCTTTCTCTTTCTTGCTGTTGGACTTTGTTGGAAATATATAAGAATTCTGAGGATTTATTGTGGGTTTATTTCATATCCTGCAACTTTGCTAAATTTATTTATTGTCTCAAGTAGTTTTTTACATGATTCCCTAGGATTCTCTAAGTATATCATCATACCATCTGCAAAGAGTGGTAGCTTAGTCTCTTCTTTGTTTAATCTAATTCCTCAATTTCTTTTTCTTATTGCTACCACTAACATTTCTAGTATCACATTGAATAAGAGGGGTGATAGTGGACATCCTTGTTTTACCCCTGATCTTATTGAAAATGTTTCTAGCTTATCCCCATTACATATAATACTTGCTGATGGTTTTAGATAGATGCTACTTATTATTTTATGGAAGACTCTATTTATTCCTGTACTTTCTAGTGTTTTTAATAGGAATAGGTGGTGTATTTTGTCAAAAGCTTTTTCTGCATCTATTGAGATAATCATATGGTTCCTACTAGTTTTGTTGTTTATATGATTGATTATACTAATAGTTTTCCTAATATTGAACCATCCTTGTATTCCTGGAATAAATCCTACCTGATCAAAGTATATTATTCTAGTGAAAAGCTGCTGTGACCTTTTTGCTAATATTTTATTTAAAATTTTTGTGTTTATATTCATGAGGGAAATTGGTCTATATTTTTCTTTTTCTGTTTTGGTTCTTCCTGATTTAAATATTCATCCATTTCCCTAAGATTGTCAAATTTATTTGCATACAATTGGGCAAAATAATTCCTAATTATTGTTTTAATTTTCTCTTCATTGGAGGTAAATTTACCCTTTTCATTTTTATACTGGTAATTTGGTTTTCTTCTTACATTTTCTTTTTTTATTGAATTGACTAAAGGTCTATCAATTTTATTGTTTTTTTTTCATAAAACCATCTCTTAGTTTTATTTATTAGTTCAATAGTTTTCTTAATTTCAATTTTATTAATCTCTCCTTTGGTTTTCAGTATTTCTAATTTAGCATTTAATATTTGTTCTTTTTCTAGCTTTTTCAGCTGCACATCCAATTTATAGATCTCTGTTTTCTCTATTTTATTCAAGTATGCATTCAGAGATATAAAACTTCCCCTAAGAATTGCTTTTGCTGCATCCCACAAGTTTTGGTGTGTTGTCTCATTCTCATCCTCTTGAATGAAGTTACTGATTGTTTCTATGATTTCTTGTTTGACCCACTCATTCTTTAGGATCAAATTGTTTAATTTCCAATTAGTTCTTAGTCCATCATGGCCCTTTATTACATATAATTTTTATTGCATCATGATCTGAGAAGGATGCATTTAATATTTCTGCCTTTCTGCACTGGATTGTAAGGTTTTTATGCCCTAGTACTTGGTCAATTTTTGTGTATGTGCCATGTACCGCTGAGAAGAAGGTATATTCCTTTTTATCCCCATTTAATTTTCTCTAGGGTTCTATCATATCTACCTTCTCTAAAATTCTATTTGCCTCCTTAACTTCTTTCTTGTTTATTTTGAGATTATATTTATCAAATTCAGAGAGGGGAAGATTGAGGTCCCCCACTAGTATAGTTTTGCTATCTATTTCTTCCTCTAAATCCCTTAACTTCTCCTCTAGGTATTTATATGCTATACCACTTTGTGCATGTATGTTTAGTAATGATATTTCTTCATTGTGAATGGTGCCTTTCAGCAGTATATAGTTTCCTTCCTTATCTCTTTTAATTAGATATATTTTTGCTTTTGCTTTATCTGAGATAAGGATTGCTGCCCCTACGTTTTTTTTTTTTACTTTAGCTGAAGCATATGTTCTACTTCAGCCTTTTACCTTTACCGTCTGTGTATCCCCCTTTTTCAAATGTGTTTGTTTTAGACATTGTAGGATTATGTATGTATGTATGTATGTATGTATGTATGTGTGTGTGTATATATACATAGATAGATATAGATATAGATATTGTAGGATTATGGTTTTTCATTCATTTTCCTACCCACCTCCATTTTATGAGTTCATTCTATATACATTCACAGTAATGATTGCTATCTGTCTTTCCTTCCATCCTATTGCCTCTCCTGTTTATGCTTTTATTTTTTCCCTTCCCCCTTTCCCTCCTTAAGAGTTTACCTTTTGACCTCTGCCTCCCTCAGTATTCCCTCCCTATCAACCCCCTCCCTTTTTCTACCCTTCACCCTTACTACTTCTTTCCTCCCTTCTAATACCTCCCTCCCTTTTCTTACCATTTTACCCTCCTACTGCCTATAAGACATGATAGATTTTTATACTTAATGAAGTTTATTTCCCCCTTGAACCAAAGCTGATGAGGATAAATCTCATACAATGCTCCTCTCACTTCCTTCTTTCATTTTTTTTAAAGTTTTATGTCTCTTTACTATAAAATCCTATACTTAACTGGTTATTCCCTCCTTGAGCCAAAAGCAATGAGAGTAAAGCTCATATAATGTTCATCTCCCTCCCTTCTTTCCCTCTACTGTAGTATGTTTTTATGCCTCTTTGTGTAGCCTAATTTACCCTTTTCTGCCTCCTCCTTTCTTCTTATCCCATTACAGCCCATATGTACTCCTTAATAAAATTTTTATCATTACTTTAGTTAATTTATACCCATGCCCTCTATTAATGTATATCCTTTTTAAATGTCATGATAATTATACAATTCTCAACATTGACAGGTATCATTTTCCCATATAGGACTGTGAACAGGTTGTTTCTATTAAATAACAATTTGTATGTGTGTGTTTTTACCCTGTTTACATTTTTTTTGTCTTTCTTGAGACTATTTGGAGATCAAATTTTTCATTGAGCTCTGACTTTTTCATCAGGAAGGTCCAAAAGTCCCTTATTTCATTGAATGACCATCTCCTTACCTGAAAGACTATGCTCAGTTTTGCTGGATAGTTGATCCTTGGTTGTAGTCTGAATTCTTTTGCCTTATGAAATGTCATATTCCAATCCCTCTGATCTTTCAATGCAAAAGCTGCTAGGTCCTCTGTGATCCTGGTTATCGTTCCATGATAATTTGAATTGTTTCTGGCTGCTTGTAGTATTTTCTCCTTTACCTTATAATTCTGGAATTTAGTTACAATATTTCTTGGAGTTTTCAATTTGGAATCTCTTTCAGGAGGTGTCTGGTGGATTCTTTTGATAACTATTGTACCCTCTGGTTCTAGGACCTCAGGGCAGTTTTCCTTGATGAATTCTTAGAAGATGTTGTCCAGGTTCTTTTTTTCATCATGGCTTTCCAGTAGACCAAAAATTCTTAGATGATCTCTCCTGTATCTCTCTGCACATTCCCTGATTATGGGAAGGCACACCTGGGCTTTTGGTGTTAGTGATTGCTGGCTCCCTGCCTCCCCCCTCCCTCCCTCCCCCCTCTGTAGTTTGGGATCTCCTGCTGGTCAGTTGAGATGGGGCTGGTTGGGATGTCTCTGCCCTTCATTTTAGCCTGGGCACACCCTCAGCCACACCCCTTTTCTAGGATTCCCAAGCCTGCTGCTGATTCCGCTATTTTAGGATTTTACCCTGGGGTAATATTCTATGAGTTTTCAGGGTCAGGGAGAGAGTTTAGAGCAGCTAGGGTTTACTCCACCAACCTGGCTCTTGGAAGTTCAGGTGGGTGATTTTTAAACATCCGGGCTGTGGGTTGATAGTCCCAGGAATAGCTACAGTTGCTGCCATGGGCCCTGTGTTTGTCTCTTACCCAGCTCCAACAGAGGCCCTGTCCTAAGATGAGAGGTCTGGGAATTGCCCCTGACGTGGGTGAATCAGCTTGCCTGGGCTTGTCCCCACCTCCATGCTGGTGCAGTCCCTTTGCTCTACGCTCTCCATCCACATCCCATGCATATTTTTCTTCATGTGGCATCTTCCCAATAGAATGTAAACTCCTTGCATCCAAGAACTATTTCATTTTTGCCTTTTTATCCCCAGCATGTACCTCAAACCTTTGTAATAATAAATAATGTTTTCTAAATGTTTGTTGAATTGAGTTGTTCATGCAAAGGAGAGTCTAAGGGAAAATCACCTGAATTATCTTTAACCTTGAAATTTCAGAGGCAAAAAAAAAGAAAAAAAGCAGATAAATGGCTGTTATTAGTATAGCTTTTGGGGAAAAGAAGAAGCAGGAAGAAGCAAACTAATATTGAGCTTCCTAAATTGCTCTGTCTGAGATAATATTCTCATGAGCAATGGAAAAATGAAAGGGACAGAACAAATCTGCATTTTTTCCTACAAAATTCCTCTTCCTGCAATTTTCATTTGGTCCTTAGGTTTGGGAGGGATCAATACTGATACTTTTCAGTGATGGGAATAAGACAGGAACATGTGCCTGGCAGAGCTGTTTTGAATATTGAATAGTTTCTGACACTGCTCAGCTTTAGTGACTGGGCTTTAACTGTCAAAGAGACAATTGTTCTTGTAACTTGAAGCTCATTGAGAAAGAAAGGGAGTGTTTGGAAAGAGTGAGAAGGGCTTTTGGCCTTCTTCCTCCCTCTAAAACTCACTCCCCTTCCTCAAATTTTTGGTCAGGTTGACGGAAAATTGAGTAGTGTGGGGGAAATTTTTATCTATAGGAAATCTATTTAGCTTCATATCTATAGGAAAATGGGGACAGAATTGCTCTAGGGTAGGGGTTCTTAAGCTGAGCTCATTAACTCATTTTGTAAATATTTTGATAACAGAATTTCATTATACTTGGTTTCCTTTGTAATCCTATGTATTTTATTTTATGAATTTAATAACAGCATTCTGGGAAGTGATCCATGGGCTGCATCAGACACAGAGGAGTTCATGATGCACAAATAATTAAGAAGCGCTTCTTGGGGGTAACATTTATTTTCTGTTTCATCAGACTTATGCCCTGCTGCCAGGAAGACGCTTGGCTCACTATCACTACTAAATTTTGTTCTGAGCAGAGGCAGGTGTGAGATGATGTCTTACACTGCCCCTCTTTCACACATTTGAATTAGTCTTTGCTAGCATTCACAGAATTATGAGAACCCTTTAGCACAGAATTAAAACCAAACCAAGCCAGCCAGGTGGAAGTTGAAACAATTTCTTTAACAGCTCTAAATCAAGATTTTCTTTATTTAGCAGTTTTCTGCAATGTTGCACAGGCCCCCTCAGCTGAAAAACTGTTCCTTTCACTTACTTTTCTCTGACTTGTAATCTTAAAGAACACTTGAGAGATCAGCTGACATAGCCAAGGCTATTGCTTTAGCGTCAGTATTTCAAGATTTCAAGACAAGTCTAATGAAAGTTCCGGGGTAATTAAAGGAAGGGAAACAGGAGAGAGCCAGGATTCAAACCCCCATCCTTTGGTTTCAAAGCCAGTGGCTTTTCTTTTCTACTATACAGTTTTGATTCCATAATTTCCATTATGATTATTACATTAAATCAATAATAATAGATACCACTTATATAGCACTTTAAGATTTGCAAAGTGCTTTATAATTTTTAATTTTTTTTTCTGTTCTCATAACAACTCTGGGAGATAGATACAATTATTAATCCCCATTTTACAGATGAAGAAATGGAGGCAAACAGGTTAAGTGACTCATTCATGGTCACACAGCCAGGATGTGTCTGCAACTTAGTTTGAACTCAGGATTTAATAATTCCTGGCACAGCATTCTATGCTCTGCCCCACATAGCTATCATTGTGTTAAGGATCTGTGATTTTGTTGTTGTAGGTACTATGCAGATTGCGATCTCTTTCTATTTTACACTCTTAGAAAGCTGTCTGAAGTTCAGAGATCTTGAGTGACTTGAAAGTGCTGGTGGTAGTATTGCATTCCAGGTCTTCATAATTCAAAGGTCAACACTCTATTCTGCTTCAATTCCATAAGGTCCTAAAATATACAGATAACCCTCAAAATCTACATTTTTTCTCTTGCTCTCAATTTCCTCATATGTAAAAGAGGGAGTTAGACTGGATGATTACTTCCAAGATTACTTCTAACTCTTCAATCCTGTGGTTCATGCTTTCTGTCCTTTGGCTATTTCCTCTGTATTTTTGCAGATAGTCTTAAATGATTTCTATGGCCAAATACTTCATTATCTTCTGGTAGACAACCCTCTGGTGAAAAGCTTTTGTAAAGAATTGAGCTCCTCTTCTTTTTTTTTTTTTTAAAGCAATTAGCATTAAATAACTTGCTCAAGGTTACACAGGCAGGTGTTTCTGGGTGGGTGCTAAGTGTCTGAGCCCGGGATTCGATCTCCAGGTCATCCCAACACTGGAGCCGGTGCTCTTACTCGCTGTGCTACCTGGCCGCCCCTGAGCTCCTCTTCTGTCACAAACCTTTCCTTGGAATGTAGTCAGTCTTTTCAGCTTTGCAAGACCAGCCCTAGGGCTTGTATTTTCCTGGCTAGCTTTTTTTAAACAATATTTTATTTTTTCCCAATTACATGTAAAGACAATTTTTAACATTCATTTTTAGAAATTTTAAAAATTTCCAAATTTTCTTCCTCCTTGTCCACAACCCCCTTCTCTGAGAAAGTAAGCAGTTTGATATGTATATTCAATCATATTAAACATATTTACATATTAATCATATTGTGAAAGATGATACAGACCAAAAAACCCCACCAAAGAATTAAAGTGAAAAATAGTATACTTCACTCAGCATTCAGATTCAACCAGCTCTTTCTCTGGATGTGGATAACATTTTTTTACCACGAGTCCTCAGGAATTGTCTTAGAATATTGTATTGCTGAGAATAGCTACGTTATTCATGGTGGACCCTTATACAATATTGTTGTAATGTGCATAATGGTCTCTTGGTTCTACTCACTTCACTTTGCATCAGTTCTTATAAGTCTTTCCAAGTTTTTCTGAAATCATCCTGCCTGTCATTTCTTATAGAATAATAGTATTTCATTACAATTATATACCACATTCCCTAATTGATGGATATCCCCTCTATTTCTATTTCTTTGTCATCACAAAACAGCTGCTATAAATATTTTGTACAAATAGATCCCCTTCCTTTTTTTATTTCTTTGGGATACAGTTCTAGTAGTGGTATTGCTGGATCAAAGGGTAGGCACAGCTTGATAGTCCTATGGTTCCGAATTACTCTCCAGAATGGTTGGATCAGTTCATAACTCTACCAACAGTGTCTTAGTATTCCAATTTTCCCACATTTCCACCAACATTTGTCATTTTTCTTTTCTGTCATATTGGTTAATCTGATAGGTGTTAGTTGGTACCTTGGTGTTGTTTTAACTTACACTTCTCTAATCAATAATGATTTAGAGCATATTCATATGTCTGTAGATAATTTTTATTTTTTCATCTGAAAACTGCCTGTTTATATCCTTTGAATCATTTATCAATTGGGGAATGACTTGCATTCTTATAAATTTGACTCAGTTTTCTATATATTTGAGAAATGAGGCCTTTATCAGAGACACTAACTGTAAAAATTGTTTTCCAGCTTTCTGTCTTCCTTCTAATCTTGGTTGCACTGCTTTTGTTTTTCCAAAACTTTTAAAATTTAATATAATCAAAATTATCCTTTTTACATGTTATAATGATCTCTATCTCTTATGTGATCATAAATTCTTCCCTTCTCCATAAATCTGATGGGTAAACTACTGCTTGCTCTCCTGATTTGTTTATGTCTAAATCATGTACCTATTTTGACCGTGTCTTCAAATACAGTATAAGTTGTTGGTCTATACCTGGTTTCTGCCACAATATTTTCTAGTTTTCCAAGCACTTTTTGTCAAATAATGAGTTTTTGCCCCAAGAGCTTGAGTCTTTGGGTTTATCAAACAGTAATTACTATGGCCATTTACTATTGTCTTGTGCACCTATTCTATTCTACTGATCAATTACTCTATTTCTTAGTCAGTACCAGATTTTTTTTAATGATTACTGCCTTAGAATACAGTTTGAGATCTGGCACAGATTGACCACCTTCTTTCACATTTTCCCTACATTAATTCTCTTGATATTCTTGACCACTTGTTCTTTCAGATAAATTTTGTTATTATGTTTTCAAGCTTAAATAATTTTTGATAGTTTGGTATGATACTGAATAGCAAGCTAATCTAGGTAGAATTGTAATTTTTATTATATTGGCTCAGTCTTTTCATTAACAACTGATAGCCTGGCTGGGTTTTGAGGGTCTGCAGTCACTTCCATGCCACAATGAGTCATAGTAGGATGTTAGTAGAAGTTGACATGGGTAGGATCAAGAAAATTCACCAGGCAGTAACAAAAAAAAAGTGACTGGAGCCATAGAGATCAGTGAAAAACAAACCTCCTAATACGTGTTTATACAACATTGTGTTTGAGAATTTAAACACATAAAATGAAGTCAAAGTTATGATTTCTTCAGCTATCATTATTTGTCCCTTGCACACATAATTGTGTTTTATATTGCCATGTTTGCTGTTATATTTATGTCCTCATATAGAATATGCCAAATTAAGGTCACTGGGGGAAGCATAACTTTAAATTTGTAAGTTACATGTATTATAATCCATCAGTGAAATCATCCATTGCTATAGATAGTAGATAAAACACTCTCTTCCCCCCACCATAGACAGCATCTGTTTTTTTCTGTAAATATCTCTTTCCCCTTCATCATTGAAGGTTCAAGGCCCTTATCATCAAGTCTAGGGTCAAACTACAAAGAAACATTTACAGTAGCTCTCCTTTGGTCTAGGAGGAGGGCTTTTTAAATAGTCTAAAGCATTTTTGGCCAGAGCCATTGATGCCCTGTGCAAGAAGACAGTCTTCTGAGCTGTCTCTTTAGGCATTTATTTGTTGACATCTTTGTTCCTGACATTAGATACTGTTCATCACTTCTGTTGAATTTTCTTTGATTTTAGAGCACACTGTAAGCTTTGAAAAAGAGAAAACCAAGGTAGATAATTTTGGGAGTTTTTTTGTTTGTTTGTTTGTTTTGTTTTTTTGGAGGGCAGTTGGGTTTAAGTAACTTGCCCAAGGTTACACAGCTATTTTTTTTTTTGTGTGGGTGTTAAGTGTCTGAGGGCGGAACTGAACCTGGGTCCTCCTGACTCCAGGCTGGCCCTTTACTCACTGCGCCACCTAACTGCCCCTCTGCGAGCTTTTAAGAAGGGGGCAAAGTTGCATGCTGAGGTTAGGGGGATAGGAAAGGTGCTCTTTTTTATGGACTAACCTCTGTCCCCAGTTCAAACCTCTAGAGTAATTTTTCCTTAGAAAACTGAATAAATAATATACTCCACAGTTTAGAGATGAGCAGATGATCCAAAGTTACTTTCATACTGTAGGGATGCTGTTCTTATTTGCTTGATTCCCAGTTACTCTGCCATATATTAGATTTAATTCACAGAAAAAAAGGTTCTCTTCCTGTTAAACTGTTTGCAGATGTTTTCTTCTTTGTAAGTGAGCTGCCTTCTTTTCAATCAAAACTTTCCTTCACAGAGCATTAAATTTATCATGGGGTAATAGTGCCAAGAGTGCTGGATCTTAAGGACCTGTGTTTGAATCATGGTTCTACTACTTGTGAGCTGTGTCACTCTAGGCAAGGCATTTAACATTTCTGGGTCCCACTTTGTGCATCTCTAAAATGAATGAATTGAACTGAGGATACTCAAGCTTCCTTCTAGGTCAACATCTATGATAGAAAGCTTGTAGTTTTGATATCTAGTTAAACTGAGAGAGATGGACAGCTCCAGTCCTAACCAAAGATAAATGCTTTATAATGATCACTGTTTTCTCATTTTCATGAGTCAAGACTGGAAAGTCTTTGAAAGCAACTTTCTCATCTTACAGATGAGGTGAGTGGGACCCAGGGAATTCAGATGACTTTGCAAGAATGTGAATTTGTCAAGAACATTTTGCATTTTCAGTTCCTGGTACAATATCTATTTAATGAAGCACCTAATAAGTGTTTCATGATTGGCAAAAATCAAATTGGCAATAAGTATCAGAACCTGAACTTGAACTCAGGTCCTCTGACTCCAAATCCAGTGTTCTTTCCATTCCACCATGCTGTTTCTTTTGTCTCCAGCACATAGCCTTGGATGCCATAGCTGACTGACAAAATGTTTGAATTGAATGGAATAATATCCAATTACTGTGTAGAATATTCCTGGGAATAGTAATATATAGCATGCTTATAATGTTTGCAAAACTATATATAGCTACATATATCTACTGTATATCTATACATATCTATATATCTCCATATAAATATATCCTACATATGTACATACACATGTATGGAGTAGGTGCTTTTATTTTTTTTACAGATAAGCAAACTGAGGCTGAAAGAAGCCATATAGATAGTATCTGAGTCAGGATTAGAATTCAGAACTCCTCACTCCAAGTCGAGTGCTTTATTTACCATTCCATGTCTGATGATTGTGAAACTATCCCTTCTTTATGAGACAACTGGGGAGTAGTGGGCTGGGCAACAAACATTACAATCCTATGTTCTAGAGGCATCCCTGATTTGCATCAGAATCTAGGCTGGTATTTGGTGCTAGAAGTTTTTCTTTTAATATGACTCTAGAAGGCTCCCAGAAGATTCACTGGCATTCAGTGTTTGCTTTTGTTGACCTGCTCAGTGAGTGTATGTGGAAAGTAACTCCTAGAATGAAAAGTCCAGTTTTTGGAAAGGAAAATATTTATGACTTTAAAAATCCTATAATTTATTCTCCATGGGAACATGACACACATGTCCCTCATGATTTCCTGAATGTTCTGCAGATCTCTTCCTTTCCTTTGAAACTAGGAATCAAACAATTCTTTATTTTTTCTTTCTCCCCCTGACCCCAAGAACAATAGTTTGTTTGGAGCAGCTCAGACTTTTCCCAAGGATGATGGAATTTACAGGGACACAGAAATAGCTAAGCTTAGCATCTAGCTAGCAAGAATAATCAATAAAAATAGGAAACTACCAAATCACAGCTCCCTCCTCTACTACATACACACACAAAGTAAGTTCCTTTCCAACCTGAATCCCACTTTTTCCTCTCTCCTTTGACCTTCCCAAGAGGTGACTTTGAAGTGCCTCAGGATTTTTAAACCTCTGCCTTTGCATCCCACTCCACACAATGAAGACTCAGCCTAAGCACATAGCTACCTAGCTTTTGCTCTGGTCCTCCTTTATATTCTAACTTCCATTTAAAAAATTCTGAACTTAACAAACACCAGATAAAATTGGATATTTCCATATACATGGAAGAACAACAACAAAATGAGGATTGTCCATCAAACAGCACATCTTTATTTTGCACAACTTGTTTTTCTTTTTTAACTTAAGAAATCAAACCTGTAGCTTTCAAAGCGATCTGTGCTTCTTTTCCTAATATCTTAAATTCATTTTTTTTTACCAGTTCTTTCCCTTTAAGTCCCAAATGTAAACTATACATCTATACATATTGTTCATTTAAAAATTAAGAAATATCTCTCCTAGGTTGGAAAAAAAGGGAAAAAATAAAAATATGAAAATACAGAAATAACAAATGTGATTATAAAGAATTTGCTTAGATCAATGAGACATTGTGAGGATTCTGTCATTAATTAAAACAATTCACATCTCAAGATAGGGAACCCAGAGATGGTACAGTATACACTGTGACTGATGTTATTTTTGTTCTGCATTCAAAGGACCACTGAAGTTTGGATTTATAGTAGCATAAATTGAATTGGAAGTAAATTTTCTGGAGTCTAAATTATGATGGTAATTAATTTTTTTCTCTTAGTTAATATAAGTCTACAGGAAGTGAAAAAAGATACAGGTATAAGAAAACTATATAGGCATATGAACTCTCAGTAGTGAAACATTTTTCATCTTCAAGACACTCACCCTTTCTAAGTAATCCAAAGGAGTTCTAAAATACTGATAAAAGCCAGACAGCTCTTTAGTAATGACCAGAGGAATGTGGCATAGTGAGTCTGGCAGTGTTTCAGAATGTTAGCTAGAATAGTGTATAATATTTCAAGGTGAATCTTGGTTCTCAGAGAAATCTAGAGATTTCTTGTAAGGTAGTAGAGTTAGTTAAGGCATTAGGAACAAAGGAAGGGGAAGTAAAGTGAATGAGTCTGCTTCATAAGGAAGGCCTTAAGAGAGATCCTGGTTAATGGTGCCAAGAGACCAAATCAGAACTTTATCCCTGGTGCCTTGTCTGTCCTGAGGAAATATATAGTTTTCCAATTTTTTTTCTCATCTGGAAAACGGGGATGAAAAAACATCACTTTCTAACTCAGAGGGATAATAACAATCAAATACAAGTTTTCTTTTTGTATAGATGTATTTATTGCAGGATTGGGGTACGGGGGACAGTGATGATCCTAAAATTATAGCTGATGGGCAGCTAGGTGACTCAGTGGATAGAGCACTGTCCCTGGAGTCAGGAAGAGGATCTGAGTTCATATCCTGCCTCAGATGCTTACCAGCTGTGTGACTGAGCAAGTTGCTATACCTAAAGTGAGGGAGAATTTTCCTCCTTCCTTCTCATAGGATCAGAGACTTAGAGCTGGAAGGGAATTCAGCAACCATCCTTCTAGTCTAAACCTTTGATTTGACAAATGAGAGCACTGATCTCAAGTGAGGTGGAGACTGGTCCACATAGGAAAAAGGATCAGGTGATCTCTGGCCATCTGACTGCAGTTAGTATGTGTTCTACTGTACCACACTACTCCAAGGAGAAAAGCAGAAACGACTCTTTTTCTAGGTTCTCTGGTTGAGTTGATGTCACATTAGATTATAGTGACAGAATTTACAGGGCTCTTAGAATATGTTTATTGTTGTTGTTGTTCAATGATAAACAACTCTTGTGACCCTATTTGGGGTTTTCTTGGCAGAGATAATGGAATGGTTTGCCGTTTCCTTCTCTAGTTCATTTTATAGATGAGGAAACTGAGTCAAACAGGGATAAGTGACTTGCCCAGGGTCATACAGCTAGTAAGTGCCTGAGGTCAAATTTGATCTCAGTTTCTTCTGACCCCAGGGTCAGCACTTTATCTACCTAGGCACTTAACTGCACAGTCTATGCTTACCAAAGTGCCTATTCTAGGACAAAGGATTAGGAGGAATTCCTTGGAGTCCAATCCTGCCTTTTTAACATACATCAGCTTTGTTAGCATGGGCAAATCACGTAACCTCTCAGAATCCCATGTGACTTATCTGCTTTAGTGGAAGAAGTTGCAAATAAGAAAGTTCTGTAAGCTGAAGAAGCCAATGTGTCTGAACCCCAAAACAGAACAAAGAGAATCCTGAGGCATATACAGGTGTGTGTTGGAGAGAGAGCTAAGTGGGGAGGTGGGAGTGTTTTCTGTCATATACCAGTCACATGTTTATCACAGATTGTTTGGAAACTGTGCAAGATTCAGTCAAATAAGTATAGAATGTATATGAGTGAATATTGGGGGAGGGAGAAGACCACCCTTTCCTTCCCATAACATAGTGTTTTTCATAGCTTGATGGTCACTCTAGTTCAGAGATGTCGGAGGTGAAGATTGCATATTTACTTAGAAAACCACAAAAAAAATTATGTTATATCGTATTTTTATGTATTTTGTTTCTGGTTCTGGCTTCACCTGGGAGTTTTGAGGGTCTCTTGCTGCTATAGGTTTGACACTTCTGCTCTTCAGTATTCTCTACCTGGCTGACTGTGATGTTCACTACCTGTGTGGCCATGGGCAAATCACTTAAACTCTCTGGGCTTCAGTTTCTTCATTTCTAAAACAAGAAGATTAGAAGAGTCCTTCAGGCTCTAAATTCCACCATTGTATAATCCCTTGTTGAACAGAGGTGAAAAGTACCAGAAGGAGTTGTATAATACATCCAAGGAGGAATGGTGACAAGGGAGTAAGAGGGAGAAAGATCCTATGCCATCATTGCTACTTTGGCCATTGCCCATGAGGAATAAAAAAGAAGTAAAATAAAAATTATCTTGTGGACAGGGGAGCTGACAAGTAGATTCTATGATTTAGGGTAGTATTAAAATAAGAAACATTGAGGACAGGTGTCTTTATACTGCTAATTGAATGAGTAAAGAAAAAGGGTATTTTTTTTTGGTAATATTAATGACAATAAACATCAAGCAAGCTGGTGTGTGTGTGTTTTACCTCTGCAAGAAAGAATATTGTGCTGAATTTATGGGGAAAATATTTTGTGCTGGAGGCTGAATATTTTGTGGCCAGAAAAATATAAATGGGGGAAATCGTGTCTCTGGTTAAGCTTCAGTTTTTATCTCTATCCCTCCTCTTGGTGTAAGCTAATGTGATAGATCTGACTGAATGAGCTTCTGGCTTGTCCTGCAATGTTTATAACAATTGAAAAGCCATTTATTTTCAATTATAAATAATTTATGCTTCATAGTCCTGTTGGGTTGGACATAAATGTATTTTTTTTAAATTAAAAAGCAATGAATACTTTAAAATATTTTTTGATCATCATTAAAGTCTCAACCATTTTATTTTCTCACCCCATTTTTCTTTGGCTTCCATGATAATTGCTTTTGCTTATTTTTTCCTTTCTCTTCCCTTCCCCTCATAATCTCACCTCTTTCCAAGGCTCATTCTTTTAGTACAGAGGACATAAACATAACCCCGAAGCAATACTCAGGGAATCTGCAGGTACTGATTTCAAGGAAAAGCCAAAACAGAGTGAATAGGAAGTCTAGGGATATAAAATTTTATTCTTAGGTCAATTTTCTGATTCTCCATAGCATCCCCTCCCCCCCCTTTTTTTTTGCTTTTTGGTGGGCAATTGGGGTTGTGACTTGCCCAAAGTCACATGGCTAGTAAGTGTGTTAAGTGTCTGAGGCCAAATTTGAACTCAGGTCCTCCTGACTCCAGGGCCGGTGCTCTATTCACTGTGTCACCTAGCCTCTCCTATCCCCTCCCCTTTACTCTTTCTGCTGCAGGTTTGACACTTCTTCACTTTGGTATTCTCTACCTGGCTAACTATAATGCTCACTACCTGTGAGGCCATGGGCAAATCACTTAAACTCTCTGGACCTCAGTTTCTTCATTTCTAAAATGAGGGGGATGGATTTGATGATCTTTAAGGGTGCCCTAGACACTTGTTAAAGGACTTATTTTTCATATTTTCAGCAAAGTTGCCATATGCTACTTAATTTAATGGTGTGTGTGTGTGTGTGTGTGTGTGTGTGTGTGTGAGAGAGAGAGAGAGAGAGAGAGAGAGAGAGAGAGAATGAGAGATAAACAGAAAGACTGAAAGGTGGAAGGGATAAATGCTGAGAAAAATAAAGATAGAGAGATGGATAGAGACAAAAACAAAGATTAAAAGAAAGAACAACAAATGTATGAACACAGAGGAAAAACAAGTGTGACAGAGAGAGTAATAGAGGAGGAGAGAAAAGGAAAGAGAATCAGACTGAGAGGTAGAGACAAAAAAGAGAGTGAGATTATGAGAAGAAGAAATGGGAGCATGAAAGAGTTTATTGCAGCTGAGAGTACTCATACTACTGAAGGCCTGAGATATGGAGTCTTATCATGGAATGGGCAGCCATGACTATTAATTGTTACAAAAGCTATTCTCCAAGGTGTATTTATATAACAGGATTGGGGCATAGAGGACAGACAAGACTAAAATTATTGCTGAGACTCATCTTAGAAGATCTAAATGAATTCCACAACAAATCCCCAGACCTTATTTCAACCAATAGCTTCAGAAATCTGTTTTTTTTAATTTTAAGTTTTTGTTTTACTGATGCTTATTGTTTTATTATGTATATCTTGCACACCAGATGTACTTTTTCCATCCTTTCTAAAAACCCTCTTTTGTAAAGAAGAAAAACAGTGAAATAAAACAGAAATAGAAACCCTGCCTGATGGTATATATGATATTCTACAATGCTATTCTACCATCTCTTTAATAAAGGGAAGAATGTCAATTAAAAATTATAGCTATTAAAAATTAATTTACTTCATTGTTGGAAGTGCCAATGAGTAACAAAACATGTAGTAAAGGGGAAAGGAAGGTTTGGGTAATATACAACCTGGACACTTGATCCCCTAGAAAATAGCTGTATGATGGTTCTACCAATTTTGACCACATTCTTTCTACATCTCTCCTATTTTAGAGATTACCTCTGGATATAGGCCTACCTAGCGACTTT
Source organism: Petaurus breviceps papuanus (assembly GCF_028583685.1). NCBI lineage: Eukaryota > Metazoa > Chordata > Mammalia > Diprotodontia > Petauridae > Petaurus > Petaurus breviceps. The sequence goes on from NW_027185655.1 coordinate 78,799,741, forward strand.
TATTCTGGACTGAACCATTTCTAAAATGATAGCCTCCAAATGTTGATAGAGTTTTTATATACACATACTTGAGGCTAATTTCTCTCCCTGCCCCCAAATTGGACTAAAATATGAATTTAATGTTTGTGCAGTCCTATAACAAGCAAATGAAGACACAGATGTGAAGGGAACAGATCTGATAGCATTAACTGTTAAGATTAAGGCATTAGCCTTCTCAGTGAGGACCTATGTTTAGTCAATGAAATCAAACACTGAATATCTTTTCAGGTATCTTTATTTATGAAGTTTAAATAGCTGAAGTTCAATATGGTTTTGGGGCTCTATAGTGGAAGAGGTTGGGAAAGCTTTCTCTTTAAAAAAAATCTTCCTTTCTTAAGGAAGATTTCATGCATATTAATGACTTATTTTCTCACCTCCTTAAAGTGGTAATGAAATGCCTGCAGGTGGCAAGTCATGTAAATTATTTTTAAAAAATGTTTTATTGAGCCTTTTAAAGAATACTGCATTCATCTCTCTCTCTCTCTCTCTCTCTCTCTCTCTCTCTCT
>NW_027185655.1:78800386-78811918 GCF_028583685.1 Petaurus breviceps papuanus
TCTCTCTCTCTCTCTCTCTCTCTCTCTCTCTCTCTCTCTTTTACAATCCCAGTGTCATTGAATCTTTTTTTCAGAACAAAGAAAAACAGTCAAACTCCCAACTTTCACTCTTAACTCCTGCTTCCAGGGGGCAGGTAGGTGGTGTAGTGAATAGAGCACCAACCCTGGAGTCAGGAGGACCTGAGTTCAAATCTGGATTCAGACACTTGACACTTACTGGTTGTTTGATCTTGGGCAATTCACTTAACCCTAATTGCCTTGCTTTCCCTGTTCAAAAAAACTTCAAAAACAAAACCAAAAAATAAACCCTCCTGTTTCCCCAGGCAAGTGGAAGGGAATGGGCTTCTGTGCTGGGGGATGAACATGGGTTGATACAATTAATTAGAAATCAGCTGCATTTTTGGCTTTTCTTCATTTACATCATGAAATCATTGTGTACCAATGTTCCCTTAGTTTTGCTTTCTCAGCCTTGACTCATTCAAAATCATTAGTTTTTTGATAGCTTAATCTATCTTCTAAAAAAAAAATTTGAAAATTCTGAAACCGACAGTCTGTAGACATGAGAAACCTTAACCAGCAAGTTTTAGGGCATATAAATAAAGTGTTTAAGGAATTTCTCAGAAAATGTGCTTTTGTTCCTGGTTCTTTTTTTGGAACACTGGTTAATATACTCTGTACCCCTTTCGGTAAGAGAATCATAGACTCTGAGAGTTGGAAGGGACCGGTCCAACCCATAGCTGAAAAAAGGATCACCTCTATGTCAACCCCAATGTGGTCATCTAATGTCTTCTTGAATCCCATCAATGGGAGTGGGAGGGAGAGGGGGGAAGGAAACCTACCACCTTCTGAGGAAATCATTTTTTTCCACTTTAGGAGAGCTCTAAGTATTAGAAAAATTTTCATTACCTGGACCTGACATTTGACACTTTGTAACTTCTCAGTGTTTCTGGGACCAAATAGAAAAAAGTTTAATCCCTCTTTCACATGAGAACCCTTCAAATACTTAAGGACAGCTATCATGTTCTCTCAGACTTCTTTTCTCCATAAATACATAATGACTTCTCCATAAATTCTTCAACTGATTCTTTCCTGACATGGACTTAAGGTCCATCACCATCCTAGGTGATTCTGGATATTCTGTAGCTTATCCTGTCCTTCCTAAAATGTGGCTATCAGAACTCAATATAGTAGTCCTGATGTGGTCTCACCACAGCAGAGTACAGAGGCATTTGCCCCCTTGCTCTCTTCATGACAGCTATTTCTTGCTTAATCAGCCCAAGATTGAATTAACTTTTGTTGTTACAAGATCCTACTGTTAACTTAGGTTGAGCTTGCAGTTCACTAGAACACTCAAATCTTTCTGAGACAATGCCTCACCAATCTTCTAGTTGTGAAGTTTATTTTTTGATCCTCAATTTAAGATTTTGCATTTATCTTAGTCAAATTTCATATTATTAGATTTAGCCAAATGCTCTGTCAAGATCTTTTTTATCCTGATTGTACTTCAGTATATTTTTGTCTAGTCCCTCCTGACTGTATCCTCTGCAGATTGGATGAGCATGCCCTTAATGACAACATTGATAAAAATATTAAATAACAGAAAAACAAGCCTGGATCCCTGGGGCATAGCTCTGGAGGGTACTTGTTGAAGTGACATTGTCCAGCTATCTCTGAGTCCAGTTATTGAACCGTTCCAAAATCCATTTGATTGTATTTTTGTTTAGTCCACAGCTTTTCATCCTTTAAAAAAATATTATGTAATACATTAGTAAAGCTTTGGCAAAATCTAGAAAAACTGTTAGTCTAGCTTGTCCTGTTATTGATTGGAAAGAGCTTCTTTTCTAGATATTTGCTATTTTTAAAAATAATCTATTGTATAATTTCACCAGGAATCCAAGTGTAGTGCCAATGCAATATTTACAGCATTGATCATGACTATAAATATTCACATAACTATATATATTATATATATATATATATATATATAGTGTTCTAGATCACAAAATATAACAGACTTTTCATATAAAGGACAGGACAAAAACATTTATTCAGACACTTTGTAATGGCGAACAAAGAAGTACTTGGCATTGTTTCAGCTACTTATGTATTTAGCACCTTGTTTGAGCCCCTTGTGATTTGAAGTTGAAAGGAAATTATTGATGCAACAGGAGGGGGCAGAATAGGAAGGAGAACCACCGTATATAAAGAAGAGCACAGCTGGGACAGAGCAGAACTGGGAGGAAGCATGGCTGTGGTACCAGTACTCTGTCTGTCTGTTTTGATGTTACTTTGTCAGATCTGTCTGCTAATAGAAGATGTTGCTGTTGTTACAGAAGCCCTGGGACCATACTCTTGGTTCAGAAGCCCTGAAAGAGGATTTTCTTGCTGTCTGTTTACAGAAGTCCTGGAGGAGGGCTTTACTGATGTTTTCAGAGGTCCTGGGACTATACTGATGATTTGTGTTGATTTCTCAGACATTGTTTGTGGGTCTATGTTGATTTCACAGGCAGAAAGTGAATTGATGATAGTGCAGACAATGTGTGTGTATGTTGTTTTGGCTCTGTTAAGCTTTGTCTTCCCAGAAATCGAAACAGCAATGGATGTGAGGTGGACTAGACACTGTGAGCTTCAATATGGAATGGGAACTGGACAAGAAAATGGATGAGGAGCTGAGAGCTGCCTGCCTGTGAATCTAGGGAGCTAGATGCATGGAAGAACCATGGAATTCAGGAGCCAGCCAGGAGCCAAGATGAAAATACCTCTCCTTGGGTACTTAGTGATGACTGACAAGATCATGATTTACTGTGATCTAGGGGTGGGAGAACATTGTACTCTGTACCTTGTACCTCTTAAGGATGATTGAGTTAAGGATGATTGGAAACTAATCTCCAATAAAGAAGAAAGAAGACTTTTTTGACTGATGTGATCTAGCAATGGGAATGACAATGTGATCTAGCAGTGGGAAAACTTAGACCTTTGTACTTTGTGTCCCTTAAGGAGTCTTGCTTCTTAAGGATGATTGAGTTAAGGACTTACTGAATGATATCTTTTGTTGAAAACCATGTGGCCATTTTAAGTGAAAACTATGTGGCCACTTTAGTGATTAGTTGTTATATCATATCATTGTGAATGCTATACTTTGGTTTCTGTGATGTTTTGCTTTAGTTTACTACTGAATAAATAGAGAGTTCACTATACTATGTGATCAGAACCTTAGAACTATTCACAGCATCAGTCCTCTGGAGAGCTGCTCATGCAAATCCCAAAACCAGTAAGTCAATTCCATTATAGCAGCAAAGAAGTTAATAAGCCATAACAACACAGAGAGCCACAGCATCATTTATCCTTCCCACAAACCAATATAAGATCAATATTTACTCAGAAACCTATCGGGCAGATAGAGAAGGATGTCATACTTGTCTGAAGTTTTTCATCATTACTAAATCATGGCAAACTTGTGATCTATTTCTCCTCTCTCTCTCTCTCTCTCTCTCTCTCTCTCTCTCTCTCTCTCTCTCACAAAGACTCTACTATAAACCAAAGAGAAAATCAATTTCATTTCTCTCTCTACTGATCTTCACCTAAATGATCTCTACCATGTTTCCTCACTCTGGTTCATGGACTTTTTCATGACTATCGATTTTTTTTTCATTTTCTGTAACTTTTATCATTTTAAAATAGATTTATACTGATAGCTTTTGTTTTTACATTTCCCTCTACTGTTTCCCCTGTTTCTTATGAATAATATATATATATACATATATGTATATATACATATATATATATATATATATATATATGTCTCTAGATCTACAGTCCACTCGTGGGTTTCATCCCAATGAGTCTTAGTGATATGTATGGGGTCAAATTTTCCTCCTTACATTAGGGCCTATAGTATTTTTTAAAAATTGTTCCCATCTAATCTGAACATTTTGATTATGTTTAGGCTTGAGTTATTTATTAGAAGAATCTTTCTTGGATTTTTGGTCATCTGAGAAATTTTAGGTAACTTTAAGTACTCTCTTATTTTAAAAAAAATCTTACTTTATTGAAAAAATAAGATCTGTCTTCTCTCCCTCTCCTTCTTCCACCCAGTGCACTACCACCTCTCCCCATACTGGAAATCAATAAAAACCAAACTTTATTACAAACATATATAGTCAAGAAACTAATTCTTGTGTTGGCCATGTCTAAAAACATATGCTTCAATCTTCACTCTTGAGTTCATCACCTTTCTATTTGGAGGTGGGTATAATGTTTCATCATGAGTCCTCTGGATTTACAGTTTGTCATCCTGTTGATCAGAATTCCTAAGTCTTTCAAAGTTGTTTGTTTTTTACAGTATCATTATGATTGTATTGAATTGTTCTCCTGCTTATGGTCTTCTCACTTTGCCTCAGTTCATACAGATCATCTCATATTTCTCTGAAACTACTCCTTTTATTATTTTTAATAGTGCAATAGTATTTCACCATATGCATATAATGTAGCTTTTATACTTATTCCCCTATTGATGGACACTTCATCAGTTTCCAAAGCTTTAACACCACAAAAATATTTTTGTCGCTATGGGTCCTTTTCTTCTTTCTTTGATCTTTTTTTTGGGTAGAGACTTAGTGGTGTTATTGGGTCAAAGTGTATGCTTTTTGCACATAGTAACAAATCTAACTTGGTGTGTACCCATTGGAAGTTGTCTTTTCCCAAGGTTTTTCAGTTTAGAACTTTTTTTGTTACAAGATAGATTTGTAAGACATTAGGGAAATGCATTCTCACTAGTTTTTGTTGTGCTACATTACTGATCAAGAAATCTTTATTCCCTGTATTTTCAGCTGCGTTCCAGAAATCTATATCTCATTCCTAGATATATTCTAAGTCAACTATTTATGTAACAACCATCACCCTTGACAATCATTTCTAGGTTCCTTCATCAGTACCATTTTTGCCAGTTTGAATCATGCTACCCAGAAATGAGTAGCATTCATCTATTTTCAAAGGATTGAGTGGTCCTCTTTTATGACTTGCATGTATAGTCTAGATGACCATAAATAGCTCTATTGTTTTTTTTTTTTTAAAGCAATTGGGATTAAGTAACTTGCTCAAGGTTACACGGCCAGTGATTTCTGGGTGTGGTGCTGAGTGTCTGAGCCCGGGATTCGATCTCCAGGTCGTCCCAACACTGGAGCTGGTGCTCTTACTCGCTGAGCCACCTGGCCGCCCCTAAGCAATTGGAGTTAAGTAACTTGCTCAAGGTTACACGGCCAGTGATTTCTGGGTGGGTGCTGAGTATCTGAGCCCGGGATTCGATCCAGGTCATCCCAACACTGGAGCCAGTGCTCTTACTCGCTGTGCTACCTGGCCGCCCCTACATAGCTCTATTATTGTTAACAGGATGTCACCAATGAGTACTCATGTCTTCATATTCCGACCCTTCCTGGATGAGATCTCATAAGATAGCTTCTTTGGCTCTATTTTATCATTCCTTCAGTGACAAATGACTTCTTCCTCTTCAGAACATCCAGCTCCCTCCTTTCTGCAAGGACCTTATTTTTTCATTTTTTTGAGCTCTAAGTGTACAGTTGACCTTTTTCTTCTTTTCCATCTGTGTTACATTCTTCTAATCTCCAACCACCTAATGACCTCCATTTCAAATCCTTGTTCCTATTAAATATTTGTTTCATTTTGATTTTAGGATTGTTTCATTATCCCTAATAACCTGGAATTCACAGAAATATTCCTTGAGTCTCTTACTTTATCTGCTAGGAGGGACAACAGCTTAAACTTGAAACATAAATAAAATAATATTAAAAAAAACTTTTGACTATAGCAGAAGTACAAATAGACTTGATCCAAGTCACTAAAACATTTTCCTGATCTTCATACCAAATGACATCCTCAGTTTATTTTTTTTAACTATGTATGGGTATTTACATTTTACCTCCTTAAAACTTTTAGAGCCTTTTATCTTTTCTAATCAATCTGATAGAAACTCAACTTTTCTTGGTCTCAGCAATAACTTTACAACCACACCTTGCTTCCTTTCCTTTTTCTCACTAACCTTTTGTTTACTTTAGCAATTTGATTTACTTACAAATTTAATTTATAACTTGATTTTTCCTCACCTTTTCTTATCTTTCCTTAGCAACTCTCCTCTCCTCTAGTCTTTTATTTAGGACCTTTATTCTTAACATATTTCACATTGAGCCTTTCTCTTTCAGTGCAATTTGTTTTTCTTCAACTTCCTGTCAAGTTCTTCCACATGTCATTTGCCCCCAAATTAGGATCTCAGCTTTTGCACAAGTACAAACCCCTCAAAAAAAATTTATGATTCATTTTCCTTTCTTGTTCTTTCTCCTGTGCCCTTATCTCATAAAAGTTGGCAGTAGAAGCTGAACCTGGAGGTTATTCTCCTTTAATTTTCCCAAAATTTATCCTAAATTTCTCCTCCTCAAATTTAATTTCTGGTTTTCTTCTTAGTTACTAGCCTTCTTGACAGGCTCCTTGTTCAGCCCAGTTCCTTCTAAGTTCTCCTGCACACCCTTCTCCTACCAAAAATTTTCCTCTTCTCAGGCTGTGTGGAAAATATTATGGAAAACATTTCATTGTTGCCAGAATTTTTTCTTTCTCACTGTTATTTATGGGAAAACGAGGGAGCTTTTAAGCAATGATGGCCTTATTTTATCAGACCATGAGGAAAATGCTATTTAATCAAAGGTTACCAAAGCAATGACTGAAATGAGGAAATTACATGAGGGGATGTAGAACTGATTGGAACCTTCAGAGACCATCTAGTCCCACCCTCCTCATTTTATAGATGAAGAAACTGAGGAAGTTAAGTGACTTGCCTACACTCACTTAGGCAGGAAGTCTGAGAGGTGGAATTTGAACCTGAGTCTTTTGACTCTAGATTCAATGTTATTTCCATTGTCCCACACCAATTTATTAATAAGCCTCTGTACTGTACATTTCCTAGAATAACCTTGGTGTTTAATAATTTGTAAACAAGAGCCTATATTCTCACTAGTTCCTAAATCACTCCCTGGTGGCAAGATATAGGCCCTTAGGAAGGTGCAAAAATTTCACAGTCTAATAAAGTACCACTGAATTCAGTTCAGTAGGAAGTGATTTAGGCCCTGGGGAAAGTTCTAATCACAATTCTGGTTGGTGAGTTACCGTCATTATACAGTATTACTTATTATCCATAAATTCAATTTTCCCCTTAGGGGAAAATGTGTTTTCTGGGCACAAATTAGAAAAACTTTCTTCTTCCCTGATTCTTTTCACTTTGTTCAGGCCTGTGCTTGACTGAAGGGGAACTCATTATTAAATTTCTAGCTACCTTCATGTCTGCTGGTCAAAGAAGCATTTGAAAACCCAACTGGTCTTTAGACAGGGGGATGTCAAATTCCTGGGTATATTTGTATGACTGGTGACTTCTTTTGTTGAAACTTGGTATATCACCATGAACTCTTGGTGATTTGCTGAGACTGGGTTCACTGCTTGGCATGAGCAGAGTGTCTTCCATGTTGAAATGGGCATAGACTTAGGGTTGGACAATTAGATAATTATTTCCCAGCATGTAGAGAAAGTAGAACTATTTTGTTATATATTTTTTTAGTTGAGTACATGGAGTCAGATAATGATTATATTGGGTTACATCATCATATAGTATTTTTTGATTTGCAAATGGGTTTCTTCAAAGCAACCTGGGAGGTAAGCAATGTAGTACACTACTACCACTACCACCACCACCACCACTACTCCTACTACAACTACTACTACAACTACTTCTTTTATTATCATTTATTATCTCCATTTTACAGACAAGAGAGATGAATTTATGTGATCAAGGTCATATCAGAATCAGGTCCTATGAGCCTAAGATCAATGGTCTTTCCACCACTCTCAATTCTGTTATAATGCTGGTTTGGAAAACACAAATTTATTTCAATGTGATTATATATATATATATGGGAATATTTTAGCATAACATGAATTTTGCATTTGTTTATATTTGATTTTGTTTCTTGAAACACTAGGTTAATGTAGAAAACTCTTTCTAGCTGAAGTAAGCAATATAAGCATACACAAAACACAGACCTGCACACTCACACACCTGCACATACCTCAAACATCTAATAGCTACCTCACTTCACTGTGTTATCCTACAAGGTTGTGTTTTACTGTCCCGTTTACTTTTCTATTTGTAAACTTTTATTTAAAAAATATTATTAATTCAATATCCTAAGCATATGTCCTGGTTCAGAAATGCCAAGCAATACATGCAAAAAGAAAGCTTTAATTATTAAGGAGAAGTTTGAAATAAGAAAGCACTTTGAAAGAAATGAAAGAATGTTACATCTCTTAAACAAGCGTAAAAGAATCCACGTTGTGAACTATCAGAGACAATGCTACAGAAGTAAAAGAAACATTTATGACTGGAAGTAATGGGCTCCTAGCCCCATTTCCCCCCATAATCCCTGTAATTTTTTTTGAGGCAATTAAGATTAAGTGACTTGCCCAGGGTAACACAGCTAGTAAAGTGTCTGAGGTCAAATTTGAACTCAGATTCTCCTGACTCCAGGACCAACACTATCCACTGTGCCACCTAGGTGCCCCAGCCCTGTGGTTTTTATTGTGAAATTTTGCATAGTTTTAGGAACACACATGTCAAGGTATAGAAAACTGACCATATGTCATAAAACTTAACAAATATGTAGAGCAAAAGCCTGAAATAACTTGCTTATTGAGGCAGATGTTAGTCCCATTCTGAGATGATTATTAAGAGGAGGCATGTTAGCCATCAAACTCACTATGTTGTCTTCTTTTTTGTTTTCTTCAAATTCCAGCCTATTTCTGGACTTTGAACTTGTTATTAGTGGCTCAGCCTTGCCACCATTCTGGAGGGAAGGTCTACAGTGGTCCTTGGTCATATTGCTGCTTTCTTGGAGTTTTGTGTGTTGTGTTATTTCAGGATCTCAAGGTAAGGCTGAAGACCTGCAATCTTTTAATGCTTCAGAAGGGGTCTGATCCAGGGCAAAGTCTAGTTTCTGTCCTCCTAAACTGAGCTCTACAAGTTTCTGACCTATGTTTAGATCTGAACAAAAGTTGATTGGAGTCCAGACTCTTATTAGTTAGACTGAAAGTTCTGTTGTTTCAGAGTGGCAGATTTGCAGGTTTCCTTTTCATTTGAGATTTCTGCCTTGGTTGTCTCTCTACAGCCTGGACAAGAGGCTACAAGAGAGACCCTGTTTTGACTTGGGGTCTGAGCCCTACCACCACCACTGCTGCTGCTGGTGGTTTCTGAACTGCCTCCTTTCTCTGTACACTGCCAGGGTTTCTCTACCCAGGAATGTCACTCCCCCACACAAATCCCCCTTTCTCAGTCTGCCCTGCATCTGTGATCCAGAACTGGGTAGTGGGCAACAAAGCTGCCACCTGCCTCCATCACAGTGCCCTAGTATGGATCTCTCAGTCCCATGTACAGCTCTGGGATCTCTTTTGTGCTGATGAACATCCTCTTTCTGGGTACTGGAATGCTTCATGGAGGGGGGTGCTCCTGTCCTTACTCATCCCCAGGGCCCACCGACCTCACTGTCTGTCCCTATTCCAAACTCATCTGGACAAATGACTGCCTCATTGACTTTTTCTGGATTTATCCATTGGGATTCAAATTGGTTTATTTTCTAAATAGATTTGGAGACATTCATGGAGCAGAGCTCACTGCACTGATTCATTCCTACCTCTCTCCCATGCTGGCTGCAGCTCCAAGAACAAGTTTTATAAAAAGTACAAGATGAATTCCACATCAAGCTTTCCATTTTCCATGTGTGTTTTTACAATCTTTTAACATTAGAGAGACCCTTTGGTTTAAGTGAAAAGTTTGCCTGTCCTTTTGAGTCAAAAGCTATGGATGTGACTTTCTGCTTAGCCTTGTGAGACATTAATAGTAGCAGGAATTGCTGTTTATATAGTACTTTAAATTTTTCAAATGCTAAAGTACTATTTATATTCACATAGAAGTATATGTGTGTTTATATATGTACATATGTATGCACACACACATATATGTATATACACATGTATATTCTCTCTTTGGTCTTTGCAACAATGAATTGATGGTTTTTTTTTTTTTCTCACCAGAGGTCTTTAAGCAATGGCCAGATGACTGTAGTTTATGGTCCAGTGAGAATACCTTTTGAGTGAGCATTGAACTAGGTGCCTTCCAAGCAGGAGCAGATTGAAGCCAGCTTTAAAGACTTGTGAGAAATAGGTAATCGCTACAAATCAGAGCTTGATTCATTGCTTTGTTGATTATATAGATTTTTAAAAAATGACAATGACGCAAATTAAACTTGAGTGTGTGTGCACACATTTTATTTTCCTAGAAAGCCCTGTCATTAAATATTTTCTGGCCTGCCAGTGTATACGTGTGTGTGCCAGTGTATACCCACCTCCCACACCCCCCTTCTCTATAAATGGTGCTTAGGCTCAGGGAATGAGGTCATCCCTTGACTGAAGGTCTGGTGATTGAAGTTCAATAATAATAACTGGCATTTTTGTAGTGTTTTAAGGTTTGCAAGGTCCTTTATATCCATTATCTTCTTTGAGTCTACAACACCCCTGCTTACAAGTCTCACATTCTATGATTCATTAGCAATCATATGAGGTAGATATTTATAGGTAATGTTAGACCCATGTTACAGATGAGGAAGCCAAGTCTTAGGGATGTTAAATGATTTGACCAGGTTTACTCTGTTAATTAGTGTTAAAGACAGTTTTTGGAGCTACAACTGGGAATTATGGAGTCTGTGACAAACCAAATAAAATGAGGAATGTGTGTGTAGAGGTGGTTGGTGATGGGCAAAGAGGGGCAATCAGTCTTAGATGCAATCAGCTGGGATACAATCTGGTCCCAACACCTGGGGAGCAGGTTGTGGGGCAGCAGGCTGGAGTGCCATAATGGGGGAAAAGTGGGCCCTAGGAGAGGATGAAGACCCTCAGGGGTGATACAGCAAAGGATCTCAAGTTGTGAAGATTGTGAGCCAGTGGGGCCAGAGTTCTCAGAGGAAGGGTGCTGTTCCCAGCCCATGCTAGCATTTGGAGGCCATGTATGTAAAATACCATGAAAGTGGCTCTAGATGTGTATACAATTAGTGTTGCCAACATCAGTGCCATCAAATAATGAGTTTAATTATCCTCCTATATATCTGGGAAACTATTAACAATCTATATATTTTGTTGTAGAGAAGGAAAAATGCTCTCTAGACTCATTCCCCCAATGTAATGCTATGCCTAATTGAGGAAAGAATTACTATCAGCTGGTAGCTTCTATGACTACCAGCAAAAATAACTTTGGAAATGACATTTAAAAATCTTTAACTGAGGCCATCTCTGGTTGTTCCTGGCCAAAGCCCTCTTCCTAACACATCAAAATCAGGCTTCATGTTAGCTGCACAATTCTGAACTTTGTAGGAATGGAGGCTCAGTGTGTGTGTGTGTGTGTGTGTGTGTGTGTGTGTGTGTGTGTGTGTG
>NW_027185655.1:78811928-78840431 GCF_028583685.1 Petaurus breviceps papuanus
GTGTGTGTGTGTGTGTGTGTGTGTGTGTGTGTGTGTGTGTGTGTGTGTGGGGTGAGGTATAAGACTGTATAGCTTCTCATCTCTCATCGCCCATCTATCACCATCACCCTACAATGTGCTTACAAACGTGAATCAACTATGTTTAGCCTGAGAACCTTCTTTTTCCATTCATTAGCCCAGGAATATATGAAGCCTTTTGAGAAAACTAGTATTCCTGTTAGAAATTTGGACTGAAATAATCTACTTTGCAGGGTTTTTGTGAGGAGACCATTTTGTAAGTTTTAAGGGGTCCCATAAATGAGAGTTGTTAGGATGATGGTGATATCCTAAATATTCTTTACAAACCCAGGAAGGTGAAGGGCTTTCATATGTCTTGAGCTGAGTATTTATGCTAGGTTTTATATAGAGCAAGTCTAAAAGATGTTTCATCTTTCTAAAAGAGTATGGGCTAAGAAAGGATAACAGTGGTATGAGTTTGTAAGTATTTACATTATGGCATTAGTGTGAAAGCTTAGATTAATTTACATAATCACATTTGGAATCGACTTGAGGAAGGGATTTCTCTTTCTTTCTTGCTTCCCCTTAGGCAAACCCCTGTGAATAATTGGAGAGTGACACCTAAGAGAGGAGACTGTTAGTGAGCCCTGTAGGATCTATATAGAATCTGAACTGAAATTCTAGTATGCTATAAATGACAACCAGGTGGGCCAACTGTTGTGTTGGGCACAAGTAGAAAACAGGAATCAGAAAAGGGACAGATACGCCTTCAACAAGATGATCCTTTGTTATGATAAAGCTAGTCTAGGTAAACTTCACCCACAGTTTACAGACTATAGGAATTCAAGGGACCCAAACCATGAAGATTGAAGAACAGTTTATGTCATCATCTGTCATATACACTTCTCCTTCATTAACATTATCTTTTGGCTAACAATAGGATACATTTTGGGGATGCTCTCCTAACATTATTCCAGTGGTTGCAAAAATAACAGCAGATTCTGACCTAGCAGCTGTCATGGCCAGAGAAAATTATTGAATCTTTTATTTTGGGGCTTTTGTAAGTGCAGTTGAGATAAAAAATTTGATACTGAGTGACGTTAGAGGGGAGGCTTCTAGTGGCTCAGGTATTGTTAAGGGGACCACCATCACAGTTGAGTAATATGATAGAGTCTTATTTTGTATGACAGAATTCATGGCCTCAATTATTGTAAGAGAAACCTTAGTTCAGTCCTATAGTTCCTTCCAAAGGATAACCCATGTTATTAAAATAGGTCAAGAACTTCTGCAGAGTACAATATTTAGAATGTGTTCTTTTAACTTTATAGACCTTTACTAGCTTCAAATGGAGACCGTTGAATCAAATCTCGAGCTATCATCCCCATTAGTAATTCATCAGAATTTCTGTCATTAAATATAAAATGATAGGCCAATGTATTAACAATGAATCAATGTGTGGATCTTTGAACATCTAAGTTCTTTCAGCAGGTGTGAGGTTGACACCTGTTCAAATAAGGGTCCTGTCCCCAAAATGAGTGGACATCACTAAGATAAATATAAACCCACTATCAGAAATGATAGTCTCACAAGTCCAAAAGACTCATGATGGAAAATGCTATCCCCATCCAGAGAAAGAACTGATGGAGTCTGCATACAGATAGGAGCATGCTATTTTCATTCTTGTATGTGTGTGTTTTTTCCCTTTGTTCTGTTTCTTCTTTCATAACATAACTAATAAGAAAATATGTTTTACACGATTGCACATATGTATTCTATATCAAACATCTTACCATCTTAAGGAAGGCCAAAGGGAGGGAAAGGAAAAGAAGGAAAAAATTTGAAACTCAAAGTTTTATTTTAAAAAAATGTTAAAAATAGTTTTTACATGTAATTAGAAAAAATAAAATACTATTAAAAAGAAATGATAGTCTGACAATTTCTAGTGTAAATGTTGAGATTGTTACAAGGAAAGTTTGTGTCTGATGAAGGAGGTACTTAATAAAAATTAATTGATTAGAAACTATTTTAAAGTCTAATAGCTTGATAAAAATCTAATAAAAACAAGAAGTTTTTGCCTTGAAAGAAATCAATAAAATTTTTTTTGGCCAGAAAAATGTGGCAATAAAGTGGATCACTCCTTTTGAGATGCCTATAGAATTTTGTTTCTCACCATTGCTGTGTGTAAAGAAAGTCACTCTGAGTCAGGGCTCTAGAAAATCTCTTATTACTTGAAATGATCTCAAAGTTTCTTTTTCTGTAAGTTCTTTTTTTTCTGAGGCCTACATTTTACTCTGGGGTTTGTGCTGGTCTAGGAAATTACGGCAGTTTACCTATGCTTATGCATTTTGTGAGAGGCAGGGTTATATAATGGGTGGACAATTGACTTTACAGTAAAGATGACCCAGATTCAAATTTTGGCACTGGCACACTCCCTTTGTCTGTATTGTCTCTTTTCCTCATTTCCTTCTCTCTCCCCACCCCATATTTATTTATATTGTATTTAAATTTCAGCTTTTATTGTACTTGGACTTTCTTGTTCCGGTGGTGTCAAACTTAAATACAAATGGATTCCTACTGCTCACATATTGACTTAGATAACCACAAATTAACATTATCTAGGTTGTATTGTTTTTTATTTTACAAATTTTATTTTGTTTATTTTATTAAATATTTCACAGCTATATTTCAATCTGCCACACTCAAGAGTTTTGGGGCTAGTTGCAGCCCTCAGGCAGTGAGTTTGACCTCTCTGTTCCATTTTTCTTATAGGAACTTACCACTCTCGAATATTTGTCCAGTTATCCATATTTACTTTCATCTCTTGCATATGATCCTTAAATATCTGTTTTTTAAATTAAAATCGACATTAATCATTTTAGATACCTCCCCTAATTCTATGTCATTGACACATAACGAGAATTTTATTCTTGAGAGTTTCTCATCCCTCTTGAACTTACCTCCTTAAGCTTATTAGAAATTCTGGGCAGGGGCAGTCTTGCTTCCCCTCAATTTAATTCAATTAAGCTTGAATTTATTACATATCTACTATTTCTCTTTTGATTTAAAACAAACATATGGCAGTCAAGGGAAATATCATTTTAGAATAGTAACTCATTGTGAAATCTTACAGGAGAGAATTGTGAATGAATATTAGCAGTATTCCTTCATAAATTTGTGAGAAATGTTTGAGGGAATATCATGTTCCCAGAAAGCCTAGTGAGAGATTCTATTAAAGCAGATCATCCAAGGAACATTTTAAAAGGAAAATTTAAAAAGACAATAAACCAATGACAGCAAATATTATTCAGTATTTCTAAATGAACTTTCCCCTTCCATCAGTGACATTTGGAATCACTAATCACAATCCCCAGTATGCTACTGTGTGAGATTCTAATGGCACAAAAAAAAACAGAGATGAGAAGAGTAGCTGGATTTAACTATGTGTTTACATAGCAAAGTCCATAATTTTGAAGGCACTTAGGGATTATTTCTATAGAGATCTGAAAGAGGGGGAAATAACAACTGATTTGAAAGAATAACTGATGTTAGTACTACTGATAGGGGCACCTAGGTGGTGTAGTAGATGAAGTGTTGGGCCTGGAGTCAGTAAGGCTCATCTTCCTGAGTTTAATCTGGACGCAGACACTTACTAACTGTGTGACCCTGGGCAAGTCCCTTAATCCTGTTTGCCTCAGTTCTTCATCTATAAAATGTACTAGAAGAGGAAATGGCAAACCACTCAAGTATCTTTGCCAAGAAAGGTTCAAATGGAGTCACACCTGAAAAATAACTAAATTGGTAGCAACAACAAAAAGCTCTACTGATAACATGGATTCAAAGTAGTATTAGAAAGTACTGACCCATATACTTCCTTATGGTTACTTTCTCATCTTTAAAACGTGTATGAGAAGCATTTATACATATACCGGGGATATCTTTGATGAAAATGATAAGGGAACAGACAGGCTTTTGTATATAATATTCTACAGCAGAGCACAGCTTTACTTGTGAAATGTTCAGAGAATACAAGATTTCTTTCTATTATTATTCAACTATTAAAAAAGTATTTGGGGCAGATAGGTGGCACAGTAAATTAGAGCACTGGCCCTGGAGTCAGGAGGTCCTGGGTTCAGATCTGGCCTCAGACACTTAACAAAAAAACAAAAACAAAAAAACCCCAAACTACCCATGTGACCTTGGGCAAGTCACTTAACCCCAGTTACCCTCCAAAAAGCAAAAAAAAGTATTTGGTTCAATGAATTTGATGTCTCCCACTCTTATTATTGTTTTTTTTTTACCTCTAGTCTCTGACAAACTGGTGGCTCTACTCCTTGCAAAGGCTAACTTGTCTACATGTGTTTTTGATCCCATCCACTCCTGTCTTAGCTAACAGATTACAACCCCAATCATGTCCTTTTTCTCTCAAATCTTCAATTTATATTTATCTGATGATTTCTTCCCCACTGCATTCAAAGATGCCAATATATCCCTATCCTTTAAAATAAATCTTCCCTTAGACCTTACCATCCTGTCAATCTATTGTCATATATCTTAATTTTTTGAGTCAGACTTCTTGAAAATGCTGTCTTCACCTGACACTTGTTTCCTTGCTTCGCAGCCATTTCTCAGTCCTTTCCAATCCAACATCACTTAACTGAAATTGTTGTTTTCACAGAAAGATCCCTTAATGGCCAAATCTGATGGTGTTTTTCCTGTCATCCTTCTCAATCCATCTGCTGCATTTGACACTGTTGATTACTCTTGAATACTCTCTCTTCTCTTGGTGGTTTTTTTTTTGGTGACACTGCTGTTCCTGGTCCCCTTCTTACTTGTCTTACTCCTCATTCTTCATCTCCTTTGCTGGACCATCATCCATACCCCGTAATGATGGCTGTACCCAAAGGTTCTATCCTAAATCTTCTCCTGCCACACATTTTATCTTGATAACCTCATCTAGCCTCATGGGTTTAGTTATCATCTCTATGCAGATGATTCGCAGATGTCTATACTCATTTCTAGTGTCACCTTGATTAGTGTTGGATCATCAGTTGATTATTGGACATTTCAAACTCTCTGTATTAGAGAAATCTCAGTCAGTATATCCCAAACTGAACTCATTGTTGTTTTCTCCAAAGCTCCATCTTTCAAACTTCCTTATTTCTGTCACAAGTACCATTCTCAATCTCTCAGGTTTGTAAGCTTATCAATATCCTCAATTCTTTGTACTTCTTCTTCTCACATATCCTATCAGTATCCAATACTTGTCATTTCTGTCTCAACATGGCAACAACCACCTTGAGACTTATCACTCCTTGCCTAGAATACTGCAACAGCCTCTTGGTTCGTCTCTCAGCTGAAGTCTGTCATCTTTTCACTCCATCTTCACACTATTGTCTTCACACTATTGATTTTCCCTGAGCACAAGTCTGACTATGACTCTCCTTCACTCTGTAATTTTCAGGAACTCTCTATTGATTTTTGCACAAATACAAACTTCTCTTTTTAACATTTAAAGCTTTGCAATGTCTTCCCAACCTTATTGAACACCATTCCCTCTCTACCTCACTACCCTACCCCCTATTCTGCAATCGAGTGAAACAATTTTTTCTGTTCACCACACATGACATTCCATCACCCAGATTTGTGCCTTTGCCTTGCTCATTCCCCATGGAAACATATTCATTCCTCTTCTCCACCTATGAGAATACCACTTTTTCTTCAAGACACGGCTTAAGCACTACATCCTTCATGGAAGTTTTACTGATCTTCCAACTCCTAGTGCCCTCTGTTCTGAATTTACATTGTATTTAACTACTTTGATTTGTCTGTATTTATTTTATTTGTTTACCATATACACATAAATATATTCACATATACGAGTATATATGTACATATAAACATATATACATATACATGAGTATATATATACACATGCATCTATATGTCCACATATACTAACTTAATGTACTTGTTGTCTTCTCTATTAAAGTGTAAGCTCCTTGGAAACAGTGATTATTTCATTGTGTATGCTTGTATCTACTTTGCCTTGCACAACAATGACTGGCATGCAGTATGCACTAAATAAGTGCTTGTTGACTGATGGATTGATAGAGTGAAATGTCCCAAAGAGGTATATCTGAGACATTAAGATAACATGTTTTTCTCCATTAGCACATATATTTTGGACAGACACCACAGTCAGTGAACCATTTCTGGAACTGAATAGTGGGAAGAAGAGAGGTTGGCTTGTTTTTTTTTTGAGAGGGGAAGGCAAAGCAAGTGGGGTTAAGTGACTTGTCCAAGGTCACACAGCTAGTTAAGTGTCAAGTGTCTGAGGTTGGATTTAAACTCAGGTCCTCCTGACTCCAGGGCTGGTGCTCTATTCACTACACCACCTAGCTGCCTCTAAGGCTGATTTATCTTGAGGAAATATCACAGTTCTTTAAATAGCTTTGTTTTTCTTTCAAACAAAACCCCTGAACTTAACACCAATATTATTAGAATTATGCTATATGACTATGAATTGTAGAATATGATAAATGCTAAAGAATCAATGTTGTGAGCCACTAAAAGGATATTAGAAAGAGATAGGGGGCATACATAAGCTGTAGAATATGACCAGTGATTATTTAAAAAAATAAAAATAAAAGTATTATTAGAGAGATGTATAACTTAGTGAATTACAGGCATAGGTAGCAAGGGTCAAGGATACTGTTGTATGAGCCACATGCCACACTGGTATTTGTATAATTCCAAGAGAGCTAAATGAAATCCCCAACTTCTTGAGCAAATCTCCTGTGAAAGAATTAACAAAGGGCATAGACAAAGGTCACCCAGGATAAGGTAGCTTGGATGAGTTGAGTTCCATGCCTTCATGGAACTTCAGTGGAAGAGTCCACATTACTGATGAAACCATGGATCCATTGAAGTTAATACAGGTTTTTTTCAACTTACCTTTTTATGGCATGATCTGGAGGTCCTTAACTATCCTGATTGCCATTTTGTATATCAGAGGTTCTTAACCTGAGATCCATAGACCCCTGAGTTGTCTGTAAAAAGGATTTCAAGACATCTGCTAAATTGGATAGGAAAAAAATCTTTATTTTCAGTAACCTCTAACTGAAATTTAAATTTAGCTTCAATTATGAATTAAAAAAATATTATGGGAAGGTTTTCATAGACCTCACCAGACTACTAAAGAGGTGCATGATACAGATACATACCCAAACACACACACATATTTAAGAATCCCTAGTCTATATAATCTCTGTCTGATGAAATGTTCTTCCTAAATGTGCTACCAAGAGCTGAGCATGAAATTTCAGAGTAGTGAGAGGTTATCATTTTCCCCAAAGTGGATCCCATGCTTCTGAATTCAGCAAATGATCCTCTTAGCTTTTTTGATGGTGTTGTGCTGTGAACTATTCAGCTTGAGTTTAGAATCACAAAGCCCTGGGTTCAAAGCCAAGTTTTGCTACTTGTGTAAACCTGAGCATCAGTTACATTCTCCCAACCTCAGATCCTTCATTTGTTACATGAAGAGTTGGACAAGGGATCCTCTGATCATCCCTCTTGTTTCCACTGACCACCATCTGACCAGTACAAATATAAAACTGGAAATCCTGTTACAAAACTCTAGACAGGTCACCATGTCCTAAAATCCCCATGATTCGTAAAATATCTTCTGCTTTCATATCTATTTTGATATCGCTGACATTTTATGTGCTGTATAAATGGATCTTTGTGGTCAGAATTAGACTGTGAGCCTAAGTTCCTGATTAATGAGAATGAAGGACAGGGAAGGGGGAAAGGGGTGGTTTTTACATTTTGTATTTTAGGCTTCTTTCACCAGACTGCTTCTGGTGATAATGACTCCCCCCTTCCTGCAGGAGGTAACAAAGATATTTTTGTTTCTCTGGAGAAACTTCTGAGTTATTGATTTTATTTTAGGCAAGGGTCTTTTGTCCCACACACCTATTATAGAATTTATCAGACCCTGTATTAGGTATTGGAGGTAAAATGACAAAAATGAAGAACTTCTACCTTCAAAGAACTCTTTTGGGAAACACAACATATACACATATCTTGATATAGATATGGAAATGTATATAGATACAGATACACAGACATATATGAGTATGTGTGTATAAACATGTGTATATGTGTATAGTCTGTCCCTCAATAAATCTTATTAGGTATCTACCATATACTGTGCACTGTATTAAGCAATGTTGATACAAAAGAAGCAAAGGATAGTTTCTTCATTCAAGCTGCTCAAAATTGAATAGGAAAATAACAAGCAAACAAATATGTATAAACAAACTACATTCAGGATCATTTGAAAATAACTAAAAGAGGAAAGGCATTTTGAGGGATTAGAAAGGCTTCCTTTAGAACATGAGATTTTACTTGGCAATGAAAAGAATACAGGCAGGCCAGTAAGTGGAGATAAGGGAAGGAGAGCATTCCAGGCATGGGAGAGAGCTAAGAAAAAGACCAGAAGCTGAAAAAAAAAGAGTGTCTTGTCTGAGAAAAAGAGGTCAGTGTCATTGGATAAAAAAGTAGGTGGCAGTCTGTAAGGTTTAAGAGGAAGGGAAATTTCAAGGGGAAGGGCTAAATTGTGAACGGCTTTGAACACCACACAGAAGGTTTTGCATTTGATCTTGGAGGTCATAGGGAGCCAATGGAATTTTTTGGTTAGGGAAGCGACATGGTTAGACCTTCACATTAGAAAAATCACTTTGTCAGTGGAGTGGTGTATCAGCAATGCCATATTCACAATGCCTATAGAGATTACAAATATGCTGATATAATTATCCATTAGAAAATACGTCATGTTTGCCATATGAGGAAATAAACTAGAAAATTTATTAAGATACCAAAAGACTGAGTCCCAAAACCAGAAAGTGAAAGCCATCAGAGTAGTTATGACATTGGCACAGGTAGATAAAGTAGAAAGCACCCACATTTTCAAGCCTTTAAAACAGAACAGGCTACCTCAGGCAAAGGTCCTCCTCTCCCCATGCACAGCAACCACCCAGCGTCCTGGAAGCGCACTCCCAGCAGCTCCGGCCCTTGGCAGTCCTCAGCAGGAGTCCTTAGCAGAAAGTCCTTAGCAGTTCTAACTCAAAAAGGGCTTCGCGCTGCCACTGCCTCTGCTGCTGCCGCCGTCACCACCACCGCCAGCCACCGAAAGAACGCTAGCTTGGCTTCCGCTTCCTCTTGCTCCGCCCCTTCCTGCTACGTCAGCAAGTCCAACGGGGCATGGAAGATCTTTAAATCCCATAACCCTTACAAGTGGAGGGAGACTTGAGGCAGGCAGACCCACCAGTAGACTACTAAGCCTAGTTGTGAGGTGAGGAGGGCCTGTACCACAGTGGTGGCAGTGCCAGAAGAAAGAAGGAAATATATTTGAGAGATGTTGCCCAGGTGAAGTCAATAGACTTTGGGAACAGAATGGACACGGAACGCTTAGGTTAGGAACCTGAGACTTGGGAGGATTGTGTGTCCCTCTATAGTAATAAGGAAGTTGCTGTGGTGGGGGTGGTTTAAGGGGGAAAGATGATGAGTTTGGTTTTAGGCGTATTGAGTTTAAGGTGTCTACTGGACATCCAGTTTGAGATGTCTGAAAGACAGTTGGAGATGAGCGATTAGAGATCAACAAAGCAATTAAGGCAGGGTAGGTAGATTTGAGAATCATCAGCTTAGAGATGATAATTAAATCCAAGAGATATGATGAGATCACCAAATGAAGTAGTACAGAAGGAGAAGAGAAGAGGGATCATGTTAGAACTCTGTAGGATACCTATAGTTAGAGGACATTGTTTGTCCTTCGTTCTTAAAGAGGATCATAACATCAGTGAGGTGATTCCATGACATGAAAGTAAATTGGATTTAAATGAGGGAGGGATGTGCAAAGTCACCAGCCTCACTCTCTCCTCCAGAGACATCTGAGTCCAGTGGCAAGATAGAGATCAGGATGACTAGAGATGGCCCCAGATGCAGTGAGAGACGTTGGTCTTTTTGAGCTTACCAGGTCTTAATTTGACTGAGGCAATGTCCACTCAGTGATTAAGGCTAGGCAAAGAATGAGGCAAATAATGGCCTTTTTTACCTAGTAAAAAAATCAGACTGGGAGGGGAAGACTCTTGGGGTTTCTAGTCAAAACAGAAATGATTGCAATTTGTGCTCACTCTGAACCATCAGAACCCAAACAATAATGAAATGAAACTTGGTCTGGGACCTGCTGTGGGCAAATCAATGAGTGCCAGAGTGATTTGGGTTTAAGGTATGTTTCTTAAAAAAGAAACCTAGCCTGTAAACCCCAAGATACCTTGTGATGTTTCAGTGATCAAAATGTTATACTCCTTTGGTCAGAGCACCACCAGATAAGACTATGATTCCCTATGTAGACAGAGGGAGAGGAGGGAGGAAGGGGAGGAAAAGCAGGAATGAAGGAAGGTAGGAAGGAGGGAAGGAAAGGAGGGAAGGAGGAAGGAAATAAGTATTAAGTTCCTAGTACAGCACTGGAGTCAGAGAAAGTAAAATTAAAATCTTATCCCTGATGCTTCCTTCCTAAAAAAAAAACAAACAAAAATGGAACAATAGAAAGAGGTTTGTCCTGAAAGTCAGAGTACCTAGTCTCAGCTCTGCTATTGCCTAGCTGTTTGGCCTTGGTCAAGTCCTTTTCCCTTCTCTAGTCTTTCTCTGGGAAATACTGGGTTTGAATTATTTAATAATTCCAGCTCTAGTGTTGTTCTGTTCTTTGTTCTCAGAGAGGACTGTGACATCAGGGAAGTGATATCATGACATGCGAGTGAATTGGAAAATGTTGAAAATAAATGATAGAGTAGGGATGACAGAGGGGGCAATCTGTTGGAGGAGACAAAATATACATATGTCTATATTGTATATGCAAATAAATATAATTTAAAAGATGAGGTAGGGCATTATTATTGTCAGGAGATCAGGGAAGGCATTATGTAGGAAATAGCACTTGAACTGAGAATGAAGAGAGTCAGGGAACCTAAGAGTTGAAGGTGAATGGAGACAATGTGCAAAGGTTACAGAGGTGGGAGACTTTGTCATGTGGAGAAATTACCAAAATATGAACTATGAGAATGTGCATAATTGGAAATAAGCCTACAAAGATAGTCTCCATCTAGATTGAGAAGGGCTTTTTATTTCAAACAGTGGAGTTTTTATTTGATTCTAGAATCAATAGGGAGCCACTGGAACTTCTTGAGCAAGAGAATGACAGTAGTCAGAACTGTGCTTTAGGCACTTGAATCAGGCAGTTGTGTGAAGTGTATATTAGAAATGGAGAGCACCGGCCCTGGAGTCAGGAGGACCTGAGTTCAAATCCGTACTCAGACACTTGACACACTTACTAGTCATGTGACTTTGGGCAAGTTACTTAACCCCAATTGCCCTCCAAAAAGAAAAAAAACAAGAAATGGAGAGACTGGAGGTAAGGAGATCAACTTCATAATTTTGCTTCATATGTTGGTGTCATTCTTCAGATGTCACTTCCCAGGAGCTTCCTTCCTTCCTTCCTTCCTTCCTTCCTTCCTTCCTTCCTTCCTTCCTTCCTTCCTTCCTTCCTTCCTTCCTTCCTTTCTGCTTTTTGGAGGGCAATTGGGGTTAAGTAACTTGCCCAAGCTCACATGGCTAGTGTTTTTTTTGTGCATGCGTGTGTGTGTGTGTGTGTGTGTGTGTGTGTGTGTGTGTGTGTTAAGTGTCTGAGGCCGGATCCGAACTCAGGTCCTCCTCACTCCAGGGCTGGTGCTCTACTCATTCTGCCACTTAGCCACCCCACATGCTTTCTTTCTAATCCAGTCTCCCAATAAAATATTATTTTCCATATTCCCCAAGTATATCAGATAATTCCCCTGTGCAGTAAGTAAGAAGGTCCCTATATTCACAGCATGAATCCAAGCTAACTCCATCAGAATCACTGAAGAAACTCTGAAGGACCTTAACATTCATGCTCGATAGGGACAGACATTAGCCCTTCAGTAAGCATTTTCCATTCAACACGCCCACCAATGGGTGATTTAATTTGCTCTTGGGAGATTATATTTTCCTGGACCACTAGAAAAAGGAAAGTTCCAGTAAGGAAATTTCCTGTACTGATGGAGGTAAGCCCTTACTTGAGAATTTGGAGTCTTATCAGGTTGCTTGGGGGCATATAGCATGTCCTGCTTTGTGGGACTTAACCCTGGATCTTCCTGGGTTGAAGGCCAATTTTCTATGCACCATACCATATTGCCACCATAAAAATAATAGATAGCATAGGACAGTGGGAAGAACTGGATCTAGAGTCAAAGGACATGAGTTCAAATGTGGCCTTTGACACTATCTGCATGATTTAGGGCAATTCACTCAAACTTCATCAGGCTTGGTTTCCTTTATGTTGGGGTAATTGGGGTCCTTTGAGGTCCTTTCCAATTTTAGATCTATAATTAATGAAAACCATAAATTTCCTTGAACACAATAGAACAGAAAACTTGTTCCCTATGTATACAATAAGGTTTATTAAATATGGCTTATATTTAAGGGATTTGTTGTCCAAAAACATTTCCCTCCCATTATAATCCCTGGTATCAGAACCCTAAACATTGTTTAGATGATATTTTGTGTTTATGATTTCTTTTAATGCTGGTAAAGTAAATTTATGAATTTTTAATCTGAAAACACTTGAAATTAATTCAGGATGTGAAAGGTTACTTTGAAAATAATGTGTGACACAAAGGGGCTCACAGGCCCCCTGGGGAGCAGCAGATTGGCTCTGATCATCCTCAATCCAAGTGAGAAGTTGTTGTTCTGTTAAGGATGAAAGGGTTCATTATTTCCTAGATAATTGCCCAGATGCCACACCAATGAGGTCACAGCTAAACAGGGAACCAAACCTTGATCTAATTAACAGTTAAAGCTGTAGGAATTCATTAAAAATATTTAGCATATCCAATAAATCTCTTCTCCAAGTGGTAAGAATTAGCCATTTAAGGGACCCAGATTTAGCCACTTAGTGAAATTAACAATGTTGGTTTTTTGTCCTTTTATGTAGTCATATGCCTTTTGTCTTGCTTTGATGCATTTTGTGTGAACATTCTTTCTCCTAACATGTGAATGCTAATTCTAGGAACTAGAATTCTTCCAATTATTACAGGGTGTTTTCCTAGTTCCTTGAATGGGATTTGTGATTAGAAATGTAGGAAACCTAGATGTATGGGCATCAGAGAGTTAGTTATGTTCCCATGGACTTCAGTACTGTGAGAGAGGGTGGGCTGTATTAGGGTTTTTTAATCAGAACTGTATGGCCCTCAAAGGGTCTGTGGATAGAAATCAGGGAGTCTGTGAACTTGGATGGAAAAAATATTTTGATAACTATATTAAAAATAATTTGTTTCCTTTGTCAGTCATTTAGTCAGTAAACATTGATTAATTGACTGTTAGGCACCAGGCACCGTGCTAACCATTGGGGTTATAAAAAGAGGCAAAACACAGTCCCTGTGCTCAAGAAGCTAACAATTGTTTATGTATTCTATTTAATACATTTAGAAACATTATTATGAGAAGAAGATCATAGGCTTCATTAAACTGAAAGGGGTACATGACACACACTCTCTGTCTCTGTTCCTCTCTCTGTCTCTGTCTCTGTCTCTCTCTCTCTCTGTCTCTCTGACTCTGTCTCTGTCTCACACACACACACACACACACACACACACACACAGACACAGACACAATTAAGACTCTGGATCTTCTCATAGGTCCTATTCTGACATTCTGTGTTTCTATGAGTTTTAAAGTAAATCATGTAAACATGAGAAGAAAACAAATGCAATGTTTGATTGTCTCTCAGTATTAATTTAAATCTTCAATGCAAACTTTAGAATCTGTGAATACAGCTGAGATTTTACACACCTAGGTGGCATCATAATGATGGACTTGGAGCCAGGAAGACCTGAGTCCAAATTTGACTCAGACACTTAACACTTACTAGTTGTGTGACCTTGGGCAAGTCACTTAACCCCAGTTGCCCTGCCTTCTCCCCCTCCAAAAAGAAAAAAAATATGCTGAAGAAAATAGGAAGAATGGTAAGTAAAGAAAAGATTGAGGGAAAACCAAGCTCATGTGAGAATTTGACTTTTTTTTCCTGTCCTCTCTTCATCAAGTGTAAATCTCACACTTGTTTGTTTCAGGATTGCAGCACCTTCTAATTACTGCTATAGACAGTCTGAAAAGGAAGCTACTGAAAGGAAGCTACATTTTCTACTCTGTTGCCACAAGGGACTTTCTTATTAGAAAGGCAGTTAATACTTTAACATCATAATAAGCTGATAGAGTTGCACATCTAGTGTAAATGGTGCAATTTGTAACATATGTCAAGGTTGTCCAATTCAATGTTATTTAATCCATTTTAATTTCTGGTTTGTAGTTTCCTGAATCAAAACAAAAACAAAAATCTTCAATGTGCTTTTACCAAAAAAAAAGACTACTTCAAAGTTAATTTCTAACCTGCAGTTCCCTAAATTTAAACTAAAACCTCTGATATTCTTTAAAAAGGCTACTTAAAAGCTAATTCTCTTTATTGCGCATTTTATTTCTTCTTTCCTTCTCCTCTAGGTTAGTGACATTAAATGAGCAGTTTCCTTTATTTCACTGATGAGTAGACAGGCATTTATTAGCTAGGCAAGGCATTGAACTTCTCTGACTTTTCATTTGCTTCTCTGTAAAATAGCAACAATAATAATTATATGACTTACATGTCAAGAATACTATGAGGATCAAATGAAATAATTAATATAAAGTTTGTTGCATTTCTTAAGCAATAGACATTTATTATGTGCCTAAAATATACCAAGCACTGTGTTTGGTGTTGGAAATAAAAACAAATTCACCCCTACCCCAAATTAAACAGCCCTTTCCTCCATAAGCTTACAATCTTTTGGAGGAAAAAAATTCAAACAAATAAATTGCATAACATATATGCAAAACAAATACAAGGTAATTTTTTTTGTGTGTGTGTTTGTGGGGAAAAACCCTTGCAATTGGGGGCGGGTGGATGAGGAAAGGCTTCCTGTAGAAGGTGGTATTTGAGCACTTTGAAGGAAACTTGAGATTCTAAGGAGAATGTCAGCAGGAATGTATTCCAGGAATAGCATACAGCAAGTACAGAGGCCCAGGTGAAGGGAGCTGACTTATGTGTGAGGAATTTCAAGAGGGTCAACTTGGCTATTCTAAAGAAAATTTGAAGGGGACCAACTTACAGTAAGATTGTAAAGGTAGGTTGAAGGTAGCATGTGGAGGGTTTTAAATGGAAGATAAAAAGAATTTGTATATGATCCTTGAAGTCATAGGGGAGCCACTGGAATTCACTGAGTAGGGGAATGAGCTGTTTAATAGCTCTTTAGGGAAAATCACTTTGGCCACTTTATTCAGAATGGATTGGAGAGGGGGAGATGAGGCAGAGAGAGAAGTTAGTCTAGTAAAGGAGAGGATGAGGGTCTGAACCAGAGGGGTCAGATGTAGGAGATGTTGTGGAAGTAAAAAGGACAAGATTTATCAACTGAAATGTGAGGTGAGGGACAATAAGAAATGGAAGATGACTCCCATGGTGTAAATCTGGGTGACCAGAAGGATTGTGGTGCCCTCAAAATTTTTTTGTCCTGTTGTGTCCGACTCTTTGTGACCCCATTTGGGTTGTTGTTGTTTTTTTGGTGGAGATACTGGAGTAGTTTGATATTTTCTTCTCTAGCTCATTTTACAGATGAGGAAACTGAGGCAAACAGGGTTAATAACTTGCCCAGGATCACACAGCTAGTAAGTGTCTGAGGTCAGATTTGAATTTGGGAAGATGAGTCTTCCTGACTCTGGGCTTGGCTCTCTATCCATTGTAGCACCTAACTGCCCCCTCCCCCCCAATTAGGAAAATTCAGAAGAGGAGTGAAGATTTATTTTTTGGGGGCTTGGAAGATAATTAAATTATGCACTATGCAAATGTCAGCTTTCATTGTTAGTTATTTTTGATATGTTTTTCATTTCTCTCTAATTAGACCACAATAGACCAGTGGAGTGTTTGGTATACCTCTTGATTGCTAAGCTAAAACTTAGTTTCTAGCAGAGTGCCTTATGCAGAATAGATATTCAATAAATGCGATTTTTTTTCAATTTTTGAATTCTAGAGAAGAGAATAAAAGTCTTGAAGCAAGGCAGAAGACATTAAGAGACTGATCAAATGCTAGTATTGGCCTGGGGTTGGTTTTTAAGATTACAGCTCCAAGCTGCCTAGATAATCAATATAATACTCTGTCCTGGTTCTATAATTCATGTTAGAGCTGGCTGAGAACTTTGGAGGAGATAACAGAATTAACTAGGATAAGAAGAGTCTTCTCAAAGCACACACTAAGAAATGAGTCTTTTGCATACATTGAGCATTCCTTAAATCAGATGCATCATGATAGCCATATGTGGGAGTCAGGGACAGTGTGGTATAGTGGTTAGGATGCAGGGTTCAGGCTCAGAAAGACCTGGGTTTAAATTTGGCATCTGATACTTATCATATGGGTGACCTTTAAGTGGAGTTATTTAGCCTCTTTGATTCTCAGTCAGTTCTCTAATCCTTCTCTATTAAGCTGTAGACATATAGGAAATGGCAGATCCATGATATATTTTTGTATTTTAAAAATTATTACCTTATTTCCTAATTGGCTAGATGCTAAGAAACATAGGCAGAGAGAAATCTAAAGCTTACCTAGCTTAAATCATTTATAAGGTTCCCTACTATATGCAAAATATTTTGTTGGGTATTGAAGGAGATACAAAATTTAGATAATACAGTTATCCCTTCCACATTACAATTTCCCCATTATGGTTTTGATGTATCATGGGGCAGCACAAGAAATTAAATGAGAAATTTTGGGGAGTTTTGCAGAAACTACAGATATGTGAGGGTCAGCAGATAACAAAGAAAAAGTTTAAAAACTCAGAGATGCATAAAACATATGTTGTATGACATCAACATACTTTATATTTTAATACCATAATAATTCAAACTTCTTCTCTGGTGTGAAGAGAGGGACAAAAAGTTTTACATGGATTTTCCAGTTTGGGGCACTGTGCCCTTACCCCCATGGTATAGGAGAGATAACTGTATATGTATGGTTTCTGCCCTCTAGCAGTTTACAATTTATATTGTCAAAATGTCAGCTATTATTTCTCTAAGATCTGTAACACCTGTTTGTGACCACAATGTGTTAACACATGAAGAACTTGTCATTTCCCTAGTGTGAGATTTTTTCACCCTTTTACAGAATGCAATCTCTCAATACTTTGGTAGTCTTTCCTTGTGCCCTTCTGTGTCTGAAAAAAGTGACCTCCTGTTAATTAGTTTTCCATGGCTAGCAAAGATCATATTTAAAGTAAGAGGACCTGGGTTCAGATCCTGGCCCTGCTATTCTGTGTCATCTTGGGCAAACCCCTCAACCTCAGTTTCTTCATGTATAAAATGAGATAATTGGACTTAATGATCTCAAAGGGACATTCACTACTAAAATCTATGATCCTATAAAGAATTTCTTCAAATTTATTTAGACTGTTACTTAGATAATAGATATGCAATTCATTGTGCTGTCTATAATGGAAGCCTTTCCTGATTGGCTGGACTATATTCTGGAACTACTGATATAGCCCTTGAAAACCCTCTATGTCATGGTGATTAAAAAAATTCAAAACAGGTAACATAAATAGGATAGATATGGGGAATATAAGGTATATCTGCACATATATGTATGTATGTGTATATACATTTTGTCATATATAATATCAGAAGAAGAATTACATTCATATACATAATACTAGGAGTGTAACTATTTTAGGTCACCTAAGAGAGTGTGTATGATGGTTAATATAATTTAAAAATAATCATCTTTTAAAAAAGATTTATTTTTTCTATTCCTTATACTGGATACAATATTAGGCTAAGAAGTGGCACAATTAAGATGTAAGCTTGAAAAGAGGGATGATTTCATTTATTGTATTTTATTCCCAGAGCCTAGCATAGTGACAGACATAGGTGCTTAACAAATACTTGCTGAATGATTAATTAAAGGTCAATAAAATATCTGCTAAATGTTTGCTGATTGGAATTTTTCTCTTAGGTTTGTATGATGGGAGGTGTAGGGTAGTGGAAAGAGCCTAAGTCCCATCTAAAAGGTTCTTTCTGCCCCTGAGCCTCAGTTTCTCCGTCTGTATATAGAATGGAATTATAATGCCTGCATTACTTCCTGGGTTGTGAGAAACAAATGTAATTATCTAAAGTGTTTTAATAAATTGCAATAAGCTGTATGAGTGGCAATCTTATCATTATTTTGATCCATACCTTTTATCATCTTCAGTCTTCCTGATTTATATCTTGCCACTGGATTCAGATGGTTCCAGAGGAGAGAGTGAAGCTGGTGACTTTTCAGAGTCTTCCCTCACCTAAATTCAATTCACTTGCAATTCATGGCATCACGTTCCCGACAGCATGGTCCTCTTTGAGAAAGAGGGACAAACAACAAGGTCTGTCTAGGGTATGTCTTGGGGCTTATCCCTAAGGCAAGATAACCCCCAAAAGCCTTCATATAAAGAGATCAGAGCACTTCTTCTAGCATAAACAGTGTATTGCTAATTTGGAGAGAAAATTGAGCCAACACATGTTTGGTAACAGTGGAGCAGAAAAGGAGTGGGCAGCTTTCAGAGAGCTGGGGTATAGCATCACTCCTCTGGGATAGAACATTCATATGTATCAAGATTAGTTTGATAAAAAGTATGGTGTAGCAGCAAGCACCCCAAGCGTCCTCAGGGTTTGCAGCTACCACAGGTTCTTGGATCTGCTTTGTTAAAGGAAAGCAACTCAAAATGGGTTACCAAGCTTACTTTAATCAGTCAGACATATATCGTTTACCTTGTTCAGGAGAAAAGGTCAGCACCCTGAACCTCAAAGTATACAGGCAGAATTATCAAGACAGAAACATCAAGTAGACAGATTTCCAAACTGTCCAACCATTACATCCATTCCCAGTCAACATCTGGGTTTCCACATTCTGGGTTTTTCAAAGCCGGGGGACTCTGAACAACGGCTTCCCAGAATTCAGATCAAATCACAGAACACTTCTCAAAGTGAGTCCCAAAACAAAGCTACACATCAGGGCTTATATAGCCTTCTCCTGGCTCAGAGAATGTAACAACCTTATTGACCCACTGGCCAATCAAAAAGTATCTACTGAAAAACAAGCCTCCCTCCCCAGGCTTCTGGTGCACT
Source organism: Petaurus breviceps papuanus (assembly GCF_028583685.1). Classification (NCBI taxonomy): domain Eukaryota; kingdom Metazoa; phylum Chordata; class Mammalia; order Diprotodontia; family Petauridae; genus Petaurus; species Petaurus breviceps. Next base: position 78,831,232 of record NW_027185655.1, read on the forward strand.
TTAGCCTAGGGGCAGGGAAGATCTTTAAAATTTACATTCGCATTACATATGGGGAAATTAAAAAAATGCTAAATGAAAAATGAAAACTCCACAGGATTTACTGGCAGGGTAGTTTTTCTATCTCTAAGAAAGCAATGTTTAACTCCATCAAAAGTAAAGTGCAAGTGAAGCTTGGAGAGATGCAGGATTCTTGGCTTAGTGAGAAGGCAGAAGAAATTCAGTGTTATGTTCACAGTAACAATCCAAAGTGCCTTTATGATGTCCTGAAATCTACTTAGAGGCTGAAAATGTATGGTGTATCTCAACCACTCATTGTTGATGGAGCCACATTGATTAGTGATAAGGACATGATCCTGGAGAAATGGGCTGAATACTTCCATAGTGTTCTCAACAGACTGATGCTGAAGCCAATGACCGTATACCTGAGGTTTAAGTCAATCCTTCAATAGCTGAACTTCCAGCTGAAGAAGAGGTTTTGAATGTCATTAGGCTCCTCTTGTGTGGCAAAATGCCTAATGCTGATTCTATTCCAGCTGATATATAGAAAGAAGACAGGGAATCCACTGCTCATACAAAAACTGACTGATATCTTCTGCCTTATTAGTAAGAGGAGGTTATCTCCCAAGAGTTCAAGGATGCCTCCATTGTACATTTCTTTTTTTTTTTTTAAGCAATCGGGGTTAAGTAACTTGTTCAAGGTTACACGGCCAGTTATTTCTGGGTGTGGTGCTGAGTATCTGAGCCCAGATTTGATCCAGGTCATCCCAACACTGGAGCCGGTGCTCTTACTTGCTGAGCCACCTGGCCGCCCCTAAGCAATTGGGGTTAAGTAACTTGCTCAAGGTTACACGGCCAGGTGTTTCTGGGTGGGTGCTAAGGGTCTGAGCCCGGGATTCGATCTCCAGGTCTTCTCAACACTGGAGCCAGTGCTCTTACTCGCTGTGCTACCTGGCTGCCCCTCCATTGTCCATTTCTATCCAACAGCAATAGAAAGAATGTTATTCACTAGTGTCTAGGTTATGTAGTTTCTTTATTATATTTAATATTTAATTATAGTTGTAATGTATATTATGTTTATTTATATTATATTTATATATTATTTATATTTAAATGAAACATTTAATTATATTCATATTATATTTAATATTTAAGTCCAATAGCACTTAATATTTATTATTACTATTAGACATTTAGGAACTAATTTTGGATCATCCAACTTTGAAGTTTTAATACTTATTCTTTTTTGCAGTGAAAAGTTGTAATTTCAGGTATAAAATAAATTGCTTCTAAACAACTCAATTAAAAGTAGACCCAGGCATTTTTCAAAGTCAGACAAAAAACATGCAAAGTAATGACTTTGTCAAATGTTCTTGTGGCTTATGATGCATAAAGAAATCAACAGAACAAGAGGAAACAGTTCAGTTCAGAAAATGTTAATTGAATGATTTCCATTTGCAAAGCATCTAGGTGACAGGTAGTATCATGTGTTGGATAGAGTTAACCTCAAAAGTAGGAATACCTGGGTTCAGGTTGTACTTTTTACTTAAAATGGTTGTTTGAGTCACTTAACTTCCTAGTGCCCCAGGATTCTCTAATTGTTTTTATGATTATGATATACATGTCAAGAGGTTATTCAACTTTTTGCTATTGTTGGAGATGATCATGGTAGGGTAGAAACCAAATACCTTCTGAGGCAGCCCTTTTTACTTTTAGATGACTGTAATTGTTAGCTTTTTTTCCCCAAGATAAAAATCTTAATTTGTCTCTTGGCAACTTCTACCCTTCACTCTCAGTTATACCCTTTAGGGCTAAAGAGAAAAAAAAAAGAAATTAATCTCTCTTCCACTTGACAGTCTTTCAAATACATAAACTCAACTCATGTCTTCTCTTCTCTGAGTTAAATATACCCAGTTCCTTCATATAAAATGACCTGGAAACTCTTTAGTGTTATAATTGCTGTCTTATGGCTCATCTCTGGTTTATCAATGTCATTCCTAAATGTGTCACAGAAAATTGAACACAATATTCCAGATGTTATTCAATTTAGAGCAGTACTGAAGGACCATCACCTCACCAGTCTTTGGAGATCATGCCTTCTCACTGCAGCCTCAGATAATTTTTTGCCTGCTATTTAATACTTTTAACCCATAGTCAGATGAGATCCCCAGGTTTTTTTATATGAAATGCTGTGGGAATTATTTTCCTACACTTCAAAAAGTAATTTTTTAATAAAATCTTTCATACTGTATATGGAAAGATACACTAGATTATAGTTCAATTAGATAGCTTAGCTAAAACTAGTGGGTGATTTACCCAAAGGACAATTATTAAAGGGATGATGCCAATTGGGAGGGGTAATATACTGCCTTTTGGATCTGTCTTATCTCTTATGTTATTTAATATTTTTTAATAACTTGTATAAAGATACACATTGGATACTTTTAAAACTTTTAGTTGAACTAAACCTGGGAGGAATAACTAATATGTTTAATATTAAAGTCAGAAAGTCCAGGAAAATCTCACAAAACTATAGAAGTGGGTCTCATCTCATAAGAAAAAGGTAATAGGTTACATATAAAGTTCCATTTCCATGAGCTTTCAAATATCACTGCTAGAGAAAGAGGTCACATCATGACCAAATCAATGAATCATAGAAGAACTTACCTGTCAGATCTATGGGCAGGGGGAGAGTTCATGACCAAATAAGAGGTAGAGATGTTCATAGAAAGTAAAATAGATAATTTTGATAATATAAAATTTAAGAAAGTTTTATACAAACAAAACCAGTGCAGGTCAAATGAAAAGAAAAGGAGGAAAATGGAAAAAAAAATCTTTGTAGCAAGTTTCTCTAATAAAAATTTCTAAGCTATATAGGGAATAGAGTCAAAAGAAATAAATAAGAATTTTTCAGGGGAAGAAGCCAAAGCTGCCAAATAACCATATGAAAAATGCTCTAGATCACTAATATTCAGAGATTCAAATTAAATAACTCCGAAGTACAGCCTCACACACATCAGATTGGAAAAGCAATTTAAAAATATGTCTCCAAAATTTTTAAACTCTGTATACCCTTTGAGCAATACTTTATTAAGTCTATACCCCCAAAATAACAAAGAAAGAGGAAAAAATCAATATGTACAAAAATATTCATAGCAGCTCTTTTTGTGGTGCCAAAGAATTGGAGATTGAGAGAAAGCTTACATTTTTTTAGGTTGCTAGATGAATTTCCTATGCCTTCACATTAGTCTCTTCTGACATCTCTATATTTTTTTCCTAATTGAAAATATTTCTATTTGTATCTTCAGAATTCATTGTTGAGCGTTTCAGGAGTCAGAACAAAAACGGAAGAGGGATATTTCTCCTTTTGTGATGGAAGCATGAGAGGTTGGGTAAAGAGGTGATGTTGGGAATTTTGCCAAAATTACTTCCTCTCCAAACCTCAGTTCATTTATGGAGTGGCCAGAGTAATAAAAATATAATTGAGTTTTAGAGATGTTTATGTTGATGCTGAGTGATGAGAAGATAATCATACAAAAATAAATGCCTGGGAGAGTTTGAATTCTATCCACCTAACATATATTAATCATTGACCATGTGAAGAAGCCTATGATTGAGTTTGAGGGACAGAACATAAAAGAAATCATCCTTCCTCTCATGGATGTCACAAACTAGAAGGTGTTTATGGCACACAGAGTTGAATTCTACTTCCTCATTATGGTATGGAGATCACCTTGGTTTCTTGATGGCTCTTGCCAGAAAAGCTTCTTTCAAATCTGAAAAGAATGGACTTTATATCAGTTGTCAAAGTACTAGCCTAGGTAATTATATTCAAAGTTGTTCATTGATGGAAATTTGTTCAGCAAGGAATGGCTTTTTTTTGGTCTGAAAATAGCCACTTACTAATATGTAGTATTATTTGAAGGGGTTTTCCCCAGTATGAAATTATTGTTATTGTTATTATTATTATTATTATTTGCTTTTTGGAGGAGGGAAGGTAGGCCAGTTGGGGTTAAGTGACTTGCCCAAGGTCACATGGCTAGTGTTGTGTTAAGTGTCTGAGGTCGGATTTGAACTCAGGTCCTTCTGACTCGGGCTGGTTCTCTATTCACTACACCACCTAGCCACTCCCAGTATGAAATTATGGATGCTTTGAGATATTGAATTAAAAAAAAATCAAGGATGTTAAAAGTAAGTTACAATATAAGGTTTAAAGATGGATAATTTCTTCTTAATTGGGTCAAAAAAGGGCTTTATGGAGGATGTGGCATTTGAGATTGCAGAGAATGTCACCAGATGGTAACCAGATTACTTACTGATGGGGAGCCAGGATGAAGGATTGCAATTCCTCAATGGTGATGCTCCAGGATGAGAGGAGGAAGATTCTGGGGATGGTGTGTTAAGTGCAATATTAAAGTGACTGAAGTTGGATTCCAAATTGTTAGGGAGTATGCAGTGGCCAAGGAGAAAGTAGACTTGGTGATCTGGGAAAGTTTGAGTGATTTATTGCTCCTGATGTAAAGAAGTCAAGTTCATTGAATGATAGAAGGGAGAAAAGGCATGTAAGAAGGCTTCAATCAGTAGAGAGGACCACGAAGGATTCAGAAGTGGAGAAATAACATATAATGAGAGGTTCAATAGTTTGATTATGCTGATACTTGAGCTAATGTGTAAATGGAGGACAAAATTGTTAAGAGATGAGTGGTTGAGAAGTTGGACATTGTCAGCATGGGCATTAAAAACACTGAAGATATAATGGAAAGGAGAATATAAATGAGAGCCAGGAATTACTTAGGAATGTGGGAAAAGGTACAGTTAGGTGGTGCAGTCATATGGAGGAATAACATAGATTTGATGGGCCATGAAGAAAGCATAGAAGAGAATCAATCTAGAATGACTATAGAATCAGAGAAGTTGGTCTAGATGATTTACAGGGTTATTTATGAATCTAATCCTCTTAATTTTATGGATGAAAATACTGAGAAGAGGATTAACTTGGTCCTTACAATAAGAAAGCAGTAGAAATTAGAAGAGAGTATTGGACTTGAGTTTAGGAAGACTCGAGTTCAAATTCTACCCCCAATACTTGTCTTTTGACAATGGGCAAGTCAAATACTCTGAGCTTCAGTTGCCTCAAATGTAAAATAAGGATAACAATATATGTAGTACTGTATCCGACTCATAAGATTGAGACTCAAATGAAATAACATGTAAGTTGCTTTAGAGATTTTTAAAGCACCAGAGCATAGGATCTTCCAAAAGTGCAGTTTTAAGCTATTAAAGTTTAAAATGCACTAAGACTTTTAGGACAGATTGTCTAAGTGCTAGGTCAGTAATTTTTTTCACTACACTTGCTGTTCAGTTGTTTTTCAGTCATGTCTGACCCTTCGTGACCCCATTTGGGGTTTTCTTGGCAAAGATACTAGAGTGGTTTTCCATTTCCTTCTCTAGATCATTTTACAAATGATGCAACTGAAGTAAACTGGGTCAAGTGACTTGGCTAGGGTCACACAGCTACTAAGTGTCTGAGGTCAGATTTGAACTCAGGGAGTTGTGTCTTCATGACTCCAAACCAGATACTCTATTCACTGCACCACTTAGCTGCCCTCACTGTACAACTGGGGACTAAAAGAATTCCAAGCCTCATTTTTCTCCATTTGGATCATAAGAAGTGGGCAAACAACTTTGAAAGGCTTAAGATCTGATTAATACAATGACCAACTTTCATTCTAGAGGATTTGTAATAGAGGGGATGGATTAAAGATGTAGATTGAGATATACATGTTTTGTACTTGGATGATGTGGGAATTAATTTTCTTTGTCTATGTGTATATGTTGAAAAATGTTTTTGTTCTTTTTCTCTCTTATATGGATGAGGAGAGAAGGAGATGGACAAGAGGCCAAGAAAATAAATACCTGTTAATTGAAAAATAAGGCAAATGGGGTGGCCAGGTAGCACAGTGAGTAAGAGCACAGGCCCCAATGTTGGGATGACCTGGGGGATCGAATCCAGGCTCAGACACTTAGCACCCACCCAGAAACACCTGGCCGTGTAACCTTAAGCAAGTTACTTAACCCCAATTGCTTAGGGGTGGCCAGGTGGCTCAGCGAATAAGAGCACTGGCCCCAGTGTCAGGATGACCTGGGGATCGAATCCTGGGCTCAGATACTTAGCACCACACCCAGAAATAACTGGCTGTGTAACCTTGAGCAAGTTACTTAACCCCAATTGCTTAAAAAAAAGAAAGAAAAATAAGGCAAAAATAAAGGCAAAAAAGGAGATTATTAAAAATATCTTCCTAGGAGAGAATATTTAATACAAGTTTTTATCCAATAGAAGAAGTGGAACATTATGGTCAGAAATAGGTTTAAGATGAAAAGAAACTAGCTAATAAATGAATCCTAATTTTCTGACTTAGATTCCCCTGCAGGGGTATATCTTGGAACTACAATGACTGTAGATATGTGTGCTTACTTAACTAGCCCCAAATCTTCTTTTCATGATCAGAAACAGGTGTGACACAGCTGGAAGAGGAAGGTTGCCATGGTTACAGTAAAAGCCTCTGCTGAGATGTGTTAAAAGTCATGTTTCAATAATCAATATTGAATCTGATCCTACAGTAAACTGAAGTGAATGAAATGCCTTCTGGTATTTGTTTGCCAGCAGGAGACAAATTTACTCTCTCACAGACCTCAAGTTACTCTGTCATAAATGATCTTTTGGGAATTTGATTTTTACTATTGTGCAAGTGATTCAGCCAACATGCCTCCCAGGAGCCAGGCCTACAGTCAAAAGGAAACCTACAGCATTTGAGAGTCATCCAAATGATAAACACTGAGAGCTTGTTATGTGCCAGGCACTATGCTAAGGGATAGAAACACAAAAGACAAATGTAGAAACAATTCCCGTCACCAAGGAGCTTCTGCTCTGGTGAGGAAGATGACATAAACATACACATATATTTAAATAATATAGACAGAATGGTTACAAAGTAGATTTTGGAGGGAGGATGCAGGGTGGATGGATGCAGAGGTGGCATTTGAGCTGAGTGTTGAAGCAAATCTCAGACTCCAAGAGGTTGCAGTATGGAAGGATTGTGTTCAAGGCCTGAGGGAGAGCCTGCGCAAAGAGATGGAGAGAGGAGGTGGAGGCACATGTGTAGAAGGGTGAATGGGCCAGTAGAGCTGAGTCACAGATTGTAAGAGGGAAACAATGGAGCCCCGGGGGTTTATTGAATAATAAATTTTACGATCAAACCTGTGTTATGGGAAAATCAGTTTGATGGGAAAACGACTTGAGGCAGAGAATCCAAATGGCAGGAGAGAGGTGCTCAGAGTGTGTAGAAAGAAAAGGTGTCAAATTTTACTAGACATATTTTTCTTTATATGTTATTCCTTGCATTATTTTTTACTTTATTCATCTCTGAGAGAAAATCTAACTCATAATATTTGTGACCTAGAGTGGTGGCTGTGCATGTGGATGAGAAGGGATGAATGGGAGAGTTGTTGTGAAGATAAAAACAACAAAGTTTGGCAATGATTGGAGGGAGTCAGAGTGAGAGGTGAGTGGGGAAGACATGAGGTTAAGAACCTGGGATAGTAGTGACCTCAACAGAAAACAGAGAAGTTTACATAATGATAAGAATTGCATAAAAGGATTATGATTCCTTTCTTAAAATAATAGGGTACATGACATTTTTTTTTGTGCTTCATCTCAAATGAAGATCACTTCTAAAAATGTGTCATTCATTCATTGCTGTTCAATTGTATCTGATACTTTATGATCCTATAGACCATAGCACACCAAGACTGACCATGAGGTTTTGTTGGCAAAGATGCTAGAGTGGTTTGCCATTTCCCTCTCCAGTAGATTAAGGCAAATAGGGGTTAAGCGGCTTGCCCAGGGTTACACAATTAGTAAATGCATGAGGTTGGATTTGAATTCAGGTCTTTCTGACTCCAGGCCCAGTGCTCTATCCACTGAGCCACCTAGCTGTATTATTTAATCCTTACTGTGTCCCAAAAGTCTTTTTTCAGTTGTAAGCTAATAAAGCTGCTAAGAATTTTGGCATACCCTGTATACACATATATACACATATATTTATATGTATACATATGCCCTTGCATGTATGTATGTATTTCCCCATTATATGATTTTAAATTTACCATGCTCAAACTTTAGGAAATAGTAATTCCATATTTGTATTCTTCAAATGAGGCATTTCTTGCCTTCAGTGTCACTTAAATTGTCTGAATGTAGCAGGGAGTGTTCAGTTCCTTGAAGGGCCATTTTCCTGTTACCCTGTAGAGTACATTCTTATTTTGGCTTAGCCCCCATCTACTGGAAACTCCTCCTTTTTCAGATCTAAATATAAAAAAAAATCACTTTAATATCCTGTGGAAGTTAAAGTGAAACATTTTACTTAGATTAGAATAAAAGACTCCGTAATGTAAAATTCCAGTCACCACAATAACCCAAACCTGACACCAAGTTTAAGATTTTTCTCCTCACCCCACCCCCAAATTAAATACTCTACCCACTCAGGATAATTAGAATTTACCTCAATAGCCTATGGCCTATACCAAATTTTTGGCAGGAAAGGCAAGAGGCATAATTTTCTAGTTAGGACAGAAATTAGTTCCTTATAGTTATAAGTTCTTGATAGTTTTGTATTATAAGAGTTTGTTTGATATAGTTTTTATAGTAGGAATATAACTCTGCGAGGCTTCTGTGAATCCTTCTATGAAACTCATTCTCAAGGGTACTTTATACAATTTATCAAGCTTCTCACTTCAGACAACAAAAACTCTAGGAAATACTGTAGGGTTGCCACCATTAAAAAGGATTGAATTGGCAAGGCATGTCCTCTAGAGGTTTATGATTTAACTCAAGGATCTTATTCTTGATACCAAACAAAGCTCTGAGAGTGCCCTGGCTATTAGAGTACAGCCCATCAGATCAATTTTCCTCTTAAATATCATTTAGAGAAGTTCTAAATAGTATGTTCTAGTCGATTGTTATCAAAATTAATTCTTTGTTTGAAAACAAGTATTGTGAATTAGATTATATCTCAGAGATGAAAAAAGTAAGCAAAATAAAACAAGGAATAATATATAAAGAAAAATGTCTAGTAAAATTTGATACCCTTTCTCTTTCTTTCTTTCTTTCTTTCTTTCTTTCTTTCTTTCTTTCTTTCTTTCTT
>NW_027185655.1:78840531-78841528 GCF_028583685.1 Petaurus breviceps papuanus
TTCCTTCCTTCCTTCCTTCCTTCCTTCCTTCCTTCCTTCCTTCCTTCCTATTTTGCTTTTTAGAGGGCAATTGGGTTTCAGTGACTTGCCCAAGGTCACATGGCTAGTTTTTTATCTGAAGTATCTGAGGTCCGGTGCTCTATTCACTGTGCCAACTAGCCACTCCTATACCTTTTCTTTATACAATCAACTGTGATCATGGCAATTAACTTTATTCATTTCCATTTTTATCATAGAGCTAGGACACATCTTAGTTTGAACTTAAAATACCAAGGAATCTATTCTGTTGTTTTTATCTCCTGGTTACATATCTGAAACGTGGTATATAAGAGCTTGATATGGGGTAATGAAATTCCCAATCACTTGAATTTCCATGTTTTGACCTTTTATTGATTTTAAATTTATATCAACTGTTGACTCTATCCCTACCAGTCTTTTTTCTCCTTGAATTAGAGTGTCAATCCAAGTGCTGAAAAGGAAAGGGTATCTCTCCAAATCAAGGTTGAGGAAAAAAAGTTTGGTAGTGATTTCCATCCTTTTTTTTTACTGTCCTATATGATTCTCCTATAAGAGAGCTGCTAGAGATTACTAGTATATTGTTGTTAAGAGGGATCTCAACAGATCAACAGACAACTCCAAACTAAATTGTAAATTCTTCAAATTAAATTATGAACTGGAGTACCAGACTTTTGGAATTGGGATTCTATTTTTCTTCCATAAAATAAATACCATAGGTTCCAAGATGTTTAAATTAGAAGCATAGATTTATTGTTAAACTTAATCTAATGACAGCATGTAGTGGATAGCCATCCTTTGATTATTAGCCAGGTAAGAGCTAATATCCAAGAAAAGCTCAGTTCAGGAGATAATAGCTTATAATATAATATAATATAATATAATATAATATAATATAATATAATATAATATAATATAATATAATATAATATAATATATATAATATATATAATATATATAATATATAATATAATATATATAA
>NW_027185655.1:78841628-78918491 GCF_028583685.1 Petaurus breviceps papuanus
TGAATTGCCATTGATTTACCCTCTTAGGATAAGCACCTTTGCCAAACCCTGTCTCTTCCCTGTACTTGCTATACTTTATGGAGCCCTAATCATATGAATTCAGCATAATTGAAGGGGCTCTCAAAATTGTGAACAGACAAGTTTAAAAGCTACATGCTAATATTTTACCATTGTTATAGAATTAACCAAGAATGACACATAGCAAAATACCTCTGTTCCCCCATACTCTTTTCCTCTTCTTCTCTAAGAGCCTTGCTGTTTCCAGATAGCTTATGCTGGTCCCAGGAGTTCTGGGAAATGCACAGTTCAGTTTGTTTATTGACACCTCGATATTCCTCCATCTGATATTTAACTAACACACCCAATAGGATTGCTTGTTAGATGAAAGCTAAAGAATTCTGAACCCAGAATCTAGGTTTCTTCTCTGGTCTAGAGAGAAGACATGCACATCTATGACTAGGACCTTTCTGTGTCTTGGCAGCCTTCTTACTGACAAATCCCTTTAACTGTTTCTCACCATAGCAAGATCATCCTTTCTTTAGAAAGCAGGATGGGTAGAGCCAGTGGCTGGACCCAGCAAGGGACAATCTGCTGCAGACGCGTCCTTGAACATGGCTCCTCTCAATGTCACCTTGTTGCAGTATTTCCAGTTACATGTACATATATATATATTTCCTCTATGAACAAATATTTTGCTGTCCTTATACAGTGGATAGGAGGAGGGGCAGATGCAATTAGAGGGATCCTATAATAACATTACTGTACATATAACAGTTTAGTTTACCGTAATTAGGCTAAATGAACAACCTAAGAGAATACCCAAGGAATTAAATTTCGTTATATCTCATTGGTTATTTTGAGTTGCAATAAGAAAGGCCTATGTGGAGGTTAATACTGTCTTTCAATGAGGGAGTAGAGGATGGCTAGGAAAACTGAATTTATGTTTGTTGATGCTCATTTGAGGGCTGAAGGGATGCTAACATTCAATTTCAGATTCAAATTTGTTGGAAAATTACATGTCACGGAGTACTTTACCATCTTTGGACCTGAGTTTACTGATGTAAAAATGAGGATATTGGAAGAGATGATCTATGAGACTCCTTCCATGACCATATGACAGTGCCTCTTGAAGCTTCTATATGGTTTTGATTCACTGAGAACCAGATTGAGTGGCCTTTCAGATGTTAATTAGTATACTTCCTCTCTGGGTAAAACTATTATTTTAAATATTCAAATGGCTCTGAAATATAACTGATTCATACTTATGAATGACATTTTGATAAAATCATTCAATCTAATCATCAGGAAAGCTACAGAGATTTTAAAAATTGGCATATTTAGCCAGGATCTTCAATGGATAGCAACATTAACTCCATCATTTGTTTAGTTCTAGGCCTAGATCTGCTGCTAAATAATTATCAAAAATTCAGTTAACCTCCTTGTCCTGGTTTCTTCATCCTTAAAATTAGATCACCACACTTGATAATCTCTCAATTTTTTGGAGCTCTGAATTTGATGTTATGCTCAGCAAAATGTCCCTTTAGGGGGTAATGTTTCTGACATCATCATCATCATTAGACTCAACATCTATAGTTTTTCTTGAGAGAGACAATATTTTTCTTTCCAAATCAGTACATGTTCAGGAACTTTTCTGCTAAAAAATCTTAAAGTCTTTCCGTGTGAAAATGTTGTGACTTGAATGAACAAGGTTGAAATTCTCAACCTGTTCTAACACCCAGGATAGCTAATTTGATTGGCTCAATCATCTGTGATATGAAATAAGCATTAGGAAGCACTTCAGATGTCATCTAATCTGAGCTAAGTCACGTAGGGATTCCTTTTACATGTAGTAATCTCCTCTTATAGGCAGTTATTTAGGCTTCCCTTGAACATTCTCAATGATGGAGAAGTCATAACTTTATAGGGAAGACTTTTCCACTTTTGGACAATTTAAATTTTTACCAAAGTATACATTCTTATTATTTTCCTACATATTAGATTTTATTGATTGACCCCCTTTTAAGAACAAGGAGTGACCCCCAAAGGCACTGATCACGCAATAAGTCTGATAGGTCTGACCATACTATTCAAAAGTGTTCAGTGGCATCCAATTGCACAAATTCAAGATGACCTTTTATGTATTTGCCTGAATTCCTCACTATATCGTAAGATCCCTATGAATAGTAGTGTCTCACTACCTTATGTGTAGTTGTATTGCTACAAATGTCTATTGATGATGATTCTGTCATAACTGAATATGAGATGTTCTGAGGAAACATTTTAAAGTGCCCATTTACATTCATGATGGCATAATAATATTGATAGCAATAATAATGACAGGCATCAAATATGTTTGTGATAGACATGATTGGAAGGTTACATTAGATAACTGGTACCTGAAGTAGAAGGCATGCACCTAATTATTACCTAATTAAAGAAGTGCCACTCCACTCACTGTATTGCCTTCCACATAAAACCAATTTTCATAAAGTTTCTGAGTCGGATCAGCCTGTGATCTTTTTGCTTCCCTGTCCATTTCTAAGATTCTTAAGAAGGGTTTCATCACAACAGTCAGGGTGCTACTTCAAATAGTGTTATCACTATGGCCCAGTTGTGTGATGTTTCAGGGTTCCTGTCTTCAGGACTGTGACAGTCTTGGCATACAGAGTCATCACCGTGGATGGCCTTTCCTTACTTTGCTGTTGTATCTGTTGCACCATGACATGGAAGACACTCCTTTGTTATAGTAATGTTAACTAGAAAGATGTGAAGTATATCCAGAAGTTTTCTGTCCATTATAATCATCAGTCCTCTACTACATATACCCCCAAATATCGTTGAGAATTTGACAAATGAACTGGACTGGAATGGACATCTTGCAGATGAAAATGTTCACAAATACCCAAATATAGCAATAATGCATAAGATCATTTCTAATGACAACACCATGCTGCAAGCTCATAATCTCCAAATTATGTGGAATGAAAATATTTCAAAATGCAGAGATTAAGTAGAAGAAATTAAAATGACGTGGGAATACAAAGAATTCAAGTATTTCCTGATATCCTCCTGCTTCTTGAATTATCCCCAAATTACTTTTCAGTGAATATAGTTTACATCCCAATTCTCCTATTCCGTTATAAAAAGTATTCGTTTAATCCATTTATACAGCCCTTTGCAGAATATTGAATGCAAAAGAGTAAGAGAAGAATAATGATTTGACGAACCATTCTTATCTGCATTTATTAAGCATCTACTGTGTGCCAGACCACGCTGCACAGTACAGAATAGATGTGAAGACGAAAGTGTAACCGAATAAGATAACAATGATAATGATGATAATGAGAACAGAAATAGTAGCTCACATTTATCTTTCAGGTCTATGCAAAACAGCATTCCTACTAGGCAACCTCATTTAATGTCATTAGAATTTCAGAATTCAAATTCAGAAAAGGAAATGTCTTCCGAGTTCTGTCATGTATCCCACAATCTATTTTCCATCTTTGTCTTTGCACAGACTATCCGCCTACTTGAAATAATCTTTGTCACTTGTATCCTTTGGATATCAACCCTACCTCCCAGCCCCATCCAGTGTTTAATCAAGGACAGCTTCCTTCTGAGGTGTTTCATAGTCCTTAAAGTTCTTGTGTTCCCTCTCCCACCCCTGCCACCATTACTTTGTATTGATTTAGTATATATTTTGTATTTTCTTGTCTGCTGACGTATCATTTGCCCCAACCCAATGTAAGCTCCTTCAAGGCTGGAACTTTCTGTCTTTGCATTGTTGAATTGAATACAACTTTACTCACTTAAGGATACTCCTGAAATCCAGACTTCTCAGGAACTGAGCCTAGGCCTTCTTCTAGCAAGCCTCAGTGAGGAAGGTTTTACTGAGCAACCCAAGGACGATCCATCTAATCTGAATTCCAAGGGGAATTCAGGGGACTTAGGGACTCTTGCTTGATATTTTGGCAGTTGTTGCTGGACTTTGGGCCTTTCACAGATCACATCCTCTAGTTTTAAAATGAGAAATGAGGTGCCCTAATTAATAGCTAAAATGGATAAAATGGGACTAATGAATTGCCACCTATGTTATTAAATTGAAATATTTTGACTCCTTAGCAATTTCAGTCAGCATGCAACAGTGGATGGGAACACTCAGAGGTTTTCTTTTATAGGAAAGTAGGCAAACATAGCCTAGATGCTGTTTCTAAGTCATATTGTCTACATGGAAGGGATCTGTTTTCCTTGCCTGATGCTGCTCAAGCAATGACAGATATGTTCTCCTGTGGCTGTGAGACCTGCCTGCAGAGAAGCAAGTGCCTTCCCAATGATGACAGTGGAAAAGGGTATTGCTTTCATGCATGATGTGAAATGTGATAGTGGTGATTATTCTCATGATGATTATGTACTGGCCTTCCTCTACATGAATGATCCCATTGGAATAAAGAAGGATATTCTCATTTGTGCCCTTTCTGCTTCCTTGCCACATGGGAAGGCAGTTATTCACATTTTTGCTCTCTGTCTCTCTCTCTCTGCTCTAGCCTGGCAGCTTCCAAAATTGAAGTTATTGGGCTTCATGGTTTCATTAATGTTCCCAATTGAGTCTGGGGAACAAATCAAGGGGCAGAGAGCTGACTGGTTCACTAGCTTTTAAAAAGAGAGGTGGAAAGTAAGGCAGCAGCATCCTTAACAGATGGTAAGTGTGACCAGTGTTGAAGTCAATTATTTGCTTTCATTTCCAGCAGGTGTTGAATGGACCCAGATGAAGAATTACAAAATAGCTTGGAATAAAATGATGACCAAGGTCAGGCAGAATGAATGAGGAATTTCTGACACAGATCAGATCAAAGAAAGTATGAAGGGCATCTTAGTTGTGGAAACACTTCATGAAGTCCACCTCCACTCTAAAATACTTATCTGAAGTTCTGGAATAAAGTTTTCATATGCAAAGTACTGGATGTACCATGAAATTCCCAGTTATTTCTTGCCTTTGATTATGCCAGGACCTGGCAGTTTTAGAAAGTGGAAAATGAAAGCAATGGAAAAGTTAATATGACTATTATAAAACTGAAGAGGATGGAATTAGAAATTTAGGTTGAGAATCTTAAAAAAATATTGTTCAGATAGTTACCCTCCTACTACAATCTGCTTACCACATGATTCTGGTTTGAATCTTTGGAATGAATGAATTGAATATTCTTGTGCAAAGAACAGCACTGCGAAAATGTGATGTCATATTAAACAGGGCTAAGGGGGAAGAATGCATCCTCCTATTTGGTGACCTTTTGCAGCTCACTGATGTAGAATACATTTTAATTCTGTAGGGAGTCTCTGATAATAGAAAAGTGAGGTTTTTTTTCATTGAATAAGCAGGATTTATCCTTCTGCTGTGTGTTGTAACCTTGAATAGATTACATATTGAGTTTTGATATCTAGTACAGCTAGAAGAATAAAGGAAGAATCTATAGGCAAACAACTTTCCCAGCACCCTCTTTCATTTTATGCACAATGAAAAGGGGAGAAATCTCTACATAAACATAGGTATGAAGACCTTATTTAGCTCCTTTAAAAGGCAGAGGACTGATTGCAAAAGGAGTTGGTAATATTGGTATCAAATTCCTGCTACTGTTAACAGGAAATTAAAAGCGAACCGGTGATCAAATCCATTAGTGGGAGAGATTTATGTTTTCTTCAAAATCTGTCATATTCATTCATAATTCAGTGTCTCTGAACAGGTTGACTCAAAGTTTCTGATAGAACTCATACAAAGATTGGATGACAAAGATATGTCATACAGGCAAAGTAATTTTTCATTCTCATACATCTTAGTCTTTTTAAAGTCACAGCAGGTTGTACTATGGCAGGGGACATTTTGCTGATGTTGTAGTTTCTTTTTTCCAGGATAGACATGTTAGTTACGTGTTGTACTTGTTTGGAATGTGATGATGGGGATCAATGAAGTTCTTGAAATGTGGGGCTCATTTCTGGTCACGTCCCACATTCTGTGTAAACCAACTATTTCTTATTGTTGTTCAGTTACTTTCAGTTGCATCTGATTCTTTATGACCGTATTTGAGATTTTCTTGGCAAAGATACTGTAGTGGTTTGCCATTTCCTTCTCCAACTCATTTTACAGATGAGGAAACTGAGGCAAATAGGGTTAAGTGACTTGCCCAGAGTCACACATCCAGAGGTTGGATTTGAACTTAGGTCTTTTCTACTCCAGATATGACACTCTATCCACTATGTCACCTGACCAGCATACAAAGTTCCCTAGTCCTTGTCTTTTAAGACCAGTGTGCCATGTGAATGAGACACATCAATCTTCTTATATCATGATTATGAAATGCATTTATTCAAACTGGGCACTTTGGCATGATTGCATCCTGGGAGATAATATGGTGTAATATAAAGAACCTTGGATTTTGAGTCAGATACTACAGGATCAAGTTCCAACTCCATTGTTTATGAGCTGGTTAGTGTTGACCAAATTACTTAACCTTTGTCAACCTCAGTTTCCTTAACAATAAAGTAATAAAGTACCAGCTACCTCACAGAGAAACTAGAACTACTTCATTATCCATAAGCTCTTGATGATCATAACTCAGTTTTTTTATTATATAGTGGACACTACATAATTCTTTTGTGATATTGGCCTCCACAAAGAAATTCTCTGGGGTTTTGTGGCTCTAGAATTCTTTAAGTCTGCAGAAAGACAACATGGCACTATTATCCATTTAATGGAGTTTAATTAGCTGAGTCCAGTGTCTAAATTGTTCGCCAGGTGGCATTCCATTTAGGACACAGGAGTTTGTTAGTTTCTGTTTGGAGCATGCTGAAGAGACAGTCTATTACCATAAAACACAATATCCTGATCTTTGGGAGCAGAAGGGAGTAATCCCAATTGCACACACTTGTAGTTTGTGGGAAGGAATGAATGGAAGTAGAAGAGGTGTGCGTTCCCCATTTCATGCTCAGGCTGAGAAGAAAAAGTGGGGAAGATAGAGAGGGCCTTCTGCCCTCCATAACAAGATCATAGACAGAGAAAGCAACTATCCAAAGCTACTTAGTATTGAGAATAGCTGACAGTCCTAGCAAAAATAGATATATTCTCCTGCATCTATTAGTTGCTGTCTCTGCTACAGAATGAAAAACTCTCCTGGCCGAATTAGCTTCTCCCTGGGTCAGTCAATTAGTCAGTTAACAAGCATTTAAGTACCACTGTGCTAAGCACTAGGGATACAGAGAAAGACAAAATCATAAAGTTCACATTCCACAGGAAGTGATAACATGCAAACTAGGTACATACAACATATAGGGAGGGTACATGGATGGTTAATTTCAGTGGAGTGATAGCACCATACCACCAAAGCCTCTTGCAGATGATGGTATTTGGGATAAATCTTGAAGCAAGCCAGAGAAACCCAGGCAGTGGAAGTGAGGAGAGAGAATGTTACTGACATGAAACGTAGCCAGTCAAAAGGCACTGCATTGCTGGAGTTGGATGGCATGTGTAAGTAAGGAGGGCAATAAGCTCAGGGACATTACCCAAAGCTATTTCAATAATCTAGCTGTCAGGTGATGAGAGTCCATAGGTTAGCGGTTTTATGAATAGAGAGAAGGACTTATTTAAGAATGATGTTACAAAAGCAGAAATGTCAAGTCTTGGAAACAAATGTGGATATGAGGAGTCTGAGAGAAGAGTCAAGGATGATAGCAAAGTTTTGAGCTTGGGTGACTAGGATGGTGGTAGTTCTCTTGATAGTAACAGAGAAATTTGGACAAGGACAGGGTTTGGAGGACATATAATGAGTTCTGTTTTGGACATGTTGAGATAACTGTATTACACCTGTTTTGAAATATATAATAGGTAATTGTGATGCAACACTGGAACCTGGGAGAAAGATAAAGTCTATTTGGATATCATCTCTTCATAGAGATAATAATTGAACCTATGGGAACTGATTCTATCACCAAGAGAGATAGAATAAAGAGAGAAAAGAGGAGAACTTGGGACAGATGGGATCAAGAATGACTGTGGAGTCGTGGTGGGTAGGTGGCACAGTGAATAGAGCACTGGCCTTGGACTCAGGAGGACCTGAGTTCAAATCTGGTCTTAGACACTTAATGCTTACTAGCCGAGTGACCTTCGGCAAGTCACTTAACCCCAATTGCCCCTCCAAAAAAAGCAAAAAAAAAAAAAGACTCTGGAGGAGTTTGCCTGGTATACCACCTATTGTGGCTATGAACATGCTGGTATAATTCTGAATCACAAAATATAACAGACTCTCTACATAAAAGACAGAACTAAAACATTTATTCAAACACCAGAAAGCCAAATCCCAACACCAGAAAGCTAAATTCATCATAGCAACAAAGTTATCTATACACAATAACTATGTAGGGGGTACTGCCACCCTCAAGCCTTCCCCCTACTAGGGCCTTCCCACAAACAAACACAGCTCACTACCTGCTTCCTCTGTCTCCCTCAGCTCTAACTACTCTGACCAACTTCCCCTGGGCTCTGCTCTACCCTTCCTGCTCTACTGTTCCTGCTCCACCTGTTCAGCAAACTTTTCCCACCACAGATTCACATGACTCCGGCTTCCATGTGACTCAGGCAGGTCTCATGGGCCTAATAATGGGTGGGAAAGATATTTCCATTAAGCACAAAAAAAATTAACATTACACCTGGGCACACTGTCTTCAAGAGAGAGAAGTGAAGGAGAAAACAGTGAGGAAAGACCTTTGAATGATGTGAGCGGAAGAGGAGAAAATCTTAAGGAAAGGCTTTGATTTTTTCAGTGAAGTACATGAGGTAGGGTTGTTAGCTGACATGGTGGAATGGGGAAAGGATGCCATAAGAGTCTTGAATAGCCATTGTGGTAAGTGGGAGAGCAAATTAAATATGGGGATATGTAAGGATTATCTTGCTTCAGTGAGGAACCAGTTAAGATTTTGGAACACAAATTATAGTGAATCTAATCAGCACATTATCTTCTGTAGGCTTGAAAGCTCTTCTGGCTTTACTACAATCCTTCTGTAATCTCATCTGTATCAATCTGTAATCTCACTCCTCATGGCACCTTGGCTTATGTCTCTGCCTTCTGTGCCACACCTCTGGGGACTTCTGAATCACAAGGGCAAAGAAAAGATGGCAAGTGAAAAGAGGGCACCACAATACACCAATAGTCCTGTTTTAGTCCCTTTTTGTCCTATTTTATGGGGAGCAAGCATGAGTAAATTGGATTATCAGAAATTACTCTGTTATGCAGTCTCTTCCTATCTCCTCCTTTTCCTCTCCTTCTCTTTCCCTACTCTTCCCTTTCCATTCCTTTCCTTTCATTCTTCTTTCTCTCCCCTCTTCTCTTTGTTCCCTTCTTACCTTTTTTCTCCCCATCTCCTCTTTCCCTTTTCCCCTCTCTTACCCTTTTTCCTCCCCTCTCCCTCCCTTCCTTCTTTCCTTCCTCTTTCCCACTTCTCATATTTCTCTCTCCTACCTCTTCCTTCTCTTTTCTCCTCTCCTCCCCTTTGTTTCTTGTCCCCCTCCCCCCCTCCTCCTTCTCTCTCTTCCTTCTTCTTCCCTCTCCCTCTCCTCCAAGGAAAACAGTTCAAGGCAATAAACCAAAGAGGCAAAAATACAGGCTACAATTTATTGCCTTAAAATGAGATGGATTGTAGGAAGGCAGAATGGCATGGTAAATAGAGTGCTGGTCATAGTATTAGAAAAAAGTCTGGTTTCAAATCCTCTCTCTGATGTTTACTGACCATGTGTAAGGGTTATGGGATTTAAAGATCTTCCATGCCCCGTTGGACTTGCTGACGTAGCAGGAAGGGGCGGAGCAAGAGGAAGCGGAAGCCAAGCTAGCGTTCCTTCGGTGGCTGGCGGTGGTGGTGACGGCGGCAGCAGCAGAGGCAGTGGCAGCGCGAAGCCCTTTTTTGAGTTAGAACTGCTAAGGACTTTCTGCTAAGGACTCCTGCTGAGGACTGCCAGGGGCCGGAGCTGCTGGGAGTGCGCTTCCAGGATGCTGGGTGGTTGCTGTGCGTGGGGAGAGGAGGACCTTTGCCTGAGGTAGCCTGTTCTGTTTTAAAGGCTTGAAAATGTGGGTGCTTTCTACTTTATCTACCTGTGCCAATGTCATAACTACTCTGATGGCTTTCACTTTCTGGTTTTGGGACTCAGTCTTTTGGTATCTTAATAAATTTTCTAGTTTATTTCCTCATATGGCAAACATGACGTATTTTCTAATGGATAATTATATCAGCATATTTGTAATCTCTATAGGCATTGTGAATATGGCATTGCTGATACACCATGTGACTGGGAGCAAACCATTAACTTCTCAGGGTTGCAAATGACTCTCTAAGGATATATGACAGAAAATTTGTAATCAGAATGTAGGCAGATTATAACACTAACAGATTATATGTCTGATATATTGAGATGAAATGATGTGTGGAAAAAGGCAATGAAACCATAAAGCACTAATAAATGGAAAGTATTAGTGTTGCCTTATTCTCAGAAGGTTAAGTTCAAGAGTGACAAGTGGCCCCCACACTACCACAAGTCCTGTAATTGTAATTGTGTAGCCAAGAGGATACTTGGCTCATTCAACGAGCCACATTCTTTTAAAGATAATTTAATGAGTTAAAGAAAATGTAACAGTCAGAGTTCTTTTCAGTTTTGAATAAATCATCAACTAAATTGGGCAGTTTTACAATTGCTTGTGAATCCTGTTATACCTGACTTAACTGTTTGTTGATAGCTCCATTCTCTGAATTGCTAATTGTCATGTGGAATACAGATGACCATTTTATTGAAGAACAAATAAAACAGCAACCCCCAAATATGAAATTTAAAACCATATTATATTTTGGACAGGATGTCACTGGGATTACAAATAGATGTTTTCATGTAGATGCTATCGCTTCTTATAATGGAGAAAGTTACATATGAAATATTTTGTTCTGGGTTCTAAGGGCCTTTCACAGATGCATGCAAACAATATAAAATAATCATGATACAAATTTTATAATTTAACAAATTGCCAATATATGTGTATATAGATGTGACTTGGGGCCTTAAGGACTTCCTCCCATAGGTGAACTCTACTAGAAGCAGACTTATCCTAGAGGCAGCCTGAACCCAGGGACACTGGGAAAAGAGCTTTCTGTTTTTTTTTCTGGCTCCTTATGCCGTCTCCCAGAGTTACTCTGGGGAAATCTCTAAAACAAAGTTTAGTTGTAAATCATGCCTCTAGTTTCCCAAAAATGTGCTTAAAGGGATCTTTTCTAGAAAAGGTACTCCGTATACAATATAGATATCAGGCATAAGATAGTTGTCTATCCTTTACCAAAGAAACTATATTCAAAAGATTTGATAGAATCACAGGTACATATAGAAAACATATAGAAAGTATATAGAGAGTCATACCTCCTAGGAATAAGAAATTATAATCTCATTGTGTAATCCTCTTGTCAGACTTATATTACTGTGGTATATTAAACCTTTTTTTTTCCTCCAGTGAATAGGGATGGATCAGTGTAGAAAACATAAATACTTCCTACAATTACTTGAAGGAAAAATTGCTGTTGCAATCTCAGACCAATGGATTAATCCCTGATCAGTTCCTCCCCATACCCTCTTCACTTTGTTTCTTCAGAAAATCATTTATATTTCAGGAAAGACAACCAATTCAGCAAGGCTAATTACTTCCTTCATATCATCAATTTTCACATTGTCTCAGGAGGAAGGAACATTTCCTAGAGAGAACTTAGGTTAATGTATTCAATGAGATGACAGTCCCAAACCAAAATTTAAAGACTGTTTATTCTATTTTTATGAAACACAGCATGACACAATGGAAAGCAGTTGTAGAGTCAAGACTTGTTCTTAAGCCCTGCCTCTGACCCATAATATACCTGTGATCACAGACCAAACCACTTCAACTCTCATTGTCCCAAGCACCTTTAAGAATATAGCTTGTAGTCCATCGCCCATCTATTTTGGAGGAGGGAATTACACCAATGGTGTTCCCTATTCCAAAAAACTTGAAAACTCAGGTCCATTGGAAAAAAGGTGACTTTGTTCTAGCTGGTCCTTCCTACGAGTCTCTAAATACCACCTTTTGGTATATGAAATAAGTAGGATAATGTAATGTACTCTATAGGACTAGTTGGTTATATGAATGACTTAAATCAGATCATTAAAAAAATCAGGATATAACATGTTAGACTTGAGGTTTAGGTAAATAGTATAATATGATAAGCATATTATTTTTCAAATGGGGAAAGTCTCATGAATTCAAAGATTTAGAGCTGAAAAGGTCCTTAGAAGCCATCTAGTACACTTCTTCATTTTACAATTCAGGAAACAGAGGCCCAGAGGACCTAAGAGAATTACCCTAAGTAGCAAAGACAGAAGTAGAATTTGAACCCAGGTGCTCTGATTGCTCTTTCTTTCCTGCTCATGCTTTCTGTGACACAAGAATGCTTTAGTGGCAAATCATTTAAAGCAGAGTTGGTACAGGTCCAAAAAAAGAAAGATGAGTTTGTTATTGAAAAAAAATTATGACTTGGGGAAATATTGGATTGGCAAAAGTGAAAAGTACTTGAGATGATAAAATAGAAAAACAGACATGAGGAAAGTTACAGGAAAGATGAGTTCACAGAGTTTGGCCAAAACTCAGAGAAACTTGTGATATCAGGAAATGGATTTCCAGAGTGATGTACAGGTTCAGGGAATTCAAGGAACATAAACACACTTTAAATTGACATAACTGCAATGTTTACTGATACTATATAAACAGATTTAGTGGATGTGTTGGCTCATCCAGAGAGGATACCAGCTCAGTTGTGTGCCTCCACTGTCATCCCTGGCTCCTTGCTTTGGCACAGTTTGGGGAAATTAAAGTATTCATGGGTAACTGAGCCTCAGGCAACCAACCTCATCCAGGAAACTGTCTAATTCTGGATGGCTCACAGATGTTAAGGACTGAGGGATTCACATAAGATAGGCATAAAAGGAATTTTACAAATGTAGAAGTCTTAGGGTAAGCAGATATGGCTAAGGGAGTGGCAGAATTTCTTTGAAGTCTAGCAATGTACCATGAATATTCATCAGCCATTTTTTATGTCACTATCTGCACTTCTCCCTTCCTGGTCTTAATAGCTTCCATTATGCAGTCTTTTGGCATTTTGCTTGTCTTTAAAGTTACTGTGCTATCAATATTTGACAAATATTTTTAAATATCTACTCTTTGCTAGAGCAGGGATTCTTAACCTGTTTGTGTGTCTGTGTCCTGGATCCTGTTGGCAGTGTGTTGAAACCGATGAACCCCTTCTCAGAATAATATGTTACCTATATTCCTAATTGAAGCAACAACTAAATTTTAATTAGGAGTTAGTGAAATGAAGATGTATTTTTTTTCCCAAAGAAGTTCATAGAGCCTCTGAAATGAATCTATAAACTCCAGGTTAAGACCCTGGGGTTTGTAGCACAGTGCCTTATGCAAGAAAATGGGGATACAGAGACACAAGAAGAGACAATATGTAGGAAAAGTATGTTTTTAAGAAAAGTTATTTTAGCTGGGGATAGTGGAATATCCATGATTCTTGGTAGGGAGAGACTGGTGGATTGTTTGAGCTTGGGAGTTCTGAGCTTAAGTGGGTCAAAGTGTCTTGGGTTTCTCTATTAAATCTAGGCTGGTGAGCCCCAGGTGGAAGGAGCCACCAAAATTCCTAACAAGGGGCAAACTAATCCTGGTTGGAAATAGGTCAAAGTTCTTGTTCTCAGACTTGTGTGTAGCCCCTTCACTTCCAGTCTGGAAGAGATAAGGAAACCCATACTTAACAAACAAACAAATAAACATATAAGCAAAAAAATATATAAAAAGTTATTTTATTAAGTTGACTTCTAACATGTTATATCATATCAGAAATGACATATTAAGAAATACAAAAATAAATATATAACTGAGGAAATATTGTTGTGACAACCTCAAAATGAAATTAATGTTGCTTATTTTTAAAAAATTCAACTGTCATCCAATATTCTTTTGATTTCCAATATTTCAATGGGAGTGCTTTGTTATGAATCTATCACCAATATAGCTAAATAAAGAAGAAAAGAAGTAAATATTAAAATTATGTTTTATTTTAATTTTAATTCCTCATATCATTAACTCTTCCTTCATGGTGTGCAAAAATGTTTGAGCACTAAGATGATTAGTAGACATGTAGGGTATATAAATAGCTGACTGTGGGGAGAGTTACAAGAAGGCATAGAGTTAGGTTAGGGAAGCTACAAGAAGGCATAGATAGAACACACATTTGAGGTTAATATGGAGGAAAATCATTTTTAATAGATGACCCAGGAGACCTGCAGCTTTATCTCCGCTTTAAACCAGAGTTGTCAATCTCACAATCCCACTAGTCATGTGATCCCTCTGAACCTGATAAAAAATGCAGTTGGGAAATGTTTAACAAAATAAATAAAAATACCACATAGATAATGTTAATTTGTGGGTTTTGAAATCACTATGGAGCCAACAGGGAGCCTTCTCTATTTGACTTTGATACCACTGCAAGTCTTACTTGTGTTCTCTTGCACCCTCCCTCTTTCTCTTGGTATCTGGTAGGAAATTAATCACATAAAATGTGTAAAGCTGTATAGGAAAAAATGACATTACTCTTCAAATACCCAATCAAGATCAGAGAAAGAGTCAGGCAAAACTGGAAATTAAAGGCAAATATTTTATTAGATTTACTAACCGTACTTCAAATCATTTTAATATTTCATACACAAATTCAAAATTCTGTGAAGGATTACCTTTGAAATGATGCAACTGATTTGCAGACCATATTTCTTTATTAAAATGAGATTAAAGTCAGAGTATGAAGCCAAGATTTCTGGTCTATTAGGACAGTGCTCTAATTATTAATTGCAATCATAGCCTATGTTCCCAAGGTGTACTTATATATCCTGATTGATTTATATAAAGTACCCTCATCTTCCATCCCATAGTTTTCCTTCCCTCTGTCTTCAGATAGTTATTGAGACAGAAAATAAGGGAAAACATACCTGTGACTGTTAAAAAGAAAACTATAAGGCAGTTGAGAGAATGTTGAACAAAGAGTATGGCAACCTAGGTTATATTTCTGTCTATGCCATTAATTAGCTATGTGATACTTGACTTCTCTAGGCCTCTGTTTCTTCATCTATTATCTGGGTTGGATTAGGTATCCTCCTAGCTCCCTTTCAGCACAAAAATTCTATAATTCTATTTCTTTAGAAGTTAAGGTACATAATTGTATGTAATTTAGGGTAATTTTTTTTTTGGAACTATTACACTAGAATTTGATCTTCTCTCTTACAAGTTTATGAAAATACTTTGGCTATTGTTTCTGAATATAATTGCTAATATGTATAAGGGATATAAAACACATGAACATAAATAGCCACAGTGAATTTAATGTGCATCAAGTTTTGTTTATGATATGATTGAAGTGTCAATTTGTTAAATTTAACTCACTTAAGTTTTTATGACCATTCTTAGAGCATTTAAAAATATTTTTCAAAAATAAAATATTGTTACCTACATTCCTAATTGAAGCAACAACTAAATTTTAGAGGTTAGTAAAATGAAGATGTATTTTTTTCCCCAATGAAGTTCATAGACCTCCTGAAGTGAATCTATAAACCCCAGGATCTTAACCTTCGTACAATCTGAAGATGGGAAATATGGTTTTGCATATAAAATGGTGTCAGAACCTGGGAAATTAAGAATACCATTGTGTTCAAGGTAATATTTTGTCTTTCCCTAGAATACAAAACTTTCTGACTTATAGACTTGCTTAATTAGTTATTCCATCCTTCTTAATAGAAATAAACATATTCACCAAAATATGGTTTACTAAGAAAATAGGCTCACCATTTGAGAAAACAAATGAAACTCTTTATTGTTTTAAATATTTTGCCCTCCGGGGCGGCCAGGTAGCACAGCGAGTAAGAGCACCGGCCCCAGAGTCGGGATGACCCAGGATCGAATCCGGGCTCAGACACTTAGCACCACACCCAGAAATAACTGGCTGTGTAAGCTTGAGCAAGTTACTTAACCCCAATTGCTTTAAAAAAATTTTGTTCTCCAACTCTCATAAACACTGCTGTTTGAGGCACATGCTCCCATGATTAGAGTATAATTATTTGACAATCCAGTAGTGATGTACGCAAATGCTTTTCTATCTTAAGATATCTTCCAGGAAAAGTACAACTTCTCTTCCAAGATAAGCATCAGGGAACACACCTTCCCAGTATCACCAAGCTAGGAATGGTGCATATGCACTTTCTCTAGGATAAATTTGTGCTCTTTTTCTAATCACAGTTCTGCCATAATGATTGGTGCTGTGCATCATGGCTAATGCTGGCTGGGAATGAAGATAACCTTTATTTGAACATCTGGTAAATGGAGATACCATTTGTTAGATTTCTTTTTTATTAGCACATCAGAGCTTTAGCAGAGCAAGTGATTAGGCTAATATTAGAACATTAATGTAGGACATTTTGACTAATACTAATTCACATTTTCTTTTCATTTAAATACTCATGAGATGTGCGTAACCCAACATGCTGACTAAATGGATCCCCTGTAAAAAATTAATGTCAGGATATGTTTTGTATCTTATTTTGTAATAAGAGGATCATTAAAGAAATTTTTCTTTATTGTTGAATAAACTAAGGAATCCTGAATGATTTTAATATGTGCAAAAGGTCAATTGGTGGAAACACTTTAAGGCTGTATTTTGCTCTACTGAAAGAAATGCTTTCATTAAAACAATGACAAAAAGTAAATATAGTGAGCTCTCATGTTCTTTATACCTTTTAGTCAATTATGTGTCCACTATAAACAAGCTCTAAAAATCTGTTTCCATCTTGTATTTTATTTAAGAAGTGTATGTAGCATTCTTATAAGGATTCTTTTTTTAAGAGATGAGAAAGTTGACCTATAGTCTAGGAGGTGTTGTCTTCTCAGTGAGCTCCTGGTAATAATTGTAGTGTTCATGATTTTTTCACTTTTCTTGTTACTGTCTCACTTATGAGTCACCTGAAACATCTATCTTTTAGTGCTTTTAAAGCTGGGTCACCATTAGCAAAGATTTCTTCTGTGCATTCTTGTTCTTCTCCAGCCATTGTTCTTCATTTCATCTTCTGAGGTGTTATCTCCACTTGCTAATACAACACAAGATACTTAAGTGTTATTTTCCCCTGAGTCTTAGTTCTACTATCATCACAGCACTATGATCACAGCACCTTTCTGATTGCCATCATATTTACCCACTTATATAATCTTATAAAAACTGCAGTGTGTGGCCAGGTTTAGTAAGAAATGCCATAGATTTTGGATATTTCCCTTAGATTCTAGTTTGGCCATATTATATTTTTGTCTCGATAAATTCATGATATCAATAGTATGGATCATCAATGCAGATGACAACCCATCTTATTTATGTCTTTCAATAAGACCTTAGAAATCATAGATCTAATTCTGGAAGAATCCTTAAAACCCATTTAATCTAATCCCCGCACTTTAGAGATGAGGTTGCTATCCCAAGGAGATTAAGTGAGTAGGCCAAGGTAATAGGGAATAAATATGAATAGTGAGTAATTTTGGACCCAAGTGCCCTATTAATTCTTTCAAGTCTAGTATAATGGCTCTATTAATATTTTGTAGGTGTCAATTTCTGCTACTTCTTACTTCTACTATGTGGTCTGTCTTCTCTCTTTGATTGAATCTTTGTAGCCTTGTCTTATCTTGTACTTTTTACTTCATGAATACTATTTCTAGAAAGGAGGCATGAGATAGCTTGTTTTATCCTTGGATATTATCAAATATGTGACGTATTTGTTTTCATTCTTTGTAAATCTTTATATTTGTCTAAGTACAAAAGTAGCATAATTTAAATGAGTGTTTTATGTGTCAAAGATGAAGAATGATGGTGCTTGTTGAGGTTAAATTTAAGTTAAATATTGACCCAAGTCATATTATTCATTAACAGTGACTCATTTGTAGATTAATTGAAAATGGAACAGTCTGTGACTTTCTTTGATATGCTATTAATGAATCTGAATATTAAATATAAATAACACTGTGTTAAATAAATAACAGGCACAGCAAGGTAGTCAAGCAAAACTCTCCCTCTGTTTGGGCTTCAGGAGAAAAGTTAGCTTGGTTTATTATCTACTCTCAGGCTGGAAAACATATCTCATCATGGGCTCAGGAAAGGAATTTTTTTAATTCTATAACTCATATGAACTATCAATGACAGCTAAACATTCTGGAGTAAGGAAGCTAGATGATATTTGTGAATATAACAATAATTTTTGTGAATAACAATAATGTAACTTCCAAGCAGCCAAAATTTATTTTCATCATTATTTAGAACTCTGTTGCTAAAGGGACTAGATGTAGAATATTTTTTCATATAGACTTAGAGAAAATTGAATAGATTTTTCTGCCATGGGATTGTCAGAAATATCATGCAGCTGGAGTAATAGTTGGAGAGGATTAAACAAACCTATTGCTTAAGTAGGAGGGTTGAGGGTTCAAAGAAACTGATAATTTGATTCCTCTTGTTTTGTGTATGTCATTACCTAATAGAATGTTATTTTTTCCTTTCTTGAGCTGGAGATGTTTCAACCATGTAAGTCTAACTCTAAGGGATATCTGTTGTCCACAATCTACCAGAAATTCTAAAGACAAAAGGCATGATGAAAAGTCTGTCTTGCAGCAGGTTCTAGGTACACATTGTCTGTGATAGCTCCTAGAGAGAACTTGATACTACACTACCATTCATAAACCATAGGGAAATGTGGGTGCAGTGATAGTACTAAGAAAGAGATGTATTGAATAACTTCATTTCTTTGCCCTAATGGGAAACAGCATGTTGAAAACTGGTCTTAGAGAAAGGAAGACCTGGGTTCAAATCCTACCTGTGATATATACAATCATGAGTAAATATTTTAATTTATCTGAGCCTCAGTCTCTTCATCTGTAAAATGAGGGTAATAGTAGTAATGCCAAATAATAGTTATGCCAATTCACAAGATTGTGAAGTTTAAATGAGATTATGTATGGAAAGTGCTTTGAAAACTTCAAAGCATTATGGAAATTATTTATTGCTTCCTTATCCCTCAGTGCACCTCAAAGTGATAAGCAAGTAAGGGGCAGTCAGGTGGCTCAGCGAGTAAGAGCACCAGCTCCAGTGTCGGGATGACCTGGATCAAATCTGGGCTCAGATACTCAGCACCACACCCAGAAATAACTGGCTGTGTAACCTTGAGCTAGTTACTTAACCCCAATTGCTTTAAAAAAAATGATAAGCAAGTATTAAGTCTCAGTAAATACATGACTGATAAATAACATAGACCATTTATTTGCATACTAATCTTAACCATTCATGATAGAAACATGATAGTGTTTTTATCTTTTGTGTTAAGATCAGGTATCAATAGAACACACTTGACACTTGAGCAAGTAGTTAATATGAAAATAACCTATATATAAAGGATTTCAGAAAAAAAAGTGTACTACTACTACTAACCTTTTCCTATTTATAGCATTTAAGATCATAGTGGAGTTATAATCCTATATTCTCCTGAAGTGAAATGAGGCTTCAGTTCAGATGAATCTCATGGACTTACCTCTTTTCATACTGCTTATCTGAAGTAACATCCTGTTTTGCTAATGAATTCATATAGGCAACATCAATATCATTGCTATTGATTTTTAAAAATTTATTGAGCAAAGTGCTTTGCTCCTGGTTTAAGGAGCTTATGTAAACATTCATATTAAGCTATACAGCTAGAACAAAGGCAGGATTAATATGAAGTTGGTAAGGTCTAGTACTCTAGAATTCTTAGTTCCTCACTATGTTAGTGCTCTCCCTCCTGAAAATTTTTGTTCGTTTACAAAATGAAAACTCTGGGGAAGTTTGTATCAGGCCTCTTAAGAGTCATGTGTGATGAGCCTGTGAGGCCAGCTGCAGGTTTACAAGGTAGGGTTCTCTCCCTTCATTGTCAACTCAGCAAAATATGTAGAGAAATCAGAGAAAGAGAACAGTCTTCATGCTTTGCTAGAGGACAAGCAACAAAGGTCTCAGTGACTGTCAGCATCCTCTAGACATCTCAACATTTGGTATTTTGCGTAGAATAGAGGAGTGGCTGTGGTTAAGGTTAGAGTAGTTCCTTTGACAAGTATCTCTTACTCCTTTTCCACTTTGAAGTAAAATGGAGCCCTGGAGAGATTTATCTCAGCCCAAGTATATGATGAGACTTAAGGACTAAAATTTTTCTCAGACTGTAAATGAGGTGACAATTGAATCAAGAGACTCAGGGCAAATAAAGTTCAGATCAGAGTAGAGCTTGAAAGAAGAATCATTTAATAGTTCTGAAAAAATTTCAAAAAGCACACCTATGGTCTTATGCTCTTTTGTTGTCTGAGAAACTTAAGACTAAAACCTGCTACATAATTGTTGGCTGAGAGTGCCTATGGAGAACAGGAAAAGTTTTCCCCGCAGGGGAAAGGATCACTGCTTGCAGCATATCCAGTGGATGGTGGGCTGAATTGCAATGCTGTTGGTTCTGATGATAGCACCTTAGTTGAAGCCAAAGATGAAACAGAGGACACTGAAAGAATTGTAGCCTCTCCTTTGTGGAAAGATTTGCTAACCCCAATGACTTTCTAGCAGCCCCCTGATTAAGGTGTCTGTAACTAAAGGATCTTGTGAAAGAGCTACAGACCCTGAATCCACAGTGGATGTTATTTAAGGTATTAGATGATTCCCCAAATAGCTGGAGTTGGTGTCCAGCTGGAGAGATCAACATCATCTGGCAGAGAAGTGATGGGGAGCAGTGTCTGGTGAAACACAGCTAAGACAGATGGACATTAACATGATGGCATCAGTTGAAGGTCTGATCAATTTTGCAGAGGTGATGGAATGAATTTCTCCATGCTTTCCCTCTTATTATTCATTTTCTGTGAGTGCTTCCTTTCATGCAGGAGCTTGCCCTCACCACATTTGCCACATGTGAACACAGCATACAATTTTTATTGAGGTTGACCCTTCTCACAGAGTGTATGTACTTGAGGGAGAGTAAATTCAAGGTTTAAGGTGGAAATATTCTATTTACTTATATTACTATTTAGTTAAAATGCCTTTGATGAACTGTGTGTTCCTTGGCTGACTGACAAAAGCAAAATTTATCAATAAGGACTCATAAGCTGTGGTTTGGATGGAACAAAGTATCTAGGATTTGGGCTAACTGGGGAGAGAGGGAGGCATAGATTTTTATGCCAAGGAAAAAGGTAACACCTTGCCTCTTCAACAATTAAAATCTATTGAGAAACATTTATTAAGTTCCTTCTCTGTTCCAGGCACTGTGCTAGGAATACAAATACAAAAATGGGACATTTCCTGCCCTCAAGGAGTTTTCAGGGGTTCCTAACTGGTAGTTCATGAACTTTAAAAAAGGTACTAAATATTTTGATAACTAAATTTCACATAATTGGTTTCCTCTGCAATCTTATGGTAAAACATCCTGAGATTTTTACCAGACTGTCAAAAAGGTCCATGACATACTTAAAAGTGCTTAAGTAGGGGGATGCAATGTGTTCACAGATAAGTGGACTGTGTTCAAAATACATAGTGAATTAGGAGGGAGTAAGTCTCTTGAAAGAGTGGCAGTTGAGCAAGATGTTTTTGCAGGCCCAATTGACTTGTGTTTCTTCCCTGGAGGGGTCCTTCAGAGCTGAGTTCCTTGAACTAACATGAGTTGGTCAGTTATGTTATAATGAATAAAACTGAATAAGAATCTTTGAATAAAATTCTCCAGGCTTTTGATATTTGCTTTGGGTTAAACTTTCACTCATTAGCATGGCTGCATGTTTAACACATAGCAATCTGGATAGCAAAGAATGGTCAGGAGAGAGAACAATTGTCTGATGCCATATTACAGCCTCCGACAATAAGAGGTTGGATGAAATTATCTGTATGCTCATTTCTTACTTCTGTGATTGTTTTTAGAAAGGAGCTACCCCTTCTTTGGAAAGTGCTATCATGAAAAATAATGAATCCTCAGAATGAAGATATACATGTATATATAAGTATGTGTGTATGTACACATTTGATGGGTCTTGAAATATTTTACACTTAATTTTTTTTCATACTTATGCACTTGAGATGAAGGAAGATTTTCAGTAGCAGTGTTTTCATTTTTGCAAATGGTGGCATTGAGTTAATAAGAAGGAAGATCCCCTATCCAGAATCAAGAATCCAGTATCAGAAAAGAAAGTTAAGGGGCAGCTAGGTGTGCAGTGAGTAAAGTGCCAGCCCGACCCGAGTTCAGTTCCTTCCGGCCTCAGACACTTAACACCCACACCCACACACACAAAAACTAGCCATGTAACCTTGAGCAAGTTACTTAACCCTAATTGTCCTCCAAAAGGAGCAAAAAAAAAAAGGAAAGAAAAGAAAGTTAATACCCCCCCTTCCCATTCCCTAATTTTCTTCTCCTCTTTCCTTTTCCCCTTTCCTCCTTTCTGAAATTCTCTTTTCCTTTCCCCTTTTCTGAAATTCTCCCTTTTTCCCTTCCCCTTCTACAGCATTGTAATATAATACCAAGCAAAGGCAACTTCCCAGGTTCAAAATACCAGCATAGGTGCTCTCTATTTTATTCAGTGACCAACCAAGAACAGAGAAGATTAAAACATGACATCATTCAAAATACAGCATTTACTAAGTGTGATTAAATAATCTCCAAGTACTACCCCACCCCAGGACCTTCCAATCATTCAATCAATTACAAAGTCTCTGTTCTAAATACTTCTCCACCCCTAGGCTATACCTTCATTAAGTCCACCACAAAGCCCCTCTTCTCAAATGGAGATTAGTTTCCAAACATAAGGTCAAAAGTTCCCCACCCCTGGATCACAATTGAATCTACCCCAGAGTTACATCAAGTTTAAACACAGCACTTAATACCCAAATGGAGGTCTTTTCTTCATTTTGACACTAGGCAAGTTCTCAGCAATCTTAGTTCCTGGGGAGACAAGGCTTAGCAAAGCCACAAGATACATTGCCAGTCCCTTCATGAATTTATCCTCTGTCTGTAGAACAGTCCTAGAACCCCTGAACACATTAGCAAAGCCCTCTCCCAGGATTTCTGTAAACATACAACAAGAAAATCCTTCTTCAGGGCTTCTGAACCAACAGAAAGGCTCCCAGACCCCTGCAACAACAGCACTGTCCTTCACCAGTGGACAGTATTCATTCTGTCTGCAGGACAGTCTCCAGACCCCTGCAACAACAGCACTGTCCCTCACCAGTGGACAGTATTCACTCTCTGTCTGCAGGACAGTCTCAGGGCTTCTTAGCGAACAGCCAGGTTCCAGGACTTCTTCAACAAAAGGACTGTCTTTCACCAGTGGACAAATCTGGCAAAACAACATCAAAACAGACAGACAAAGTACCAGCAAAACAGCCATGTCTCCTCAGTCCTTGGCAGCTCAGGGGGCAGGTCTCAAAAGTCCAGGGCAATTCAAAGCGGCCACCAGCAATTCTCTTAGTCTCTCTTTCTCTCCACGAGGTGCTGCTTCCAAAAAGATCTTCTGCCTCTCTCTTATCTCTCCAAATCTACCTCACCAGCTCCTCCCAGTTCAAGACTTTCTTTTCACATCAACAAGCCCATCCCACAGGTGGGATTAACAAACTCTGGGTTTTAACACAATCAATTTGAAAACCAAGCCAATACAGGGGAATCTTTAATTGCCATTACTATCACAAGCATGCAGACTGGTTAATGAGAAAACCATCTCTTCCCAAAAGCAATTATTGAATTAAATTTAGTGGACAATCTTATCTAGACCACGAGATGATTAGACACCATGCTGATCCAATGTTTGTAAATAGAGTCTATGTTATTACAGACCTCTGCAGTCCAGCAAACATAAAGCTCAACTCTAATTTCATTGCCATCCATTTGGTTTAGTACCCACGAACAGTGGGATGCAAAATATTGCAGACTTAACTCTTGATTCACATAATTTTGTGTCTCTAAGCCTTGTTTTAAATTGTTTTATTAGATATATGGGACTTTTTATGGACATAGATAAATCTTTCTGGGTTAAAATTTGTAGTCTGCAATTTCAGAATTTTTAGTATGCTAGATTAAAGTGCCCATTGAATTTGATGCTGGAATTATTTGGCCAAGTGTATCCAGAAAGAAATCAAAGTTTATAAGTAACTTTTCTTGTTTCCATGGTGATTAACAACATGGGAAGATTTGTTAAGACATGCAATGGAAACTAAAATCTGGAATAGCTTCCTTTGACCTCAAAGAGAGTCAAAGTCATCTTGGCCCAGAGGAGAGGATTTATGCACTTTGTTGTAATCACTGTATTTGTGCACTGGACATAGGAGTTTTATTTCTGCTGAGCAATACCACTGTCATATTCAGGCTAAGACTTTTGAGAGTTACCCAGTGACCCCTTTTAAGCTTCTGTACCTTCCCAGTGGAGCCTTTGACAAGGCATGAAGTCACTTTTCCAGCTTTGAGTGTTGCCTCTCTGGTTGGAGTTCCTTTGGTATGTCAGCTACCTTTGTGACAAAAGGGAACTATATTTGGAAAGAAGTCAGAAAATTGCAGATTGCAATTGTTTTCTCTGCCAAGAAAGGCAAGTCCTGCTGAAGGTTTTACAACTGTACCTTGTCACAGAGGAAATCCTCAATACAGGGAAACAAAGGAGCTCCATCATGCATTTTGTTCCAATTTCCTCCATTATCTACCAGTCATAAGTGTGCATGTGATTTCAACAGTTTTTACCAAGAAACAATAATATAAGGCTTTATAATATGTTCCTATTTTAGTCTTTATGAATATGCTTTTGCTGAAAGGAAAATCTGTAATTATAGCTAGATTAATTTGAAGTACATTAAGGGCCAAAAAGAACAAGATTTAGTTTTATGTTTAATGTTTTTTAAGAAGAAAATATTACTGCCATTTTCCAATATTCCTCCCTTTGTAACTGACACAGTGACTATATTTGATAGCATATAACTCATTCTATATTTTTAGCCCATTCTTCCTCTACTAAGAAGAAGTATGTTTTATTATCTTTCCTCTAGCATCAAGATTAGTCATTTATTTATCTTAAGTTTTTGTGAGTGTGTGTATTTTTGGTAAAATATATTAAAAAAACCACTGTTTTCCTTTACATTATTGTAGTCAGTATGTGTGTGTGTGTGTGTGTGTGTGTGTGTGTGTGTGTGTGTGTTTGGTGGGAAGATTCTGAGTAATTTGCTCTGTATCTGTTCTTACATCTCCCCATATTTCTCTGAATCCTTCATATTCACATGCCTAAATGTTCCATTTGTCATCAGTTTATTCCAGTAAGTGACATGGTTAGAATTTGATCATTTTTTTCTTATTTATATAGTTATCCTATTTAAATAAAAATGACTCTGAAATGTTACTAGGATTTATCCTAATTTCCTTTAAACCATTCTCCATGGATTAGTGAAGAAAGACAACAAAATTATAAGCCACCCATTTAGGAAGAATGGTTTTGTGAAGATACTAATTTGTCTGTTACATTTCTCTGTGTACATTGATCTCATTAGTATAGTCTTACCTTTCTTTTCCCTTTCTCCTTCCCCTTTCCTGAATTGGAAGAAGATAAAGAATATCTTCACATGCATTCAGGATTAGTTCCTCAATTTTATTTCACCCATGCTATGCCTCTATGAGTTTCTCTTAAGTTCATCTGCTGGGATAAATCTCTATTAGCCATATATGGTGTTTTATTTTCTGAATGACTATATTCAGCTCAGTAGTGTTTTGTCATGGATTTGCATTTGCTTTTGGAAGTAAGGGAGATTTACCCCTACAAACACTTGGGTAAGATAATTTCCTTTTTTAAACTAGCCTCTTGTGAGAAAATATTCTTGATCAGTTCTACCAAACTCAGATGATTCTTTTGTACTGAGTCATTTGTCTTTGAATTTACTAATGTGCAATTATTGGTATCCTACACTCTAGTATTCTTAAATAAATTCTTTTATGTATACATTGTTTTCCAATCTTCTTTTCTTCCATCCCCATTTGTCTAATACAGAATTCTGCTTACTGTGAATATTCTAAACTAAATGCTGCCAACTGACTGAAATAGAAAAGAGAAATGGGAATTGCAATAATAAGAAGGATAAACATAAATATGTCAGAGAAAAGGAGGAAAAAAGACTGATCCTGGCAAATAGAACCTAGTAAATCAAAATGAATTTCCTACTAAAAGAGTGAAAAAAAATGAAATCAGAGAACCCAGGTAACAACTCACAGTTAACAGAACCAAAGTACAGTTTATCAAAGTGCATCTATATGTAAAGAAATATCTTTACAGGGGGGTGGAGTCAAGACGGCAGAGTAGAAACAGGACCTATGTGTGGCTCCTGCTCCCACCACTTCCAATCCATGTAAAAGGGGACTCTGAACAAACTTTGGAGCTACAGAATCCACAAAATTACACAGAGAAGCTAACCTCCCACTGAGGACAGCCCAGCAGGTGGCAGGAATCAGCCAGTGCAGTGCTCTGGGAGTTGAGCCTAGTGAGGTTTTAGCCCCAGGATGGGCCTGACCAGGACTGGCTGGAGGGACTACAGATCATCAGAAGTTGTGGTGGTCCAGAAAATATCTACACATAGATGCTAAGGACAAAGTGAGAGGTAAGTGCAGTGTGTACTTTGAGACTCAGTAGTGGGGAGTGCATCAGCTTTTGCCCCTGGGGTGAGAAGCTGCTGAGGTCTGTAGTGCAGCCACCACCATGTGGAAGCTTCAGCTCCTGGCCTGCAGAGTGTAGGGGGTCCAATCGACCAGTCTGAGGGGTAATTGCTCTTGCTTTAACCTGCCTGGATCTGGATTGTGGTCCAGGGTGGAGGTCCTGGGGTGTGTGACAAGCTTGCCAGAGCATGTGGAGGCTTCAGAGAGGGCACCCAACTAATACATCTGGCAGTTGAGAAAACCCCAGCATTTGGAACAAAGTTCCCCTGTCTGGTGGCAGAGTCCTACTGTGGCAAAAAGCCCAAAAGTCAAGAAATTGAGTGGCAAAATGAGCAGGCAAAGGAAGCAAACCAAGCAAAGAAATCCAGCATTAGACCCCTATTTTGGGGACAAAAAGGCTCAAAGCATGGAACAGGAGGAAGACAGTGAAGTCAGAACTCCTGTACCAAAAGCTTCCAAGAAAAATATGAGTGGTTACAGGCCATAGAGAACCTTAAAAGCAGATAAGCAAAGTAGAGGAAAAATTGCGAAGAGAAATGAGAATGATGCAAGAAAATTATGAAATGAGAGTCAACAGAGTGAGTGAGGAAAATAACACCTTAAAAATAGACTAACTCAAATGGTAAAAGAGACTCAAAAAGGCAATGAGGAGAAGAATGCCTTAAAAAGCTGAATTTGGGAGATGGAAAAATAATCTCAAAAGCTCAATGAGGAGAATCATTGCTTCAGAATTAGATTGGAGCAAATGGAAGCTAATGACTTTATGAGAAATCAAGATGCTGTGTTTTATAGGCTGCCATATCATACTATCAAATTTACTGAGTAGCTGCCTTAAACCCCAGATTTTTGTCCAAGGAACTGCTATCTAGTTATGTCTTCCTAATATCATTCTTGGGAAGCTTATTATTTTGAAACTAAATGTGAGACTATCTATTTATCTTTATTAAATTTAATTCACCAGTATTGTCACCTGTCCAGATTTTATTTGATTCCCAATTTTGCCATCCAGCATAGCCATCAGGCATGTGACATCTGCCAGTTCAATATACACATAGCCTATGCCTTCAGC
Source organism: Petaurus breviceps papuanus (assembly GCF_028583685.1). Lineage (NCBI taxonomy): Eukaryota > Metazoa > Chordata > Mammalia > Diprotodontia > Petauridae > Petaurus > Petaurus breviceps. The sequence continues at coordinate 78,869,528 of NW_027185655.1, forward strand.
CAAGTCATTGACAAAAATGTTAAACTGCATAAGAATAAGTTACTTTCCTCAGATCCCTAGATAGAGGATATACTAGAACTTCATTACAGACATGGTCACAATGCACTATACAGCAGGAGAAGTATAAAGTAGATGTGTCTCACACCTTATTGAAGGGGCTTAACACTGAAATGGCCAAGCTATCCACATAGCTCATAGGTCTCATTCATAACGTGTGAAGCCCAAGGACAACATAAGTTTTTAATGACCTACAAGTATTACTTCTATATATAAGGAAACAAAAAAAAATAAATTTTTTGTTGGGTCACATTCTATTGGTACCAGAGGCAACACTAGAATATATTTTCTCTGCCTCTAGGGCTGGGTTGTCCCAAAAGGAAAGATTTGCACTTAAACTTAACAAAGAATAGAAAAATAAGAGGAATTAAAGAACTGTTTTAATCATTATTAAAACCTGAGGAAATAGTGTGGCGGGCTTGAACACTCCCTTGTGACTCGCAGGGGATGTTAGTACATCCATTGATTGATACACTGAGGACAAGGAGACTTTTAACAGTCATGAGAATGAAGGGCCAGATTGTGTCTGCTACTGTAGTCAAAACTTTACCCTAGTAAAGATCAGCAACCCAGAATGACCTTAGCTCTGTTTGATGAGAAAAGGGACATTCCTTCCAAAAACCAATAACAAGCCATCATGGGAAATATGGCTCACTTTAGAGGCCAAAGGAAAGGAGATTTTTTCTAGGTTCAATTGAGAAGCAGTAGTCTTGTAATTTGAGTCAGACTAATGATGGGAAAAGATTCTATGAGCTTTGCTAGACTCTCATATTTTCTGCTCCCAGTAAGAGGAAGAGTATTCTTAATGAGAAAACCAGAGCTGAACAGAAAATTTGACTTTCAAATACAAGAATCCAGAGAAGCATGAGAAGGTAAACTGGAAAAAGAAATCATAAGGAACTTATTAAAGTTGAACTATTCACACTCCTACGTGGCAAAATGATAATTATAAATCATGAGACTTTTCTCAGTATGAGTTTAGTTGAAAGGAATATATATATATATATGTGTGTGTGTGTGTGTGTGTGTATTAATGTACACATACATATATATGTATGTATGTATGGGAGGGTGTATGTGTGTATAAATACATATGTGAATGTTTGTATATGTGTGTACATGTATACATAGACAGAGGGCACAATATCAGCTGAATAGGAAGGGAAGATATCTAAAAAATAAAATTAAGAGGTGAGAGAGGAATATAATAAGAGGAGAAAGGGAAAGATAGAATAGAGTCAATTATTTTATATAAAAGAGGCAAGAGTAAACTGTTACAATGGAGAGGAAGAGCAGGAAGATGAAAGGGAATGGGTCAACCTTTCATTGAATTTGGCTTAAGGAGGGAATAACACACACTCATTTGTATATCTTACCCTACAGGAAAGGAGAGGGGAAGAGATTAAGAGGGAGGGATGATAGAAGGGAGGGCAGATTAAGAGAGAGGGTAGTTAGAAGTAAACACTTTCAAAAAGGGACAAGGTCAAAGTAGAAAATAGAATAAGTGTGGGGTGGGATAGGATGGAGGGAAATATAGTTAGTCTTTCACAATATAATTACTATGAAAATGTCTTGTGTAACTGCACACATACAACCTATATTGAATTGTTTATCTCCCCAGTGTGGGTGGGTGAGGAGGAAAGAAGGGAAAGAATCTGTAAATCAGTGTTGTAAAAACAAATGTTAAAAAATGCTTTTTACATGCAACTGGGAAATAAGGTATACAGGCACTAGAGTATAGAAATCCATCTTGTCCTACAAGAAAGTTAAAGGGGGGATTTGGGAGGATATAAGAGAGAACAGATTGGGAGAAGGGGTATTCAGTAGACTTGCTCTCTTGGGGTTGGGGGTTATGGGAAAGATAGGGAGAAAATTTGTAACTCAAAATCTTGTAGAAATGAATGTTGGAAGCTAAAAATAAATAAATAAAAATAAAAAATAATTTAAAAAATTTTCTGTTCAACCCAAATGTTCACAATATATTATCTGGAGCTTTGAGTGTACATTCCTGTGGAGCTGAGGATTTAAAACCACTGAGGATGGAGTTAAATGGTATCTTTTTTTTTTTACCATTGCAATATCACTATTAACAAAGTAACAGTGTTACTTACATATGGGATACACTTTACCTGCATGTACCATACCTTCCATAGAAATTGAAAATGCAGAGTACTTATAGCTAGATGTCTTCAGTTGGGAATCAACTGAAGGGAAAAATTACCTGTGTTGTCATACAACAGTTGTCTTCTTACTTTAATTAGTATGACAATGTTACATAAACAAACTCTCTGACCAGATGTAATAGCAAGAAATTTGAAGATCCCTTTGTATTGCCAAGCTACCAGGTACTTAGCGCTTATTTTCAAATTAAGCCTCTGTAAAGAAACAGAAGGTATGAAACTCTGTTGCTGACATAACAGGATGGGGCTGAACAGGGAGGAGCTAAGACCATATATAAGGAAAATCCCCAGCAGGAGAGTCAGACTTCTTGTGGCAAGTATCCAGGAGGAAGAGCAGCTACTGCCAGAAAGAGGGAGAGAGAAATTCTCCCAGCAAGCATCTGGAGGCTGGGCTGCTACTGCTGGACTGAGGACTGAACTGAGAATCGAGAAGAACTTAGAAGAGAAATGAAAACTGAAAACTGAGAAGAGAGCTTCTTGGAGAAAGCAGCTGGTGGACGGGGAAAGTGATTTTGATTTTGAGAACAGAGCTGGATAAAGTGATTTTGATTTTCAGAATGGAGCTGGAGAAAGTAATTTTGATTTTGAGAACAGAACTTTTGGTGGCAGAGCTTCTTCTGAGAGCCAGCCAAAGTCCTGCTGAGAGCTTCCAAGAACCATCCAGAGCTGTCTAAGACTTCTGAGGCCAGCCAAGCTTCTTAGGACTTCTGAGGGCCAGCTGGATCTGCCAGAGGAAGCATGACTATGGTGTTGGTACTTTGTCTGTTTGGGGTCTATGTTGATTTCACAGGCAGAAAGTGAATTGAGATGATAGTGCTGACCATGTGTGTAAATATTGTTGTGATTCTGTTAAGCTTGATGTGTGTAGATATTGTTGTGGCTCTGCTAAGCTTTCTCTTCTGAGGAAAAGAAACTGTGAAGGACCTGAGGTGGACTGGACACTGTGACCTTCACTGTGGAACAGGAGTTGCATGGAGAGCTAGACAAGGAACTGGGAGCTGCCTGCCTTTGAAACCAGGTGACAGTTTGGTGGATTCAGGTAGGGGCTGGGACCATGGAAGAGGAACCATGGAAGCAGAAAGCCTGCCTTGAGTCAATATGAAAAGACCTCTCCATGGGTACTGAGTAATAAATAAATAAAATTGTAATTTACTTGTGTCCTAGGGGTGGATGACCCTTGTACTTTCCACTACCCCTTAAGAGGATATTGAGTAGTGACTGATGAAATTGTAACTTACTTGTGCCCCATGGGTGGAGGACTTTTACCTTTTGTACTTTGCGATTGAATTGAGGACTTACTAAATGATTGAATTAAGAATGAATGTATTTTTTTTTAACTATGTTGACCACTTTGGTGAAAACTATGTGGCTATTTTAGTAATAAGTTGTAACATTGTGAATGCTGTACCTTGACTTTCTTTTAATGTTTTGTCTTAGTTTGTTACTGAATAGAGCGTTTGCTATACTGTGTAATCAGAACCTTGAAAGCTGTTCACAGCAGCAGTCCTCTGGAAAGCTGCTTGTGCTCGGTGTTACACCAGAGCCCAGAGGAATTATTTATGTGAAAGTGTCTCTTTGGAAGCAGTGGAAGAATTCTCCTAGATGCTGATTGAGAACTGAGAAAATATTTGGGTACATATTTAAAATATTATGGAGAAGGAAAATGTAGAATTGATGGTTCTCCTGTTGGTGAATAAAATGAAAATTGAAAAGAGAGATTGTGAGGGAGTAGGTCTAAACCAATTATGTGGTTTAGCAGCAGTTAGCATGAAGCTTTGATAAGCATTTGTTAAGGCTTTGCTAACAAGATATAAATGTGGCAAGAGGTGTCTTTAAAGGTTACATAAAAGAACTACTATTTCCTTTGACACTAAACAGACTGTGTTCAGTGTTAGAGGTCATTGCTGTAATGTCTTTGAATGTGACTGGTGAGGTGTTGTCAGGATGAAGAAGAGGACTCCAGGAATGTGGTGCAACTTCTGGATTGTTTCACAGGTATTGAAAAGGTGTCCTGGAAGATGTTTTTGGGTCATATCTAAATTGATAGCCTATCATGAAGCTAAGACGAATTGCTACAATTTAGCAGTTTGCTCCTTCCTTGTGTTGAGACAAAGACAAGAGACTTTGCCCCATAAAAACACATGCTTCACAGAGCTGAAAGAACTTGAGACTGCCCTGAACTTTGAAAAGCACATAGAAATTCTCCTTTACTTTCTCCAGTTATGATCAGTGACAAGTTCAATGCTAAAGAATCAGCAATTTGTTCTGAATTGAAATCTCTGAATTGTTTTCTGCAGCAACTTCATATATTAAATTTGAGTGACCTGTGAAGGGTCAGGAGGGCATAGCCCAATGAATGTCAGACTAGATAGCTTTGTGGGAAATTCCCATACAGAAAATGACTTTATTAAGTATCTTCTCCCCTTAAAGTGCTTGAACAGCAAAAGCTCTTTTTACAAAGAGTATAAATTTCAAATGTACTTGACAATTCAGATAAGACATTCTTGAGTGGAAGGAATAGCTAATCTCAGAAATTTAGAAGGAAGTATTGTGTTTTTATTGGAAACCTAGATCACGAGCTTAAAAAAAAGATTGATATAAGTATTTGATAAAAAGTTTTTTGTGTGTAATATCCTTATCCTTTCTCTTATCTCCTTATGCTTCCCCTTTTAAATTTTCAATGTTTCTATAAATGTTATATTTTAAAATATTAACATATTACGATATTAGCATTTATACTATTTAAATGTATAACATGAAATATTTTTCTAAGCCCAAAAGTTTATGTATATAAGTACACATATGCATAGTTACTTAGAAGGCACATCAGTTAGTTTTGTCATAAGTTATATATATGTCATGAGGCCAGAATTGGAATTTATTCCAAAATACTTAGCTTCTCAGGAGATTTATAAAGAATAGGTTGAAAGTATAATTTGTATAGGAACCCATGCCTTAAATGACACAGTATGATCTTTTTCCACCTGTGACTTATCCAAATAGGTATTTCTTCCCTAGCCTCTGATTCAGACATCAGTTATGACACTAAAAAGATATATTCTGACTGAGTTGTAAATGACTGACATTTGTAATTTCTTGGTTATTTAAAGAATTTTTTTTGGCTATTCAAATTTCTGTATTGGATCTTATTTTCTTCATTTCTTTAATCTTGCTGAGAATTCAAGAACTGCCCATAACTAACCCTAAAGGATGACTACCTAGCTGAGAAGTTCTTACAATTCTCTACATTTAAAAATATAGCTTGGCATTTAAGTTATTGATTCACAGAAGTATACATATATACTGAAGTGTTGCCACTTTTTCCTGAAGGAATCTCTTAGCATGCTATACTTCATTGATTTTAATTAACTTATTTAGGCTTTATCAATCTAGAGAAATGTCACTACAATAATAATGTTTTTACAGTAGCTTATATTTATGTATCATATATCACATGCATTAGACTGTGAGACTTTGTGACTTTTTACTGAGAAGGAAAGAAAGGCACAGGATTTCTGACTTTTGTATTTCTCCACATTTTTGTTTCATTCCCCACCCCCACCTTTTCCCATAGTGTTCCCCATTATTAGGACTGTCCATTAGTAGGAAGAATGGAAACACCTAGCAAATAAAGATGTATTAGTAGATGCACAAGGGATACTTGTGTGACTTGGCCACACAAATGGAGGGGCAACTCCAAAATCCTGCACTGCAGTGCTGTCAATCAATAAATAACCATGTATTAAATACCTAATTTGTGTCAAGCACTGTGTTAGTCTCAGGGAATAGATACAAAACATGAGACAGGCCCAATTCTTAAGGCAGTCATATTCCAGAAGGGGGGGCATAAGTATACCCTGTATTAAAATAAAATAAATATGAAATAACCTAATACAAGGGAAGTCTTTGTGTAAAAAGCTGGACTTGAGCTGTATCTTGAAGGTAGGAGGGTTCTATGAAGCAAGAGGGGGAAGGGAAGGCATTCCAGGTATGAAGGACAGCCAGTGCAAAGGCACAGAAATAGGAGATGGGGTGAGGCATAGGAAGAAAAGAGAGAAGCACAACTGTCATCATATGATTCCCTGTTATTTGCTTTTGTATTTTCTGCCACTGATCGAACTCTGGGCATTCATGCTGCTCTTAGGATGCTCTGTTGAACTTGTAGGCTTTGCCACCAGGTGTTGCTCTGCTGGACTCAATCTCTGTGGGACACCACTTGATTGGGGTCTCTAACACCTTCAACTTCCACCCAGATGAATCCTTGGCTCTCTTTTCCTCAGGGAAGAGTGAAGAAGGGTGCCGCCATGCAGTTTTCCTGCTTTGTTCCCTCAGGGATTTGGTTTCTGGAGTCTGCCATCTGCTTATCAGGAGATTCTCAGCCCCCCGGTGTCCAACCTCTTCAAAACAAAGAACAGGATCTGCCCAGGTAGGGCAATCTTTTAGCTCCCAGAAGAGCTTGGGTCCCATTATTAGAAACTTTACCCAGCTTACCAAAAGGACTCAATATACTTCACAAATTTTCATTTAGGACCAAAGTGCCCTTCCCTGACATGTAATGTCTCTAACAGAATGTTGGGGGCAGGTGTTAGCTTTGCTTTTGTGCATCTCTCCCCAGCACTTATCACAGTGCTTGGCATTTATTAAACACTTAAAGATTCTTGTATTCTTAAACTATTAGCCTAGTAATGATTACGTGGTTAACAACTACTACATAGCTCTGAAGTTCAGGGTTCCCCAGTTTCCAAATCCCGAACCTAGTCAGTTCTCCTAATTAGAAGAATAGCAAAAATGAGGCCTGGAAACAAATTAAACCCAGGATCAAAGTTATTGTTTGTCATTCTGTTCTAACCACATTGCTGTCTTTCATATGTAGATGAAGTTTTGAGGGAGGCTTTTCCCCTACTAAAGTACATAGCAATAAAGAAGCTTAGAGAGCACAGAAATCATTACCTAAGAGAACTGAAGTCTAGCCATAGACTGGCTTGGATAAAATATCTCAGAGGAGCTCCCTACTTCTGTTCCTCCCTATACCCATTCCTATTTCTTGCCAAATATACTACGCATTTAACATTGATTCTTTCCCCTGATGCTAGAATTGGGATCACAAGCAGTTTTGAAGAGAAGAAATTCCATCAATTGACAGCTATGTGAAAAACGTGTCACATCACTTTGAGGTTTCAGTAATTTGAGATTGTCAAGATTAACTGTACTTAGCACAGTGTCTGGTGCACAGTAGGCACTTAATGCTTGTTACTTAATATTCAATGCTGCTCATAGGCAGTCCCTGCTATTATCCCTGTTGGGTTCAGTGTCTGTTGCACATCACTTGGTTCTGCCAAGCCACTTCTGCAGACATGGCTCAACCATAGATTAGTCAAGTATAGTTAGCAGGTAGGTGATAAATTCTTCAGCTGTGCTAGTCCAGATGGGGATAACTGGAGCCTTACAGAGGTGTGATAGACAGACCCCAGGAAGGCTGTGCCTCCAGAGCAAGACAGTCTTCCAGCTGGAGCAGGCTATGCAGCTGTGTTAGGCTCCTAAGCCTCATGGAGATTCAGTGTACAGCCCCAAGGAAGGCTGTGCCTCTGGCACAAGCAAGATCATCTTTTCAGAAAGAGGGTGCTCCTGAGACACATGGAGGGGTGATGCACAGTTCACCAGAAAGGATCCTCAGTGAACCCTTTCAGGAATCTAGCAGTGCCCTCTGAAATACACATGTGCAAAGATGTCTGAGGAGGGCCCTTTATCAGTCTGCATGTGTCTACCATGAATATGTAGATGTCCAAAAGACTGAGCCCTTTGTGACTGAAGGGTCAAAGGCTAGCAAAGATGATGACACAGGCAGCTCCATAATGCCTTGGAACTCTAAAAATGCAAGAAAAAGAAGCATTTTTTGTTTAGCTAGAGGAAAGAATTATTCTGACAAATTTAAGTGAAAATATTTTACATATCTTCAGTAAAGGAAAGAGAACTTGCAGTTATAAAGGACATAATAGCATAATAGGCCACATCAGATTGCTCTGAGGATTCCTAATTATAAAGAAAAAATTAAGAAGAATCAAGAGATCACTCATATAATCAAATCTCCCATATTTCATTATTTGCTCATACCTGTTCACAATGCTACAAACTCTATGTTGTGAAGATATTGTGCTTTAGAATTTAGTGAGGAAAAGAATGCAGATGATAAAGGTGAAATATGGTACAAGTCATTTGCTGGCCATTTCTTTTTTTTTTTTTTTAAAGCAATCGGGGTTAAGTAACTTGCTCAAGGTTACATGGCCAATTATTTTTTTGGGTGTGGTGCTAAGTATCTGAGCCCAGATTCTATCCCCAGGTCATCCCCACACTGGAGCTGGTGCTTTTACTCGCTGTGCTACCTGGCCTCCCATGCTGGCCATTTTTTACTGAGAGAGCCAGTATCAGAAAAGAAGAGCTTGGTTCATGTCCCACTTCTAACACACTTCGACTCTGTGATACTGGGCAAGCCCTAAACCTCAGTGTCTGTATAGGCAGCTTTCTGAGACTGTAATAGAAGATGCCAACTGGTATTGGTAGAAGAAATCACCTCCTTAATGGTTTCCTATATCAAGGAAATCACAAGTCTAGATCAACCCATATTTTTATATGCTGTACATTATATATCTGCACAATTTTTTTTTTTTGCACTCTGGGTTATGGACAAAAATGGGCATCTGTCCTCCAGAGATTGGGGGTGGGGCAAGGAATCCAGGATAAAAATCCATAGTATCAGTGACAAACTATGTTGCTATTTCCTGGGTCAGGAGACAAACAGGTTTGTTTTTTTAGGACAACTGTCATCTCTCCTTGTACTTGGGATTTTTCCTTCCATTGTCTCCAAGAGTCATAATCCCTTATTGGTGCATACCCACCATCATGGTTGGGGAGTAGGGTATGCCCACCATTTCCCTCAGGGCAATGCCTGGTTGCAGTTGTTGAGTTTCATTAATGTCCCAATATGAGAATGATTTGGGGACATTCAAATGAGAGCATTTATGATTTAACTCTCAGGATGATCCTCAAGCCTACACCAGATATTCACTAGACTTTTCACAAATAGATGAAAGTGAATGGGTTCTGAGATGGAGAGTGACTTTGTGAAATTGGAGTCCTGATATAGGATATTTTAAAATGTCCATTTTAAATGACTTTGGATAGCTACATAATACCAGGGAAAAACCCAGTAAACATCACTACAATCACTACACATAGTTTTATTATGATATACTGTTTCCCTTTAAAGATAAAGGAACTTTAACCCAGGTGCCATTTTTCATGCTACATTGTTCAATCTGAAGCTGCTGGGTGGCTTTGTAAATTGCATTTGAGATTTAGGCCCTAAGTAGCAACAGTTTGAGCATGTTTGCTTCAGTCACATATCAGTCAAAAGGTATGAAAATTTAAAGTTGCATAAGGAATTTATCAGCACCCCATATTTTATGGATGACTCCCTCTAAGCTAAACTGAACAAAGTTATGTCTAAATGTCCTGAAATTTAGGGCTAAGTTCCTAAGCTCAGACAAGAATTATTACCATCAACATCACCTAAGATCATCATATTCCCACCATTTATAGAACATTATTTGCAGAATTTGAAGAGATGGGAAGAAGTGGCAGATAGAGTCTGCATGTGCCATCTAGACAAGAAAAAACACAAATGAACATATAGGAAATCTCTCACGTATATTTGGTCTATTAGAATTGTGGAGCTATTTCATAGCTAAAGATGATGTCAGCTAATATCCATGGCAATAGACAGATTAATAGCAAATCTATGATTTTAAAAATAATCATTTTTGTTATTTTTAATGTATTCATAAACACTCAGAAGATGACTAGATCGAATGAAGTAGCATTCTGTTCATAAAATTTCCATGTATGACAATCTAATAGGAAATGGAATCAGATTCAAGTTCAGTCAATTTTTTTGTTAAAGTTGAAAGGGTCTAAATGTAGTCAGTGAGTCAGTAACACTTAGGGATTCCCCTTAGGGTTCAGTGCTAACCTCAGGAAAGGCTATACCCTCTGCTGCTGACAGTGATTACAGTAGTGTAATAGAAAAAGCCCTGGGCAGAGAAACAGAAGAACCAGGACCTTGCCTCAGCTCAACAACAAACTGACTGAATGACCTTGTAGTAAGTGAACTTCCCTCTCAGAGGAATAGTTTTTCACCTTTAAAATGAGACTTCACTAGATATCTTAAAGCTCTCAACAAGTTGTAAAAATTTTACAATAATAATTTAAATTTTCATGTCAACTTCAGTTCTTCAAAGTATAACCATATATTGTTTCCTTTTTCCTCACTGTTTTTTTGCTACATGTTAAATTTTTAAAAAAGCTTTTCATGCATCTCACATATTTAGGTATTGCTAATTATTTGCCCTGTACCACAAATATTTCATGCGAATTCCTTATATGAAAACAGTATGAGAATTCCTTCCAGAAGCACATATTGCAACCCATCTTTGACACAATCTAGAGAACATATGTCCTGAGGGCCATAGAGGGTAAATGACTTACCCAGGGTGCCACAGCTAGTAAAGTGTCAGGAGATGCATCTGAGCACAGAGATTCTGGATTCCAAGTTCAACCTTCCAACAATTTACACTATTCATCATCTATATTCAAATGGTCATTGTTTTCATTCTCCTGCTATGATTTCCTCTTCTCTTCTTAGCCAAATATCCTAAGGCTTGCCTCTAGCTACCGATGTTCCAAAATAGATTTTTGTCACCCTGGTGTCAGACTGTAATGACTGGAAGGGTCCAAGTGCAATTTTGGAGGATTTTCCCATATTCCCAACTTCATCATTTCTTTTAATGCATAGTCTCCACTCAGGTCTATGGCATTTTGGTGGTGCGTTGGAAAGAGCACTGGACTTCAGGGAGTCAGGAAGATCTGAGTTCAAATCATACTGTAGATACTTGTTTAAATCAAGTGAAACAACTTCTGGGCCTCAGTTTCTTCATCTATACTTGACTTAGTATGATATGACTTGATTATATTTGACTCTATTGCCTTTGGGTTACCTTCCAGTATTAAATCTGTGATCCTGTGATACCTATTAGACTTGACTTTCATTTTCAAGCACAAAGTTCACCAGAATTACAGGGAAGGGGAAATATTTTTTTAAAGGAGGGAAAACAAAACAAAAATCTTTGAAAGAGCAAACATTAGTGCCAAAGATGTTTGCAGATCCCCAGAGCCACAGTTCCATAGTTCTATCCTCTCCCAAATCCTGTTTGCCCCATATTCATCCAAGAGGGTAGGAATAAATGACCATTTGTTTATGTCTCTAGTTTTTCTTGCTGCCTCTCTTAAAAGGTCTCCAGCCTAATCAAGAAGGATTCCCTGGGAGCATAAAATGAAGGTGTAGCTTTCTGAGCAAACAGCACCTCTCACAGTGCCTGTCTTCCCTTCTCTCTGGTTCCTTTCCTTTTTGTCCTACCAGTCTTCTTCAACTAGAACAGTTACACCTGAATTCTGCTCACATCTTATGAAAGCAGCTAGGTGTTGTGGTGGATATAGCACTAGGCTCAGCGTCAGGAAGACCTAAGTTCACATCTGACTTCATACCTAACCAGCTGTGTCTAGCTGAAGTAACCACTTGACTTCCATCTGCCCTAGTTTTCTCCAATATAAACTGGTAAGAATAATAGTGTCTACCTCTCAGGCACAAATGAGACGATATTTGTATTTGCTTTTGCAAACATGCTAGTTTACTATGATTATCATCATCATCATTATTGTCAGTATTTATTGTTGTTGTTGATATATCCCATACAAGAAAATAGTAATATTGAACAGAATCATTGATTTAAATTTTCATATTATCCAGGCAATTTTGTTGCTATTGTAAATAAATTATAGGTTGTAGTGAGTTTTCTGACGCTTCCTTGTGGTGAGTGGGTGATCCTGGTTTCTTCAGGGCTATGCTAACAGGATGCCAGAATGGTCCCAACAATCAATATTATCCAATATTATCCAATAGGCTAGCTAAGTTTGAAGAGTATCAGCAGTTTGGCCACAGGGTGATAAAGCTTTTGATCACGGTAACTCTGTAGACCTTCTACAGGGTCAGCACAAGAAAACCAGGGACCTATTGATATTGAAGTGTTGAAATAAGTTCCTGAGGAATAATTAAAATAGATTTACATTTCAGTAAGTAAATTTGTGTTTTGTATCAGAGACACATTTAGTTAACACTTTTATACATAGCTAATTATTAGATATCCCAGTGTGAAGTAGGTCATCATTTTACAGAGGAGTAAAATGAGACCCAGAGGTCTTGTGATTTGCTCAAAATCTTGCAATTTATATTAAGAGTGTTCTCTGGTGGAATGAACACTCATACTAAGAAAATTACATATCCCTGAAGTATCAAAATGCTTACCCAGGAATGTGCCCTTTCCATTCAGTAATTTTGCATTTCAAAGCAGAGAAAGGTGTTCAGTCAACATATTTACTCATAGGCTTCCTTGTTAAGAAAATTATTGCCCAGGGGCAGTCATGGTTCTGGAGTCTGAGGATATGGCACCAGTTCTCTTTTGATGTACTCTCAGTTCTCTTTAAATTCTAGGTCTTTTTCAGTTTCCAACGCCTCTAGAAATTGAAGTTATACAGGATGACAGGATGCGTAGAATTTTTCATAAGTATTCAGTGTTCTTTGGACTTCAGTTCTTTTTAGATAGCTTAGCTTAACTGTCTGAATTTCTGGTTTTACTTTACTTTTTGTCTGAAAGTCACAACCCTTGCTGAAGACTGTGGCCAATTCAAACGGCCTTACAGAAGTAACAATGTAGATACTGCTACTTGCTTACTAGGGCCTGTAATTCTCTTCTCTGCCTAAGATTTTGCTATATTAACTATTAGCCAAGTGCAGTTAGGAGATTTGTCAGGAAGATGGAATTCTACTGTCAAATGCAGTAAAAGAATGAACAGGAACAGAAAGGAATAAACTGCCATATCCTCAGAGGGAACTTCCCTTGCCTACCAGCTTGTTAGAGGGGACTCAGGGGACTCGGTGAAAGTGCTAACAGTTCTGATCAGAAGAGGATAATTTGTTTGATAACATCCATCAAAATGAAAGTAGAAAGTAGCTTCTAAGGAAGGCACTGGCAAGGATACTCTCTTGCAAGTGTGTGCTGCTTGAAAGGGTACCAGTCCAGTGACAGCCTGATGGCGGCTATCAGCAAACACTCTTCACACTCATCTTGCTTTCACAATTATCCAGTGTCTTCAGAAAGCAAGGGCAGGTCCAGATGTTTGGAGTCAAATCTGACAGTCCATGGCATGTTGGTGATTTGGGGGTGATAGAATCATATAGTAAATTTAATAAATCTACAGATTTAAAGGTGGAAGAGATCTTAGAAATCATGTAATAATAATCATAACATGAATAATTTATATATCATTTGAAGGTTTATAAAACACTCTATAAATATTATTCATTTTATTCTCATATCAACCATAAGAGGCAGGAGCTATTATTTTCCTAATTTTGCAGATGAGGTAGTCACCTGCCCAGCTAAACACAGCTAATAAATGCCTGAGGCTGGATTTCTACTGAAGTCTTCCTAACTCCAATCCCAGTATTATAGATATTGTGCCATCTATCTTCCTTAAGTCCAGGAGGGACTTTAATTAGGAAGAACTCACTCATCTCATTTACTTCCTAGTGGTGAGACCTTGGGAACATCCTTTAAATTCTTTGTACCTCAGTTTCCTCATACATAAAATGAGGGGGCTAAACCCATTGGTTCCTAGGAATCCTTTCTCTTCTCATGATGGGGTAGTTTCCTGAGGAACAGGCTGTGACACTGTGTGCTATGAAAGTGGAAGGAGACCTGACTTCTGATTGCCTGAGGAACCCTTTTGAACTGATTTTCAGGGCTAGATAGTCTTTCTAACTGTCCACTCCACTTTCTAACTCTTAAGAGGCAGAAATCTCTCTTTCTTTTTGTGTTGTTTTGTAATTTCATTATGCTGTATCTAGCTGCCCCTTGTATCTATCTACCACACATAAAATATCTTCAATTTGAGGGTAGTTCAGAAAGGGATTCAGAATAAAAGGCATTTATGTCCCTGATCAATATTTAGTGGGAGGGTAACACTTAGTTTGCTATTGCCCACTTAGCCCCCTCCCATCAAAGGTGGCTATATACAAGACCATCCTAAACGACTAGTACATTTTAATTTTTATCAAAGTCGGGAGTGAACAAAAATCAAAGTTACACAGATTAGAGCAGATGAATGAATACACATGAGTAAAGGAACTTTTCATCTGTGCTAGCAAGGAAAGAAAAGGTGGGGTATTGAGTTTGCAGTGATGTGCAGGTGAATAGTTCAGAGAAAGAGTTTGAAAGAAGTAGTTGAAAAGGGGTAAGAATAAGCTTTTGAGTAACAGATTGAGAATCTTCCTGGAGCTGCAGACATGAGGGGATGCCAGCCCCCATTATGGCCCTTGACTCCTAGTTGGTTGAAGTTCCACTAAAAGCAGTCTACCCTCAGTGAAATTATTCTTTCTTTAAGCTAAAATCTTATCTTGCTCTCAGGGGAAGAGATCCTTCACCTTATGTACTCATTTGTCTTCTCCAGTCGGCTTCTTTGATTTTTGTTTACTACTTACTTGATAATGAGGAAGACTAGCTAGTCATGATGATCTTTTGTGTAAATAATGTTAAGTGAGAGGGAACTAAACTGGCAATAGTAAGCTCTTACTCTCCACTTGTGAGCTGTCAGAGATGACTTTGATTCTGAATTTATTACACTGATATATTATGCCTGGTAGATAGGTGTAATTGTACCCTGACATACCTCGTGGAGATAGGGAGCCATGGAAGTCCTGTATTTTGACTGCCCCTTCCAATAATGTGCTGCAATTACAACTAGCTTGCATTTATGTAGAGATTTATAATTTTCAAAACACTTATGATTCTGTCATATTGTTAATACAAACATAAATGACCTAATTTTCCAAATGAGGAAACTAAAGTTTAGTGGACTGTGACTTGATGCCACATCTTTACATTCCAATCCAAGGTTCTTTCTACCGTACTACTTTGTTTATATAGTTAATGCAACAGAAGAAACACATTAATTTTTTAAAACGTCTAATATTCAACACACTATAGGACCATTACTGCTTTTGAGACTTCATTTGGTGTGCAAATTCCTCACTTGTTAAAGTTTGTCGGCATAAGTCTTTTGAATCAAGGTAGCATGATTCCCCAAAGACCCCCTAGAAAAGAATGGAAATTTTTCTGTTTTTCAGTCTCCAGAATAAATTGCCAAGAGGAGAAAAACATTCTAGCATTTTGTACAATTTGAATGATGCTTTTCTTACATTGGTCTTTCACTCTCTGCCCACATTGACTAAGTTGAACTAAAAACACTGCTATGGTTCCTGGATGGGGTTTATAATTTTGTTCCCTTATGGTATTTGTCACTCTCCCTGTAACTTTACAGAACAAAGTGTCTCTTTTTGGCTGTAACTCCCTTTTGTGAGTTGTCTCTCCATTAGAACGAAAGCTCCTTTTGAGGGGAAGGGCTGTTTTTGCTTTCATGTTTGTTTCCCTAATGTTTAGTTACTCCTTGGCACATAATGCTTAAAACTTTTTCATTTATTCATTCATGAAGTGCCAATTTTCTGCCAATCCCAGTGCCAAGAATTAGGTGAATGTAGACAAGAATTAAACTGTCCTGGGAGTTTACATTAGGAAGAAACAGTATGTGTGTGGATATTTTTATTTCAGGAGATATGTAATCTTCCTGATAATGTCAGTAGATCTTCCAAATGGGCAAAACAAAACCTATCGATGCTTCCCTGTCTGTATGACTCTTCTCCACAACCTCTAAATATAAACTTCATAAATATGCCAAAAGGCAGTCATATCAAGTGCTGGGGAGAAATATGACCTAGTTTTTTCTAGTCATATATTTTTCTGATAGCCATTTTTAGGTAGAGGCAAATAGATGGCACTAATACTCTATGTACGGCCTGGAATTAGGAAGGTCTGAGTTCAAATCTAACCTCAGACACTTATTAGCTGGATGACACTGGGCAAGTCATTTAACCTCTATAACCCAACTATAAAATGGAAACAATGATATCAACTATCTAATAGATGCTTGACCCAAAATAAGTGCTATGTAAATGCTCCCCCCCCCCTTTTTAAAAGCAATTGGGGTTAAGTAACTTGTTCAAGGTTACATGGCCAGTTATTTTTGTGTGGGTGCCGAGTATCTGAGGCCAGAACTGATCCCAGGTCTCCTAATGCTGGAGCCGGCACTCTTACTCACTGTGCCACCTGGCCATCCCTATTCCCTTTTCTTTACCCTTATGACTTTATCTTTTGAAGTAAATATTTCTTTGTAAAAATTAATCCAATTGTTAGTGGCTAAAACACTTGGGGGAACATAATTGATAGAGGTTAGAGCTATTTGGGGAAAGGTTCCCTTATAGTTATTGGAGAACTCTGAGGGAGGAGTGAAATTTAAGCCTTACCTGACCTTCAGGCATTAAAGACCAGGGTGGTCAGTATTGCACCACTCTCTGACTTTTGAATGTTTTTATGATGATTAGAATTTTTGGAGGCCCAATGGAATCAGTACAATGTCATATAAAAATAGCAGCAACTAGAGGACTACACCTTTAGAGTCTGTGATGGACAAATTCAGGTTAGTTGCAAACACCCTTGGTAAGCAAATGCCTCACTCACTAGGTTGATATTAATAATCAAAATGTTGTCATATAAAGTTACCTCAGCTATTGCATCTGTGAATTCCACACCATGTTAAATGACTCCCAAGCTTCTCCTAGAGACAAAATAATCCATCAATATACTTGTGGTCATGCTATACACCCCAGATATAGAGCATTGTTGTCAAAATTGTGGGTTACCCAAAGGGAAATGGAGAAATGTGTGATAGGCAAAAATAAACTCCCCAGGCAGTAAATGCCTGATCTGTAAAGACAAGAGGTTTGTACTTGATAACTGTGCCTTCCAGCTATAGAGCCATGATCCCTCTGTTGATTATCTCCAATTTATATTATACATATCATATTTGTATATAATTGTTTACATGTTGTTCGACCCAGTAGACTGTGAGCTTTTGAGAGTAATGACTTACCTCCCCCCATCCCATTTCCTTCTATCCTCAATGCTTAGTACAGTTCGGGGTACATAGTAGGTGCTTAATAATGTCTTGTTGATTTGACCAAGTAAGGAATATATAACTAGAAAAGAAGGTTGGCTGGTAATGTAGTATAAGGTATTATACTACATTCATGCATGTAGTATGCATGCTCCCCTCCAAACAGAACAACACACAAAATAAAACCTCCAGTAAGTTCTTCAGCACTTTGTGTGGGCTCACTCCTATGTGGGGTTTATTCAAGAAGGATGGGCACACGTCATACTGGACGAAAAGTGATGAATAAGTCTGACCTGCATCACTGAAGAAATTCCTCCTGACATTGGAGCTACAGAACCATTGAAGTACAGAACTACAGACTTTATACCATAGGCCTAGTGGGGAAGGGAAGAGAAGGCAGAAGCCAATCTATTGTTCATGTGATTCATCAGAAAATTCTTTTCAAGAGAAGGTTGACAACTGTGGCTGAGTTTTGCATTATTTATTATTGACTATATCTCTGCTACTTGCCTTTCCCAACCTTTCTGCATTTTCTAACAGTATTTAGAGTTGACTTCAGACTTAATAAGCAATTTAAGTTGATTGTTAGAAGAAGAACATATGGCAAAGATGAAGCAATGGTCCTTTTTGGATGCTAATGACAACTGAATGTGTTTTTACCACTGTATAATTGTCAGGTTGTTTATGTGTGAACCCTTCATATGTCTAATGCTCCAGGAAGTGAGTTCAGGCTACAGTGATTGATGAGGTGCAAGTGATGAAAGAAATGACTTAAAAACACTTACTTTAGCTTGAATCCCATTAGAACATTTTTCTCAGATTTACCTCACCCTATTTCCCTTATCTGGAGTAACTGAAATCATGACAAAAAGCAAGGAAACAATCTCATGGAAACTTTGTGAAACTTTTCAAAATGTGATTTCAATCATTTAAAAAGAATTCCATGTGGTTGATCCCTTCACTGGCTCTCCAAACTCTTTTAGAGGGTTCTTCTCCCCTTCTTCCTTCCTCTCCCCTCCTCACTTGCTTTGTTTCTCACTCTCATATATGCAGAGAAAATAATCATAGTGAATGTTTCCTCTGCCTGCTGTGCATCTGGAGTTCAGTGAATTGAAGAACCTTCAAAAATGTGAACCCAACACCCTCTAGATGGCGCCCTGCTATTATTTTTCCCTTTTGTGAGCTTGTCAAACCAAGCCTTGCTTTCTTGTCCTTCAAAGTTGGTGTGGTTCTTGTGAGTTGTATTTAGATTAATTTGCCCTAATGTTCAGTCCTTGCTTGCAAACATATTGCTTGTTTCTGCTATCCAGAAATAGATGTACTCTGAAAACTGTACAGCATAGGTGTGCTGTATGTTTTGTTGTTCAGTGGTGTCTGACTCTTTGTTGACCACATTTGGGGTTTTCTTGGCAAAAATACTGGAATGGTTTATCATTTTCCTCTCTAGCTCATTTTACAGATAAGGAAACTTAGGAAAACAAGGTTAAGTGACTTGCCCAGGGTCAGTCAGCTTGCAAGTGTCTGAGTCCAGATTTGAACTCATGAAGATGAGTTTTCCTGATTTCAAGTCCAGCACCCTATGCACTGTGCTACTTAGCACAAATACTTGTATCAATCCTGAAAAAAAAGACCATTATCATAGAATCTTTGAGCCTCAAAGTTGAAGGGATGTTAGTGATTATCTAGTTCAACCCATCCCTTCACAGAAATCCTCTCCAAAACATTCTCTACACATGGTCATTCAGTCTGTATAGCACGTGGAAACCTTTACTTCCTAAAGCAACCCATTTCACATTGGGAAATTCTAATTGGTAGGAAGCCTTTCCTTCTAGCAAGTCTCAATTTGTCTAGAAACTTCCACCTTTTGCTCCTACTTCTGCTTTATGTAGCTAAGCAGAATGGATGTAATTCTGGGTCTACATTCCAGCCCTTCAGGTACCTAAGCACAGCTCCCAGGTTCCCCCTGTGCCTCCTCTAGGCTAAACTTCCACAGTTCCTTCAATCAGTTCTTACATAGTATAAACTCAAGGCTCCTAATTCTGAAGGCTATCAATATCCTTCCTGAGCTGGGGCCATTAAAATGGATCATAATACTCTAGATATAGTTCAAGCAAGATTCTTCCCTCCCTAATCCTGGACACTCTCCCTTTATTAACACAACCTAAGATTGCATTAGTTTTCTTCATTGCTATCTCACACTGTTCATTCATATGGAGTTTATATAGTTTACTAACCATCAACATCCACAGCTCCTTTTTATATAGAATGCTATCTAGTCACATCCACTCTGTCATATACTTGTGAAATTTGTTGTTTTTAATCCAAGTGTAATATTGTACATTTATCTCTATAAAATTTCATCTTGTATTTTTTGGGCTAAAGATCTGGTCTGTCAAGATCCTGTTATATACTGACTTTCTCATTCAGTATGTTAGCCAGCCCTTTCCTCCCTAAGTCATCTGTATATGTGAAAAGCATGTCACCTATGCCTTTATGCCAGCCATTGATAAAAGTATCAAATATGGTCACACAAATCCTTGAGACATTCTATTTGAGAGTTCCTTTCAAGTTTACATGAAACCATTAATGACTACACTCTGGGTCTGACCATTTGATTCAGGCAGTTACGGTCCATCATGATACATCTAAGGGTATTATGGCCTGGCTAGCATCTCTCTATATTTCCTACAATTATAGAATGAGAAACATTGTCAAATGATTTGTGAAAAGCTAGGCATGCTATATTCTAGACCAGTCTACCGGTCTAATAACCCTTGTCATTGTCTGTTCTTGACTAAGATATGGTGGCTCTTCATGACCATTATTTCCTTTTCTAGACCTTCACTCATATTTCTAGTAATTCATAATAGAATTTTGCCAGAAATTGAAGTCAAGCTCATTGGCCTATAGAGAACTGGCTTAATTCTCTTTATTTTATTTAAAATTGGGATTTTAAATAAATAAACAGTGGCTCCTAAATCACATCTGCCAGTTCTTCCAGTGCCCTAGGCTGTAAGTAATTCTCCTGACACCCCCCCAAAAAAAACCACACAACTTCTTTTCTTTCTGACTCAACTCTTTCTGTCACTACCATTTGCTCAGTATCCTATGCTCATAACTAGGCATTATCTTTCACCTGCTGTCTCTCTTATCCTTCACATACAATCAGCTCCAAATAGCATTTTTCCTGTCACTACAACATGTCTTGCAAAAGTCTCAGAATATGTATTGTAATGTCTTCCCCACTCATTTATCATATTATCCTTTATACAACTGCTAGAATAATCTAAACAGAATGTAGGTTTTGGAGTCAGGAAGACCAGCATTCAAATCCTGCCAGCAGCTGTAGAATTCTAGAAAAGTCAATCTCTCAGCCTCAACTGTAAAATGGGGATAATAACACCAGCCACCTCACAGGGTTGTTGTGAATTTCAAGTGAGATGATATATGTATGTATGTATATATGTAAACTACTTCATAAAACTGCTATATGAATGCTATAAATATATTAATGTTTCTTAACATATATCATGCCATGTTACTCACTCATTTGTATGAGAACCTTTGGTGGCTCTCCATCACCTCTTGGAATCGGGTTCTATACCACTGGAGGGAATACCTGTATCTATGAAGTCACAGAGCCAGTAAATTGTTAAAAGAATTACTAAAGTGTAGCAACATGTACCTTCAGGTTGATTTTTTGGCATGGCTTGAAATAAAATGGTAACCAACAAATTTTTTTAAATGAACATGTTTATGATGATTGTAGTAAATGAGGTATATGGCTTAATAGTGCAACAAATATTTGCATTTTTTCTTAAGTGATTGTTTTTAAGCCATTATTTCTTTCTTTATGACTTGCTAAGAACAAAAGGATGAAGTATTGTCTCCATTATATAGATTTAGCAATCATATCACAGTGAGGGAGTAGTTGTTTGGCTTTAATTTTTGAAGAAGGCCAAAGACATCACAGAGCAATGTCACGACTTGGGCATGAATTGGATTTAAGTGAGGCAGAGTCATAGAAAGTCATCAACCTTACTCTTTCAGAGTCATTGAAGTTCAGTGGCAAGACAAAAGTAAAAATGGCTGGTAATGACTGGGATGACCTTGGCACTTTCACTGTGTGACCAAGCTCTAAGTACTCCACAGCCACCTTCATGACCCTTGGAACAAATTGTTTTCATCTGCCTATTCTGCCACAGAGAACTTCACATTCTTCGGGTAGACTCATTGACAGGTTTGAGTCTTGTGTATTACCCTCAACTTGCTTTAACTGGTTTGCCAAGATGGTTTACTGGGGTGTGGCTCTTGATCATGTTATAGCTTCTTGGAGCCACAGGTGAGAATTGGGGGTCAGGGAGACACTGAAGGTGAATGAGCAGCTCTGAAAAGGCCTGGCCTTGAAATCAACAACACCTGTGTTCAAGTTTTTCTGCTATATGTTGACAAGTATATAAGGCCCTTGGCAAGTCATAAAACTTCTCAATGCTCTAGGCAACCCTCTAAGACTTATGAGGTTTAGAGATGGTACTGACCTTCATTAGGAGAGGGAATTTCTTCACATAGGAAGTCCTAATAGGCTGATGATGTCACAGATCAATCATTTTTTATTTCCATGAGAAGCTTCTTTTCCAAGGGTAGACTTAAAAGTAGTCTGAGAATAAGAAATGAGAAACAATACTTGATTACATATCTTCATTCCATCTACTGCATCACAGAAACTTTTTTAGAGATATCAGATAGCCTGAGTCTTTGCCTCAGGTTTCTCCAACAAAATACCAAGGAGCAATTAAAGATGACCTCACAAATATCTGATTTTATTTGGTACCACATTTTTCCTTACAATGTAATTATATTCTTTTAAAAGAAATGTCCTGCTGCTTTCCCCTGAGGATGTGGTTCTCATTTCATTCTTTTGGAAGCTGTGATTACTCTTCTAGACGATTTGGTTTTTTAAAACATGATTATTAAGTCCAAGTTCTCATATCTCCCTCCAAATTTCTCACTTTCCTCTTCTTGTCCTGGTTGGTAAAGGGGACTGTGTGAAAAGGAGTTGATCCTAGGGAGTTTCATTGACTGGGAATATTGGCCTATTTTTTCGCTTTATTGCTATTGACTTGTGATCATTTTTGTATGAATGCTTTCCAGGGCCACACTATTTGCTCATATATTATTTCCTCATATATTATAGGATAGCCCTTTAACTTCTCCCCATTCCAAATGATCTTGAACCATCTAAATTAGTTCTTCTTAATGAGAGTTGGAAATAATATGAAGTCCAAATTAATAAACATGGTAATGTTTAGTTAATATGGACTAGACCTATGATTTCATTAATATAAGGAACTCCTGGATTCAGAAACTTCCTTTACAAATATAGATTGGCCCCTACTTTGCAGCTTATAGACTTAGACAGCTACCTTAAAGGGTAGATGACTTACCAAATTTCATACAACCAGAATATGTCAGAATCAAGACTAGAACTAAGGTCTTTTTGGCTTCAAGGTGAGTTATCTATCCACTATGCTTCCTCTAGGACATATAAAACACATAGAGAAACGAGTAGCATCTTTTTGGTTCTTAAAGGAATGATCATTTGTCATTTCTGAAAGAATTTGATATCAGATCCAACTCCTAAATTGAATCAAATCTTTGCCACCATTGCTACCACCAATTCTCTAGAACTCCATGAAAAGAGATGAGGACCTTGAGTAGTAGCAGTACTGGTTGCTACTCCTCACCCCACATCCCCAACACTGCCTCTGAAGACATTTGACCAGCCCCTGAAAGCATCATCTAGGGGACCAATGTTTATAGGTATGTGCCCTAGCACCTACTACTGTAGGAATTCCAGCCCCTGCATCCATGGCAGTCAAAGCCACTGAAGACCTGGATATGACAATTTGCAATACCAAAGTTCTTGAAACATCAAATTATTTAGCTTTAGAAATATATATGGTTTTATCAGTAGACATAATATTAAAGAAGATACATTTCCAGCCCTTTTGCTGGTGTGCTCTAAGGACAATGGATCCTTTCCAATTGATTTGTAACTGAAACCCATTGTTTATATTGTCTCCCCCATTAGAATATGAATTCTTTGAAACCAAGGACTCTTTTATATTAGTATTCCTAGGACTTAGTGCATAGTAACATTAAATTTCTATCCATCCAGCAGCATTATTCTTCCTCGAAATCTCTAATGATATCAATAACACTGGAATGACAGCCTTCAGTCAAATAAATGTACTATTATCTTAGATAGCATTAAGTTATGATAGTCACCAAATTGTGACTTTAAATAGTCACTGACTTTAGAGAAGCATACCTCTGTGTCTTGACTTTGGTGTGATTAGAGATATATTCAGTAGGAGGTATTTCAAAATAATAAATTCTGTAGCAATTTAAAAAAAATCTCTGACTTGTACTTTTTTCCAGATAACATTTTTATTACTATTGTTATTGCTACTTTTTGCACAGAAGCTCTGGGAACAGCTTTCCTTCCAAACAGTAGTGATTTTTCTAGTGACTAAAACATTCTGACAACCAGCTGCTCTACTGAGAGACCAAACCTCTGTCTTGACTGCTCACAGTAGGAAATATTATATTTATGACCCAGAGGGCTGAAAAGTCAGAATAAGAATCAGAGTGACTTTTATTACATTTTCCTATTCACCTAGCACTGTGGACGCACTCGGAGAAAGAGAAAAGCTTGACTGGGAGAAAAGGAGAAGAGCAAAGGGAGGAAAAAAATGCTTGCCCAAGTGAGGGAAACAAAACAAATGAGTACAAACAAACGTTTTTAGCTTTTCATTGCATATATCAAAAGAGGCAATGTGGATGAAATTGATAAAGAAAAAAAACACATCTTTGGAGTCAGGACAATCTAGATTTAATTCTTGCCTCTTATGTGTATTATGTGACACTGGGCATCTTGCCTAACCTTTCAGTGGTCCAACTTACTATTTACTCTCTAAGACCATAGGTTATAGAGCAGGTGATGATCTGCATTGGCAGAAACAATTCTCTCACTTGGATTTCCCTAAAACAATTAAATCATGTGTCTGGTGTTTATACACACACACACACACACAAATATATACATACATATAATTGGGCATGGAATGGAAATTCTGCCTCTTAATTACCAAATATTTTAAATGAAAGTCACTTTAAATGAAAGTCAGTATCCTGTAGAGGTGATAGCTGTAATTTGATTTAGCAAGGCTTAGAAGAAATCCTATGTTTGATTTAAAAAATACATATGTATATATAGATATATATGTGTGTGTGTATAAGTGTACATATACGTGTACACATATAGAGATGAGACATATACACACAGATATGTTGTATAAGTTTGAAAAACAAGCCACTTATATATTCATGTTAAATGCTGGATTATTTCCTGTAATACATCATATATTGTCTTGTCACACTCTTTATTTGTCTGCCATATTCTCCCTACTAGAGTGTAAGTTTCCTAAAGGCCTGAATTTTACCTGATCTGAATTTCCTCACCAACTACAGTGCTCTGGCCATAGTAGAAAGGTTCTGAACTCTTTCAATACTGTTTTCTTTTCCATTACTGTGGTTGTTTTGGTAAATTGTTCTGGTTCTTTTTACTTTACTCTGAATCAATTAGTGCAACACTTCTAAATTTCTCTGATTTCCATATATTATGTTTCCCCTTATATTGACCTTTTGTCATTTGATCAGCCATTTTCTAGTTGATTGGTTCCCATTTTTCCTCTATTTTTTTTTGCTACTATAAAAAGTGCTACTATTGTTGTGTATATCTAGGGTCTTTCTGTATTTCTTTGACCTCCTTAGGGTATATGCCTAGTACTGAAATGTTGTGCATTTTCATACTTTAGTGTGATATTCTTAAAACTATTGACAATTCGGTCTTAGGATTTTTTTCTAGTGACTAATTGAATAGCAAAAGTACTGTGTAGTTTTCATATGTACATTCATGACATCTATGATCTTAACATAAAATAGATAATAACATTTTTAGGGTGTTCTAAGGTTTGTAAAGAGCTTTAAAAATATTTTCATTTGAATCTCATAACAACCCTGGGAGGTAGATGCCATTATTATCCCCATTTTATAGAGAAAACTGAGGTGTGCAGAGTTTAAGTGAGTGG
Organism: Petaurus breviceps papuanus; assembly: GCF_028583685.1. Classification (NCBI taxonomy): domain Eukaryota; kingdom Metazoa; phylum Chordata; class Mammalia; order Diprotodontia; family Petauridae; genus Petaurus; species Petaurus breviceps. The sequence goes on from NW_027185655.1 coordinate 78,895,095, forward strand.
TCCTGGAAACTAATAAGTGTCTGAGATCTGTGCCAACCAGTGGCTTCTAATAGGGGCATTCTCTGTTATAATTATTTCAGATCAGAAACTTCTGTTTAATCATGGTCATTGTTATTGTTATTGCCACCATCATCAAAATAATCTTCCTCCTCCTCCTCCTCTACTTGAATTCATTCCACCATAGTGGGATCTGTCAGAGCTTGTGCCAAATTGAAGTATCTTTTGAGAACCAGGGTCACGTGATAATGAGACAATAGAAATAGAGATTTGGTTGAACACCATTAGGAATGGGGGTTTAGTTTTAATAAAGATAGGTCATGGCTGATGGCAAGGCAGGTAGTTCTTACAATCAATTCACTAAATGAAAACTTTCCAAAGGAAATGAAACTGTTTAGAGGGTAGTTTCATGGATATTTGATAGAGTCAATGAAGTTGATACTTTGAAAACCTTTCTATTTCCTTGAAAAGTGATTCAGGTTGGGAGACTTTCAAGAAGCTCAGCTGAAAGATTCCATGTCCATGAAAAGGGTTGACATCAGGATGGTTTTCCTGAAGATCGATCATTAGAGTTTTGAAGGTAGGGTTAATAGAAATGTTTTGTACAATGTATTTACTTTAGAGAATAGTGACTCTTCTCTATTAAAACACATTACTACTAGGTGTCACAGTGGATAGAGCACCACCCTGGGAGTTAGGAGGACTGAGTTCAAACCTAGTCTCAGACATTAGCTATGTGACCCTTTCTCAGTTTCCTTATCTGTAAAATGAGCTGGAGAGGGAAATGCCAAGTCACTCTAGTGTCCTTGACAATAAAACTCCAAAAAGGGTTATGAAGAGTTGGATGACTGAAAAATGACGAACAACAACAACACAGACTTGAAAAAGTTCCTAGGAAGTGAGTGCAGATGTCTCATAAATTGATGTACCACAACCGAAACTATTATATTAATGAAATTAAGAACTCATAATGAAACTCATATGAAATTAAACTCATAATACATGCTGGATGTCAATGGAAATGTGATATTTTCAATGGATGTAGGATTTATCTTAATGGAGTACATGAATGAAGGAGAATCATATCAATGTCCTAGAAAATGTTGAATATTTAAATCACCCTTATAGATCCAATAGATTTTAAATAAAATATGTCCTATTGATAGAGATTATAATCTTATCAGTACATTTTTATACTCTTTATTTTATTTAGAAGCCATTGATAAAGAGATAATATAGAAATATATCACCTCCCACTACTCTGAAGAACTAGAGGACTTCAGTAATGTATGGTTATTGTTTTTGCTGTACCTATTCTGATAGTCTAGTAATGTGATGCATATTCATCCCTTAAACAGTCTCTTCTTGAAACCAAAGGCACCCTGGACTAAAAAGCAACTGAGGAAAGAGGTTGTTACTAAGGATCAAACTGTATAATCTTTTTACTTCTTACAACTACTGCAATGAAAATGAAATCCTAACTTGGACACTACATCAGAGCATGGGAATCTGGCAATGAATAGAATTGAGCTTGGTTAAGTTTTTTAAAATAGCATTTTATTTTTTTCAATTACACAAAAAAGTGATTTTTAATATTAATTTTAAAATGAAATTTTGAGTTCCACATTTTTTTTCTCCCTCCCTTTCCTCCCCCTCACTAGGATGGGAATACAATTGATTATACATAAGCAATCACGTAAAACCTGTTCTCACATTAGTCATGTTCTGAAAGAAAAAAAGTAGTTTACAAAATAAAATTACAACTTGCAAAAGGGAAAAAAACACAAAAAACACAGTGAAAATAGTATGCTTCAATCTGCATTCACATTACATCAGTTCTTTCTCTGGATATAGCATTTTCTATCGTGAGTCTTTTGGAATTATCTTGGATCATCATATAGGTGAGAAGAACTAAGTCAATCATAGCTGATAATCATATAATGTTGCTGTTACTGTGTACAACATTCTCCTAGTTCTGCAAACTTCACTCAGCATCAGTTCACATAAATCTTTCCAAGTGTTTTTGAAATCTGCCTGCTCCTCATTTCTTATAGCACAGTAGTATTCCATTACATTCATATACCACAACTTGTTCAGTCATTCCTTAATTGATGGACATCCCCTCAACTTCTAATTCTTCGCCACCACAAAAAGAATTGCTACAAATATCTTTGCACATGTAGTTGCTTTTCCCCCTTTTATGATCTCTTTGGGATACAGACATAGTAGTGGTATTGCTGGGACAAAGGGTATGTACAGTTTGATTGTCCTTTGGGTATAGTTCCAAATTGCTTTCCAGAATGTTTGGATAAGTTTACAGCTCCTTGTTGAATAGTGCTTGAACAGAATTTTTGATCTCCTACCAACAGAGAATGTGGAGGATCTTTGTTAGGGTGAGTATGAGTGTTGTAGTGATGCTGGGAGATTTGTTCCCTTGTAGAGCAGATCCACGAATAATTCCTGTCCCAGTTTATTTCACCAATCCCCAAACTGGAATTTTCTATCTACTGGGAGTCCTGAGGTGAATTGAACTGCTCGTCCCAGACAAAGGAGGAGGATGTCTTCCTGTGCATTTAGACCCTTTGAACTATGTGATCTCTCTTCACTTCTCTGGCTTTAGTTTATTCATCTAGAAAATGGGGATAAATATTTGCACTGCCTACTTCACAGAGACCAAATGAAAATACTGTACACAAAGCAACTTGTAAACCTAAAGGATTGCATGAATGTAAGTGATGAGTTAATGTTAATTGAAACTTGGGGGCTTTAAATTAGTCATATGAGAAAGAAGTTCATTAGCTGGAAAATTATCAAAATAAAAATGATGATTCTTTATTATGTAAAAAATTAAATGCCATGATAATGAAGCACTAGCATTATAGTTTTTCATATTTTATAAGCACAAACTTACCTAAAATGAGTTAAAATGCTATTGAAATATTACTTATTTGAATTCAAGTATTAGAAAATTTTATGCAGTTTTGAAGTTTAATTTTACATTCTGCCACTTCCATCGTTGGCTCAGTAGATTTAGGACATACAGTCCATCAACAAATATTTGTTGCCTATTACATGCCTGTCACTGTTTTAGTCATTGGGAATATAAAACAAAGATTAAATAAAACACTACTTACTCTCAAGGAAATTTTATTCAACTAGGGGAATCATAGATGTACATATACAAAATAAATCTGAAATAATTTGGGGAGAGATTTGGCAACTGAAGAGATCACGAAGGGCTTCCCATAGAAGATTGTATCTGAAGGAGACTAGCGCTACTAAGAGGTGGGAAGAGGGTGTGAGAAATTCTTATTTCATATTTCTCTCTTGTATTTGATAATTATTGTATTAGGACCAAAGTTTTTCCCCTTTTCTACTTCCTCATCTAGAAATCAACCAGCATGGGAAATTCCCCTAAAAAATTTACCCAGGTCAAGATCTAATCAGAGAGTAAAAGACTTTTTAATTTTAGGCAAATGAATGTATTACTCCTCATTGTATTTGTTCAGACAGGTCTGGGAAAATGTAGATCCTCCCTTTTGTCAGACAGGTGATATGATATGGAAATCTTTTTGACCAAGATTTGGGTGACACAGGTTACCTACCCCAAGATCATCATTTTGATATATCCCACTTCCCATTGTGTTAGCAGAGTTGATTGTCACTCCTTGGGAATATCTACTCTTTTAAGGGCATATAAACTGTGAGCCCACTCCCGTGAGGCATCTTTGGTCTGAGAGAGAAGTTCCAATAACCATTCTTTTATTAATAATGTCCTGGCCTTATTAGTAAAATGATTAAATCATCCAGAAACTTTATCTCTCAAGATTTTTTAATCATTTCAGGGAGCACCTTCGAGGCATGGGAGACAGTCTGTGTAAAAAGCCTAGAGACAGGAGATGGAATGTGTTAAGGGAGGAACAAGAAGTGCCAATTTGATTGATTGTAGAGACTGTAAAAAGGAGTAAAGTATAAGAAAAATGGAAAGGTAGGCTGGATTCGGGTTTTGAAGGACTTTAAATATCAGAGTGGGAAGATTGTTTTAATCCTAGGAAGCTAACCATTTAAGCTTAGGAATATTAATTTGACAGCTGTATGGAGGATGGAGTAGAGAGTGGAGAGACTTTAGTCAAGGAGACCATTTAGAAATGTTGTGAATGTGCTACTTTCCTCATAACCAGAAGTATTATCAAAATATTCCAGTTGGGACCAGGAACCCTTAATATCTTTTGTCTGATCAATCGATTTGTATAATATCTATAAACTACATTGTTAAAAGAACTGACTGTGATGTGTCTATGCATCTGTATGTAAACTTGGTCCTGGTATATTTGCCCATGAATTTCAAAAGAATTGCTCAAAATTCCTACATATTTTAATGAAAACATGCAAAGAATAGGTTTAAACAATTCATCCTGAGCTTTCTTGTGGAAATGCAGAGAAAATGGGAGAAGAAAAGCAGTTGATCACAGCCTTTAAAGACACATACACACATACATCTGGCTTCTCTATTTTTAAAATATGGCAACAACTGATAAAAGCAAATTTTAAAATAGTCACGTTGGTGCTGAGAGAAGACAAATTACAAATGAAAGTGAGAAGCCTCTCTAAGGAAGGTTTATAATGAAATTGTCAACACTCTCTTAAAGTGGCTCTGCTGGAGGCTGCGACAACCTCAGAGGTGGCTTGCTTTAGACTGGCTTTCTGTTTTTCCTCTCTCTCTCTTGTTGAAACACTAACATCAGCCATAGGTGGCAAATGGCATCCAATTAAGCTTCCATTTTCAAAATTAATGGCATTATGCTGTGTGACAGTCTCATGGCCTGGTCTCTGTGCATTAACAGGGTGGCTGCTGCTACCTTCTCCTGTTCTCTGATGAGACATTGACATCAGCAGAATAGAGGTGAACAAGGAGCCTGAGTCAAGGTGATGGAACTTGTCTTTTGGGTATTCTGGTGGCTTTCTGTATGCATTTGGTCACATTAGGAATCAGCATCATCAGCCCTGCAAAGCCAATCTATATGATAGCAGCACCCTCACCCCCACATATGCTTTGTTACCTTGTACTTGGCTTTCAGGCATGTAGGTCATTTACATACCTGTAAATTCTGGAGGGAGAACCAAGATGGGGATAGAGCAGTATTTGTTTTATGAGTCTTTTTTTCTTGGTATTGCTGAAAAGAGGTCAGATATAAATACGAAGTGTTATAATAATTATGATAGCTTACATTAATATATTGCTTTAAGGTTTCAAAAATGCTTTAAAATATTATCTCATTTTATTTTCACACTAACCCTAGGCAACAAATGCTATTATTACCCCCATTCTACAGATGAGGAAACTGAGGCAGGGAGAGGTTCAGTGACTTGCTTGGAGTCACCTGGTCAGTAAGTATCTGAGGTTAGATTTGAGCTCAGCTCTTCTAGAGTCCAGGTCCAGGAATCTATTCCCTACATTGCCTAGTTCTCTCTCTATAACTAATTATACTATTTAAAAACATGAAGAATGTGGATTACTTTGAAGGATTCATAAAAGGAATCAAATGCCATGTATTGTTTTCTGAGAGAACAGTTCAGGAACACAATGTTCTTCATCTGCACCCTTGTTAAGTTCTGGGGTAGCACTTCCTGGAGAAAGAAGGGGTCCATGAGCCTTAGGATGTGCTCAGGTACCAACATTCATAGGGAATATGACCTTAGGCAATGAGACATGGCTGTCATTTCAGGTCCAGGCTGGCTGGTGAGAGCTCAAGGACCCACAGGAGCTTGTGGGCTTGTGGCCCTAGTTAGGTGCTCAGGCAGAGATGGACCTGTTACAACTCCCCACTCCCTCTCTTCAATCTCCCTCTATATTGTTTTCTTCTCCAATCAAATGCAAGCTCCTTGAAAGTAGGAACTGTCTTCTTGTTTTTGTATCTCCAGCACTTACTAAGGTACCTGGAACACAGTAAGTGCTTAATGAATACTCTCTCTTTCTCTGTGTCTCTGACTCTGTGTCTGTTTCTTTGTCTCTGTCTCTCTTCTCATGTTTAGTCTTGATGTTAACTCATCATGTCCTTCCCTCTCGATTCAGGAAAATCTGTTTAATTTGACAGTAATACAGTTCTTCATCCCTGGATTTCTGCACCAGTCTTCCTGCCTCTGGAATCTCCCATCTCCAGTCTCCATGTATAATGTGTATGTAAATTTTTAAGATCTTCCCTGCCCCTAGGCTAAAGTGCACCTGGAGCCTGGGGTGGGAGGCTTGTTTTTCCAGTAGATACTTCTTGATTGGCCAGTGAGTCAATAAGGTTGTTACATTCTCTGAGCCAGGAGAAGGCTATATAAGCCCTGATGTGTAGCTTTGTTTTGGGGCTCACTTTGAGAAGTGTTCTGTGATTTGATCAGATGAGACTCTGGGAAGCTGTTGTTGAGAGCCCCCCGGCTTTGAAAAACCCAGATGTTGATGAAACCCAGATGTTGATTTGGTATGGATATAATGGTTGGACAGTTTGGAAACTGTCTACTTGATCTGTTTCTCTGTCTTGATAATTCTGTCTGTATATTCTGAAGTTCGGGGTGCTGACCTTTTTCCCCTGAACTAGGTAAATGATACATATTTGACTGATTAAAGTAAGCTTGTTAACCCATTTTGAGTTGCTTTTCTTTATCAAAGCAGATCTAAGAACCTGTGTTGGCAGACACCCTGGGGATGATGGGGTGCTTGCTGATACACCATGTTCAAACTCTATTACATCTCTTTGCTTTTAATAGGCACTTAATAAGTTTGTTGCATTTAATGTTATGTTTATATATTGCTTAAGTTTTCCAAAATATTGCCCCCACATCTACCCTGTATGGTAAGAATTGAAAAAATTGTTAGCTACATTTTACAAATAAGGAAACTGAGATAATGAAAGTCCCTCTCTATCTACTCACACCTAGTCCATTGACGATTGCCTTGATTCCCAGTGGGCCCTCCCCTTCTAGTCTGCCTCTTCTCTAATCCACTATCCGAGCTAGTAAAGTGATATTACTTGAATACAGGTCTAAGCATGGCAGTCTTCTACTCTATAAGCTCTCTATTAACTTGATACTAAAATATAAAACTCTCTTTAAAGCCCTTCCCAAGCTGTCTCCAGCCTTCCATTCTAGGCTTCTTATACAATGTTCCTTTGCACATATGCTGTAGTCCAGAGAAACCAGTGTTCTTTTTGTTTATGTGGCACAATATTCTAATCTCCCTTCTTTATTATTTTGAAAAGGCTTTTATGCCCTTCTCATGTCCACATCTTAGAATCTTGAATTTCCTTCAAATCTCAGCTCAAATGATACCTTTTACATGAGACTTTTTTAAACTCTCCAGTTGATAGAATTTATTTTTTAATCTATTCTATGTATCTCTACATCCATGAATCTTCCTGCTTCCAGACCCTCTAGCCACTCAGCCACCTCGAATTAGAAAGACCCAGTTTCAAAATTTGACTCTACTGTTTACTGGTTGTATGGCCCTTTACCAGTCACTTAACCTTGTGTAAGCTTCAGGTTAACCCCCTAAGGACTTACCTACTAAGCAGTCAATCAATAAACATTTATTAAAGAACTGTTATGTACCAGTGCTGAAAACACTAAGCTGGTTATAATCTGTATTGGAGGAAGTATTTTATTATGCTGGGAATTCTCCAGACTGGAGCTATCACAGCCCCTTTGTGTATGCACAGCACCATCTTGCATGGTGTAACATTTTTACCTTTTGAAACTGGTTTCATACTTTCTGTCTCATTTCATCCTCTGGTATTTTATGCCACTGACTCCTAACCTTTGGGTACAGCAGTGTCTCTGGCTTATTTTATAAACTGCACATGACACTTGTAATTCAGTTTATGCTACCTTTCTTCATGATTGAGCTGTTTTAAATAATCTTTTTTTATAGGTGACATTTGCTTTTGAAAATAAAACTCAAAGTCCATTTTCTCAATTTTTACAGTTTGAAGGTTTTTTTTGGAGCCTTCAAAACTTTTTATCACTCTGTAAATTTCCCCATCACATCTAACCATGAGTTGTGACATGGGGGTGGTACAATCTCATTCTTGAGAATCACTGTACTTGCTACAATCATGACTAAAAGTTAGAAATTAAAGGTTTTGATTTATTGTTCAGCTCTTTTTCAGTCATGCCTGACCCCATTTGGGATTTTCTTGGGAAAGATGCTGAAGTGGTTTGTATTTTATTTCTCCATCTTATTTTATAGATGGAGAAGCTGAGGCAAACAGGGTTAAATGACTTACCTAGGGTCATATAGCGAGTATGGGTCTGAGGCCAGATTTGAACTCAGGTCCTTCTGACTCCAGGGCCAGTACTTTATCCACTATACTGTCTATAGATTTAAATGCTCCATAAACAGTTATTATTTCTGTTGTGACCTGTATTAAAATCTTAATTTGCTTATTAAATGTATGACCTTTGACAATTCCCTTAACCTGTTAGAGCCTCAGTTTTCTCATCTCAGTTTCTCATCAAACTGGGAATCTGAACTTGAAATTCCATTTTTGAGTTGCATCTATGAGTTCCTGATTTTCATGAGTTGATGAGTAGGGATTCTCTGCTGGGTCACAGTGTGCTCTATATAGAGAATGTGGGTCATGCTCTAATGAAACCCAATAGATTCAGTGACTCCTACAACATTTTATTTTTTTCATAACCAAAATGATTGCAGAGTTTTAGGAGCTGGCAGTGTGCCTCTGGAAGGCCTAGGCTGGAATGTTACCACTGAGTCTTATTAGCTGTATACTCTGTACTAATTACTTAAGTCTGACTTTCTTCAACTGTAAAAAAATGGAGATATCATCTTTAATCCCAACCTCTTGGAATTGCTGTGAGGATCAGAGGAAAAACTTTTAAAGCCCTATGTAAATGCCAGCTCTTATCATTAGAAACTTAGTAGGGGAAATTTGAGGTCCAATTGGTGTAACCAACATCCATGCCACAAGTTATGAGTGATAGAAAAGCACAACATGGAAATAACTAGAGAATAATATGAGCATAATATAACAATAGGAGCATAATATAATATAACATAATGTAACACAATATAATATAATGAAGAATTGGAAGAAAGATAAAGCATTCAATGGAGAATAGGGATGGAAAAAGGATAAGAAAGAAGTAGTTGATTGTCACATACACACAAACATCCATCCACTCATACATAAGCATTTGGACTTGATGTAAGAAGCATTATATCTAAACCATAAGGTTTTGGAAAAGGGAAATAAAAAGGTGAAAACATCAGTTTTTTTGAGTGTGTACAACTTTAAATTTTGAGATTATGCGTAAGTACTGCTTCTCTTAACCTTTAATTGACTATCCATTTCTTCTATAGAATTCTTTTTATTTTATTTTTTTAAAGCAATTGGGGTTAAGTAACTTGCTCAGGGTTACATGGCCAGTTATTTTTGTGTGGGTGCTGAGTATCTGGGGCCAGAACTGAGGGCCGACGCTCTTACTCACTGCACCACCTGGCCCTCCCTCTTCTATAGAATTCTTATCCACAGTAGTATGTGTAGTGATCACTTGAATTAAATTCACCAATCCCATCCATTTAAGTTCTCTGACACCCAAGCTATGCTGTTTAATCTTTCCATCTGTTTCACCATATTCAGCTCACTTAGGCTCATAGATCTTACATTCCAGGTTTCTATACAGCATTGTCTTTATAGCATCCGACTTTTCCTTTTGTCACCAGACACATCTGTGGCTAAGTATCCTTTCGGCTTTGGCCCACATGCTTCATTCGTACTGGAGCTATTTGTAGCTGTCCTCTGCTATTCCCCAGTGGAGTGTCAGATACTTTCTGACTTGAGAGGCTCATCTTCCAATATCATCTTTTTGATCATTTTAAGGTCACTCATGAAGCTATCCTGGCACAGATATTGGAGTGGTTTTCCATTTCCTTCTCCAGTGGATCATGAGATCTTGGCAACTTGTCCCATCCTGGCAAATAGAAGGAGAAGAAATGGAAATAGTGTCAGATTTGATATTCTTGGGCTCAAGGACATAGAAGGCATTAAAAGACAATTGCTACTTGGAAGTAAAGCTATGGCAAATCACATACAAAAAAGCAGAGATATCACCTTGACAACAAAGTCCCCTACTGTTAAAGCTATGGTTTTTCCATTATCAGTACATGGCTGGACTATAAGGAAAGGAGAAGCACCACAGAAACATTGCTTTCAAATTGTGATGCCAGAGAAGACTTTTGAGAGTCCCTTGGACAGCAAGGAGATAAATCAGTCAATACTTGAAGAAATTAATTCAGGCTATTCATGGGTAGGCCAAACACAGAAGCTGAAGCTTAAATATTTTGACCACATGATGGGATGATGGAACTCAATGGACCATGAAGTTGGAAAAGAATAAAGGTAAAAGGAAAAGAGGATGGCAGATGATTAGATGAATAGATTGTGGCATGGTAACAATAAACACGAACTTAGATTTTAAGAGGAAGTGGAGAATAGAAGAGCCTGGTATGCTATGCTCCATGGGGTCATGACTAAATAATTGAATAACAACAAATACCTTTATATGGAGAGGATAGAGTAATGGAAGAATTGATTGTTTCCCAAGGTTTTATACATATATATTCTATGACCCAGCATTCTTATACTCTGAGCTTTTAAGAATCTGATCCAATATTAGGGACAATTCCAATCAATAGTGCAATGTACTTTCTCATCCTGCCTTTCAGCTCCAAGTTGTTTCTGAAAAATCTCTAAATTTATCTCCTATTCAGGGGCAATGCTGGAGCCAGTTCAAACTTTCTGAGAGATTATTAAATTTTCAGTGTGAATAATTACACCTCACAGATATCCATAAACCAAGCTTTGTTTTCTGAATGTCGTCTTAAGAAAGTATCACTAATGCAGATTAAATTTCATAGTGTAACAGGGAGAAATTGGTGTTAAACATTTACCAGCAAATGCCCCTTCTATGTGGTTAAACAAAGATCTACCTAGCCTACAGAAGCACTTAAAGTAACCTTGCAAGTGTCAGATACAGGCCAACTTTTCTCTCAGAGAAAGCTAAGAAAATGCAAGGTCTTACAGGAGCCCCAAGCAATGCAGAAAAGCACACAAAATGCTCATAGTGGCCTTGAAGAGTGAGCACAATTTTCTTTTCTATCTGTAGCTCCCACTTCCCACAACTCTCTCATGTTCTTCAGACACACACCTTCAACCCTGTTGTATAGATTCCCCTCAGAAAGGAAAAATACCTGTAGTTATTGGGAAGGCAGCCTCAGGCATTCTCATGAGGCCCACAGAGAATGCTGAGGGTTGGACTCCTGGAAGGAAATATAATTAGGAAAACCTTGTTGTAGAAAAGAAACCTGCTGCTCGTTAAGTAGTGTACAAATTGATGAAAAGTTTTATTTCATCTATAGTTATCAACCAAATCAAAAAAGAAGAGAATTCTCTACTGGTAAGTGAGCTTTGGAATAGGAACCATTTCCTACAGATATCTAGAGTACATGTGCTGGGTTTACAAGTGGTCAGTCAGCTAGTGGTCTTACAGGCAATCTGTTGTGTTTCAAGGTCAAAGACAGAGACTTCCCAATAGTCCATTTTTGGCCTGAGGAGACGGAGAAAGAGTGAACTCTTTTTTTTTCTTGTCTGAGATTTTGGGCATATGAATTCAAAATGTAGGAACTAGATATTGTTTCTATTCTAAAATGGTATTGTATATGTTGAAAAAGAAAAAATACAGGTCTTTCTCTATTTTTGTATAATGCAAAATAATACAGGAATACAATAATACAGAAATTGGGTCTCTTTCCCCTATTGTGGGTTTTTTCTTTTGCCAGTGTTTCTCCCAAGTCTGGGAGACACAGGTATAACTCTCTTCTCTCACAAAGAGGCTACTACTCAGGAAATTCCTCTTTTCATAGAAGAAAACATCTCTTAACACTTGAATTTGAGGATGCTGTTAGGCAGCCCCCAGGGCTGGCATTTTGCAGAAAATTTCACTTCTATCACTAAAAGCTACATTTCAGGATCATAGGAAATCTCCTTTAGAGCTTCAGGAACTTCACATTGTCCAGGAACTCCCTCTTTTCCTTTATTTAGGAGGCCAACCTTTAGTCCTTCTGAAACTTGGGTTTCAGGAACTCTGCTTTCTTAGGTCATGTGGTTCCCTTCTCCATGAGGGTGTTTTGGTTAAGAGTTTACAACATTGCTCAGGTTAGGGGTTCTTCTCTCTGACCATATGGGTGAAAAAGTAAGTATCTCTGCCATATATCTTATACCCAAGGATGGCCCCAACTACTAACTAGAGTCATTCTTAGCTCTACTTTGCTTTCAGAATTCCTGTGGAAGAACGAGAGGGAAAGGCTAAATAGCACTATTAGTTCCCTGTATTTTAGACCAACACAAAAGTTCCCAAATCCCTAAACAGTTCTTCCTACAGGAGTGCATTGTCCTCAACAAATTAATTTGTAGCAAATTAGCAGGATTTCTGGCCCCAGACCCCTCTTCACCCACTGGTGAGTTTTTTTCTGGAACCTCCATTTTGGGTTAGGTCCCAGAGCAGTAATTTTTAATTCTTTATACTTTTTTAGCATTCCCTGTACTTGCATGGATACCACCCTCTACTGTCCCCAGTCTCAGCTTTTTTTTTTTTTTTGCTGATGTGAGAGGAAGGGGCTGAACAGGGAGAAGCTAATACCATATATAAGGAAGAGCACAAGGTGGACAGTCAGAAATTCTTGGGACAAGCATCTGGAGGCAGAGCAGCTGCTGACAGAGAGACAGAGACAGAGAGAGAGAGAGAGAGAGAGAGAGAGAGAGAGAGAGAGAGAGAGAGAGAGAGAGAGAGAGAGAGAGAGAGAGAGAGAATTTCAGTACGCATTTGAAGGCTGGGATGCTGCTGTAGAGAAGGTGATTTTGAATTTTGATTTTGAGAACGGAACTGCTGAAGGCTTCCCAGGGCCAGCTGGAGCTGCTGAGGACTTCTGAGGGCCAGCTGGAGCTACCAGAGGAAGAATGACTGTGGTGACAGTACTTTGTCCATCTGTGGCTCTGTTAAGTTTTCTCTTCCCAGGAACAGAAACCGTGAAGGACTTGAGGTGGACTGGACACGGTGAGCTTCAGTATGGAGCAGGAACTGCACAGAGAGCTAGATAAGGACCTGGGAGATGTCTGCCTTTGAACTCAGGTGGTAGTTGGTTAGATTCAGGCGGGAGCTGGAACCATGGAAGAGGTACCATGGAAGATGAAAGCCTGCCTCAAGTCAAGATGAAAAGACCTCTCTGTGGATACTGAGTAGTGACTGATGAAATTGTAACTTACTTGTCTCTGAGGGGTAGATGGCCTGTGTATTTTCCACTACCCCTTAAGAGGGTACTGAGTAGTAACTGATGACTGAGTATTAACTGATGATTGAATAGTGACTGATGACTGAATAGTAACTGATTTGTAATTTACTGTGTGCCCAATGGGTGGAGGACCTTTTGTACTTTGTGTCCCTTAAGGAGGCCTCCTTAAGGATGGTTGAATGATTGAGTTACTAAATAATTGAGTTATTTAATGATCATAAATTTTTGTTGAAATGATCGTAATTTGTTGAAAACTATGTGACCATTTTGGTGAAAACTATGTGGCCATTTTAGTGATAAGTTGTTGAGTTGTGACATCATGATTTTCTGTGATAAATTGTAACATTGTGAATGCTGTACCTTGATTTTCTGTGAAGGTTTTGCTCTGATTTGTTATTGAATGAATAGAGAGTTTGGTAAACTATGTAATTAGAATCTTGAAAGCTGTTCATAGCAGCAATCCTCTGGAAAGCTGCTTGTGTGTGACTTTACATACCTCTAACACATAGTTATTATTAAATAAATACTTATTGGTTTGATCTGACTTTACACAAAAGTATGACTTTCCTCACACTACCGGAATGGAACCACGAAATTAAATTTGGTGGTAGTCCCAGAAAGTGCAACTCATCATCTAGAGTGTGCCTAGTGTACCATACAATAAAAGTCCCAAGCAAAGTAGAGTGCATCAACTTGATAGGAATTCCCTATAAAATTGCTTGAGCCAACCCTGATCTCTCCAGTACAAGGGCAATTTTTTTTTAAAGCAATTGGGGTTAAGTAACTTGCTCAAGGTTACACGGCCAGTTATTTCTGGGTGTGGTGCTGAGTATCTGAGCCCGGATTTGATCCAGGTCATCCCGACACTGGAGCCGGTGCTCTTACTTGCTGAGCCACCTGGCCACCCCTAAGCAATTGGGGTTAAGTAACTTGCTCAAGGTTACACGGCCAGGTGTTTCTGGATGGGTGCTAAGTGTCTGAGCCCGGGATTCAATCTCCAGGTCTTCTCAACACTGGAGCCGGTGCTCTTACTTGCTGTGCTACCTGGCCGCCCCTTAGGGCAATGTTTTAACCCATTAAACTGATGTGTCCTGACAGAAAGCCAACACTGTATGCATTTTGTGGAACACCATTCAAAACATAGCAAAACAAGAATTCTGCCAAAGGGAATTTCAAGATGAAAGTGGCTATTAAAAGCTTTTGAGTTATCGATTTGCAAAAGCCACTTGGAGGCATTTTGTTTTTCATTCTGTAGTGTGAGTTAGTGCTAATCCCTTAGCTCTTTCCATTTTTCCTCCTTCAAGTAATTCTTATATGCTGCCTACTTGTAGCTTAACAGACATTTCCAATAACAGCTTCTAGTTACATAGTCATCCACTTATATCCTAAAATCCTATTCTGCTGCCTTGGTATGGTTTCCTAAAGCTCTGTCATCGAATGTCAGTTCTGGAAGGTCCTGCCAAAGTAGAAGGACTTGAAATGTGGGTTGAACATTGACAATAATCTGGGAACCAGCCTAGTTCAAAGAAGCTTATCCCTTCAGGCACTGAGTATATTGTAAACTGTAATTCAAAATAAATCATAACAGTTTAATTCTGCATTTTGTACCACAAAGCACCATGGGATGAAAACTGGTTTTGAGATCCTGAAGTGTTGGTTTTGGGACTAGGACAATGAGTTTTAATCCTTCCTCTGACATCCAGTCTGTAGGCAAGTCACTTAACCTCTGATTGCCCTAGATACACTGCAAGATGATTAGTTGCAGAACAGAGGCTCATCTGCATTGATAACAGGAGTTTTCTTAATTGTCAATTCCTTATACCAATGCAGCCTCCTCCAGAAAAAAGCATATTACCAAATTCAATGCAATTATCATTTATCAAAAAGCTTAATATGTGCCAAGCACTAGTGTGTTAGGTATTTGGGATATAAAGACTAAATATTGTCATTGTGTACTTTCAAGGAGCTTGTGTTCTGCTTTTTTTTCCTTCAACTGAACAAGCTTTTTCTTTATATGTGTTTCTGTTTCAGATGTGTTTTTTGTAAATGACATATTGTAAGATTCTGGTTTTCAATCCACTCTGCTATCTGCTTCCATTTTATGGGAGAGTTCATCTCATTCACATTAACAATTATGATTACCAGCTGTATAATTCCCTCCATTCTATTTTGCCTCTGTTTATATTTTTTCTTTTTCACCCTGCCCATCCTCACCAGTGTTTTGCTTCTGAATACTGCCTCCTTCAGTCTGCACTCCTTTCTATTAGCACCTCCTCTTTTTCTTTTTCCCTTTGACTTCTACTTCTCTGTAAGGTAAGATAGGTTTCTATACCCAAGTAAATGTGTATGTTATTCCATCTTTGAGCCAAATCCAATGAGAATAAGATTCAAACAATACTCACCCCATTCCTTCTTTCCCTCCTATGTAATAGGCCTTTCATGTCTCTTCATGTGATATAATTTACCCCATTCTGCCTCTCCCTTTCCTCTTCTCCAATTGCAATCCTTTCTCACCACTTATTTTTTTTATATCATTACATCAGAGTCAACTTATACCTGTACACTATGTCTACTTATACTCCTAACTACTCTAGTAGAGATATAGTTCTGAAGAGTTATAAGTCTTATCCTGCTATATAGAGATGTAAACAGTTTAACCTTATTGAGTAATTTGATTTCTTTTTAATGTATAACTTTTTATGCTTCTCTTAAGTCTTGTATTTGAAAATATATTTTTCTGTTTAGCTTGGGCCTTTTCATCAGGAATATTTGAAAGTTCCCTATTTCATTGAATATCCACTTTTTTTTCTGCCTAAAAGATTATGCTCAGTTTAGTTGGGTAGTTCATTCTTGGTTGTAATTCAAGCCCTTTTGCCTTCCAGAATATCATATTCCAAGTCTTCTGATCCTCCAATGTAGAGCTGCAAAAGCCTGTGTAATACTGACTCCATGATATTTGAATTCATTGTTTCTGGCTGCTTGCAATATTTTTTTCTTGGTCTGGAAAATCTAGAATTTGGATGTAATATTTTTGGAAGTTTTCATATTGGGATCTCTTTCACAAGGTGATTGGTGGTGGTGATTCAATTACTATTTTACCCTCTGGATATCAGGACAGTTATTCTTGATAATTTCTTGAAAGATGCTATCCAGACTCCTTTTTTGAAGCATGGCTTTCAGGTAGTCCAATAATTCTCAAATTATTTCTCCAGAATCTATTTTATAGGTCAGTTATTTTCCAATGAGATTATATTGATTTTGTATGATTGATTCTTGATATCTCATAGAGTCATTAGTTTCCATTTTTTCCAATTCTAATTTCTAAGGCATTATTTTCTTCATTTTGATTTCTCCATTCTGCCAATTCTGCTTTTTAAGGAGTTGTTTTCTTCAGTGGATATTTATATCTCCTTTTCCATTTGGCCAATTCGTATTTTTAAGGAGATGTTTTTTCTTCCATTTTTTGTTTCCTTTTCTAACCAGGTGACACTTTTTTCATGATTCTCTTGCATAAATCTCATTTTTCTTCCCAGTTTTTCTTTAACCTCTCTTATTTGATTTTTAAAATCCTGTTCGAACTCTTGCAGAATGACTTTTTGGACCCGAGACCAATTCATACTTGTCTTTGAGGCTTCACAAATTTTCTCCCTGTCTTTCCCCTACCCACCACCCCAAAACAGTGATCCCACTATATACCTCTTCTCCCAGTCTGTTCTCTCCTATATCCTCCCCCATATCCACTCTGACTTTCCAGTAGGGCAAGATGGCTCTCTATCTCCCAGTGCCTGTATATCTTATTTCCCAGTTGCATGTAAAAAATATATTTTTAAAATTTGATTTCAAAACTTTAAATTCCAGATTCTTTCCCTTCCTCCCTCATTACCCACCCTTAATGGGAAGATAAGCAATTCAATATAGGTTGTACATGTGTAGCTGTGCAAAACATTTCCATAGTGGATATATTGTGAAAGACTGACTATATTTGCCTCCATCCTATCCCGACCCCCACTTGTTCTATTCTCTACTTTTACCCTGTCCCTTTTCAAAAGTGTGTGCTTTCAAATTCCCTCCCCCCCCACCTGCCCTCCTTTCCATCACCCCCCCCCTCATTCCCTTCCCCCCTACTCTCCTGTAGGGCGAGATACCCTATTTAGTGTGTATGTCATTCCCTCCCTCAGCCAAATTCAATGAGAGTAAAGATGAATCATTCCCTTTTGCCTTCCTGTTCTTCCCTTCCATTGTAACAGTTTCCCCTTACCTCTTCTATATGAAATAATTTACCCGATTCTGTCTCTCCCCATCTCCTCTCATTATATTCCTCTCTCACCTCTCATTTTCACCTTTTAACTATCATTCCTTCCTATTCAATTGGTCCTGTGTCCTCTGTCTATGTATACCTGTACACATATACACACACTCACATATGTATTCATATGCCCATATACCCTCCAATATAGACATATATATGTACATATACATATACATATGTATACATATATATATATACACACACATTTATTTTCCCTTCAACTATTCTCATACTGAGAAAAGTTTCATAAGTTACAAATATCATTTTTCCATATAGGAATATGAATAGTTCAACTTTGATAAGTTCCTTATGATTTCTTTTCCTTGTTTACCTACTCATGCTTCTCTTGCTTCTTGTATCTGAATGTCAAATTTTCTATTCAACTCTGTATTTTTCATCAAAAATTCTTTAAAGTTCTCTATCTTATTGAATAACCATATTTTCCCCTGAAAGATGATACTAAGTTTTGCTGGGTAGGTGATTCTTGGTTTTAATCCCAGTTCATTTGACCTCCAGAATATCATATTCCAAGCCCTTCCATCTCTCAATGTAGAAGTGGCCAGATCCTTTGTTATCCTGATTGTGTTTCCACAATATTCAAATTGTTTCTTCCTGACAGCTTGTAATATTTTCTCTTTGATCTAGGAACTCCAGAACCTGGCTATAATATTCTTAGGGGTTTTCTTTTTGAGATCTTTTTCAAGAGGTGATTGGTGGATTCTTTCAACCTCTATTTTGCCCTCTGGTTCTAGAATATCAGGGCAATTTTCCTTGAGAATTTCTTGAAGGATGATTTCTAGGTTCTTTTTTTTTTAATTTTTTAAGCAATCGGGGTTAAGTAACTTGCTCAAGGTTACACGGCCAGTTATTTCTGGGTGTGGTGCTGAGTGTCTGAGCCCGGGATTCAATCTCCAGGTCGTCCCAACACTGGAGCCGGTGCTCTTACTCACTGAGCCACCTGGCCGCCCTCTTTTTTTTTTTTTTTGATAATGGCTTGCAGGAAGTCCAATATTTTTTAAATGATCTCTCCTGGATCTATTTTCCAGGTCAGTGGTTTTTCCAATGAGATATTTCACATTGCCTTCTATTTTTTCATTTGTTTGGATCTGTTTAATAGTATCTTGATTTCTCATAAAGTCACTAGCTTCCATTTGCTCCAGTCTAATTCTGAAGGAATTAATCTCTTCAGTGAGCTTTTGATATTCTTTTTCCATCTGGCAAATTTGGATTTTTAAGGCATTCTTCTCCTCATTGGCTTTTTGAGCCTCTTTTGCCATTTGAGTTAGCCTATTTTTTAATGTATTATTTTCTTCAGTCAGGTTGTTGACTCTCTTTTCATAATTTTCTTTCATCATTCTCATTTTTCTTCTCAATTTTTCCTCCACTTCTCTTATTTGGCTTTCAAAATCCTTCTTAAGCTCCTCTTGGGCTGTAATCAGTCCACATTTTTCTTGGAAGCTTTTGATGCAGGAATTCTGACTTCGTTGTCTCATTCCATGTTTTGATCCTTTTTGTCCCCCAAAAAGGAATTTAAGGTTTGATTGATGTGCTTCCTTTGCTTGCTCATTTTGCCACCCAATTACTTGACTTTGAGCTTTTGCCACAGTAAAACTGCTTCCAGAGAGGAGAGCTTTGTCCCAAATTGCTGGGGTTTTTGCAGCTGCCGGACCTATTAGTTGGGTGCTCTCTTAGAAGCCTCCACTGGCTTTGGCATACTGGTCACACACCCCATGACCTACAACCTAGAAAGCAATCCAGATCCAAGGAGGTTAAAACAAGCCTCAATACCCCTCAGACATGTTGCTTGGTCCCCCTACAATCTGCAGACCAGGAGCTCTGAAGCAGCCATGTGGTGGCAGCTGCTTCTCCTCAACCTCTTCTCCCTCCAGGGGCAGAGGCCAGCCTGCACTCCTGGACCCTCTGGTTCCCACAAAGTCTAAACTGAACTCTCACTTTGTCTTTAGAATTTGTGGGTTGTTAATTCTGGAAACCGCCATAGCTACTTGTGGTCCACTCTTCTGAAGTCTCTCATGTCAAGGCTGGTCGTGGCCACCCTGAGGCTA
This sequence comes from Petaurus breviceps papuanus, assembly GCF_028583685.1. Classification (NCBI taxonomy): domain Eukaryota; kingdom Metazoa; phylum Chordata; class Mammalia; order Diprotodontia; family Petauridae; genus Petaurus; species Petaurus breviceps. The sequence goes on from NW_027185655.1 coordinate 78,914,812, forward strand.
AAACCATGGACTTAAGTGGGGCTGGGATCTGCTCCCAGCATGCTGCCATGGACCCTTCCTCCTGTCTGCTGGCTGTCTGCAGTGGGAGGTTTGTTTCTTTCTGTCACTTTGTGAGTTCTGTAGTCCTAACTTTTGTTTAGAGTAATTTTTTTATACTAATTTGAGGTGGTTATGGAGGGGGCATATGCATTTTTCCTGCTTCTATGTCACCATCTTGGCTCAACCCACTATTCTACTCTTCTGAGTTTGTGTTTTGATCTCCCCTGTTACCATAGTGGCTTTCTAAGGTCAAACTAAGGTTTTTAGTTTGTTTTTTTGCTCATTTTTCAGCCTATTTCATAACTTTTAAAGTTGATGTCTGCTCCTGGGATACACTAGGCTAAGCTTCTTGTGCTAGAGGCCAGGTGATTGGTCACTGGATTTTTGTGCTGGGGCCTCCAGGATTGGCAATTCTGATCATTAACATGCTCTATCTGATCTGGAGGACTTATAGCTAGCTTGTTGTGTTACTGGCTTGTTGAGTCAGGACTGTGGAGCCCTAGTTGCTGATCTGTGCTGGGTCTAGTGACCTCCTACTGGCTTGCTCAAATACTGCCTATGCTGGGCTATGCTTCCCTTTTACCCAAGTGAGACAGATCTTTCCTGCAGTCCTCCTAAGTTATCTTGGATTGGAAAATTGTTTCACCCTATCTTTTGTCGATTCTGTCATTCCAAAATTCATTTTGAGATGTGATATAAAGTTGTTTTGATGGAAATGGGAAAAAAACTCTAAGAACTTCTTGCCTTTTCTTTCCCATCTTGACTTTTTCACAAGGAATTTATATCCTATTGGCAATATTTCTTTTTGATGGACCTGGGAGTGAGGACTGGTAATGTCTTCCCCAACATTTCTGCATGAGATAATGAGACTTCCAGGTTACATGAACAAAAAGTTGGAGGACTAGATAGTTTCTCTGATCTCTACAACCTCTCATACCTCTCCGGAGCAGAAATTAGGCACCAAAGATAAAGCAATTTAGCTGTGGCTATGAACTAGGATGCTGAGAATTAAAAAGGTAAAAAAAAAACTCTGCAAAACAAAACCCATGAAATGATGCTCATTGGCCTTGAGCTTATTCAGCACCTCTTCCCCTACCTCCTATACTGCATTAGCAGACTGAAGGACATGATATAAACTCACAACAATAGCAGAATCTGTGCCTGGACCAAAGAATTAAGAAATAAAGGGAACAGGATAGGACACCAGGAAAGGATATTTTCTCTCTCTGTCTTTGTCTCTCTCTCTTGGCTATGCTACCCACCACCAAACCTGTGGGAAAAAGCATAGCATCAACCTGGAGCCACTTCTGACCACCAAGAAATCACCTGAGGCAAGGACTTAGGCTAGGGAACTGTGAATTACTCAGTTTGGGAGGAGGCTGAAATGCTTTGAAATCCAGTTACAGAAAGAGAAGTAATCAAAAAGTGAGTGATCAGGAAAATAAGAGGAAAAAAGGACTAGAAATTACCAAAGATTTCAGAAAGGAGAAAACTCAAAGACCTTGAGTATAAACAGATAAATCAGTAGGAAAAACAGTAACAACAGAAGGAAATATGACTTCTAGACTTAGTAAATTAATTCAGGCATTTATGAATAAATATTGAAAAATAAAGTAAAATCATTTAACATTTGATGAGACAGAGAACCCTGTGGAAAAATACTCCATTATCGATTAGAGAAATGGAAATAAAAACAACTCGAGGTATGATCTCACATCTATCAGATTGGCTAAAATTATAGAAGGGAAATGATAAATGTTGGAAGGCATATTGAATATACTGTTGCTGGGCTTATGAATTGATATGACCATTTTGAAGAACAATTTGGAATTATGCCCAAAGAGTTATAAAACTATGCATACCCTTTGATCCAGCAATACCACTATTAGATCTGTTAAGGTAATGAGGGAAAAAAGGAAAAGAACCTACATGTTCTAAAATATTTATAGCAGCTTGGCAAAGAATTGAAAATTGAGGGGATGTCCATTAAGGAGGGAATGGTTGAAAAAGTTGTGATAAAGGTTGTGATGGAATACAAGTATACTGTAAGAAATGACAAACAGGCTCACTTTAGAAAAACATGGAAAAAAAAAACTTGCCTGAGGTAATGCAGAATGAAATGCGCAGAACCAAGAGAGCATTGTATATAGTAACAGCAATATTGTTCAAAGAATGATTGTGAATGTCTAACCTATTCTGAGTAATGTGATCATTCGAATCAACTATGAAGGAAGTGTTATCCACTTCCAGAAAAATAACTGATATGTGGAAGTATGAATTGTATGGCTCCAAATATATATATATATATATATATATATATATATATATATATATATATATACACACAACAAATGTTGGCCTTTTCTAACAGAAATGGGAGTGAAGTAAAGGAAGGAAATAACTTGGAACTCAAAATGTAACAAAAAAAATGACGAATAAAAAAAGAAAAAATCCATCAAAATCCTACCAAAAAGTCTATAACAATTTGTCCAAGAAATTATTATTTTCCAGTGGGATTTATTTATGTATGCAAGTATAATTCAAGACTAGGAAAGCAATCCATTTAATTACATTCAAACCCCAAATATCTAAAATGACATGATCATCTCAATAGATGTAATAAAAGCCCCAAACCCTAAACAAAACCCTAACCCTTTGATAAAGTAAAACTCTTGTTCATGCTAAAAATACTACAAAGTATAAGCACAAAAGGATTTTTTTAACATAAAAATGATCTATGTAGAACCAAAAACAAGCAATATATTCAATGGACTTTTCCAATAAATAGGAGAGCTCAGCAAGGATACTTCCTCTTCCCACTGTTTGATATAATTCTAGGAATTCTGCCAACAGTAATAAGATAAGAGAAAAATTTTAAAGAAATAAAGACAAGTAAAGAGGTGACAAAATATACTTTTTTGCAGATAATAATGCAATTAGAAGAAATCAGTAAGGATACTAATTGAGACTAACAGTAAGATTAAAGCCTACAAAATAAATCTTCAAAAATCAACAGCATTCTTATATAATAACAAAACACAAGAAACAATAATAGAAAGGGAAATCTCATTTGAAATCACTACAAATTACATAAAATATCTGAGGATCAACCACACAAAAGACATAAATACAACCACAAGTACACCTTAAAGATATAAAGAACAAGTTAAATAGCTGGAGGAATATTCAATTCTCAAAGTTAGGCTATGCCACTATAATAATAAGAAAAATTACAATACTGCCCAAGTTGACATATTTTTAATGCTATACCAAGCAATTTTCCATAGTGATACTTTACAGAATTGGATAAAATAATAAATATAAGAAATCTAGAATGGCAAGGGAAATATTGAAAAGAAATAACAATGAAGGGGGATAGCACATCCAAATCTGAAACTATATTATTAAGCAGCAGTAATTAAAACTATCTAATCCTGGCTAAAGATGAGAGAGATCAGTAGAATGGATCAAACAGGGAAAGTAAGAGACAATAGAATTAAATAACCCAGTGGTTATTGAGTTGAAAGCATAAATTACCTAAGGAAAAATTCCTTATTTGAAAAAAAAACTGAGGGGCGGCCAGGTAGCACAGCGAGTAAGAGCACCGGCTCCAGTGTTGAGAAGACCTGGAGATCGAATCC
>NW_027185655.1:78918501-78918991 GCF_028583685.1 Petaurus breviceps papuanus
CACCCAGAAATAACTGGCAGTGTAACCTTGAGCAAGTTACTTAACCCTGATTGCTTAAAAAAAAAAAAAAAAACTGCTGGGAAATGTGGAAAACAATGTGGCAGATACTAGACTTAGGTCAACCACATCCCACAATACATTCTATATGGATCTGGGACATTAATTTTAAAGATCAAGCTATAGAAACCTTAGAAGAGAAGCAGATCATATACCCCCTACAGCTCTGGGTAGGAGATATATTCTCATTCTCATCCAACAAGAGATAGAGGAAATCACAAAAGATAAAGGATGTTTGATTAATTGAAACTGAAAAGCTTCTACACAGACCATATTAATACATCTAGGACAGGAAGAGAAGTGGTCGAAGAGAAAAAGATCTTTTATCAAATTTCTCTGATCAGGGCTTGGTACATAAGATATGTAAACTCTCTCTGATCTATCTGTCTATCTATCTATCTATCTATCTATCTATCTATCTATCTATCTATCT
>NW_027185655.1:78919001-78952146 GCF_028583685.1 Petaurus breviceps papuanus
TCTATCTATCTATCTATCTATCTATCTATCTATCTATCTATCTATCTATCTATGTGTTTTGTATATGTGTTTGTATGCACATATGACTGATAGCTATTCTGCAATACATAAATATACATCACAGAAATATATTCCAAAAAAAATGACAAAAGAAGGGATTGTGAAAGGATAAGCACACTAAAAACTGTCACTGGAGCTGTGAAATGGTATAACCATTTTTAAAAGAAATTTAGAAGGATGCATATAAAGTGACTAAAAAGTCCATACCATTTGCAACAGAGATTCTATTACTGGGCTCATGCTGAAGGAGTCATTGATAAGAAAATAAGTTCCCATGTACGCCAAAATATCTATAACTGTAGTTTTTGTGTTAGCTAAGAAGTAGAAACAAAGTAGATGTCCATCAATTGGTGGATGGCTAAACAAACCGTGGCTCATAAATGTAATGGAATATTGCTGTGCTATAAGAAATGTGTGGAATGATAACAGAATAACGGAAAGATTTCTATGAATGGATGCAGATTGAGTTAGCAGAGCCAAAAAAATAAACTGTGATTATAACAATGTAAATGGAAAGAACTACACACCAAAATATAAAAAATAAAAAAAAATTATAAAGATCAAGCAGGACTGAATGGATAAGAAGACATACCAACAAAAACCCCTTTGTGGAAGATGGAGGTCCATAGTTGTTACACATTATATATGTTTTCAGACATTTTTTAAAAAATGTATCAATCATGTACTGATTTAGTGTTATTATTTTTCCCCCTCCTTAAAAAATACTATTAGTTATGTGGGATGGTTTTCAGATAAGGGGCAGGGGAGGGATACTTTGGATAGTTATGGAGATATAATAGAAAATATAATAAAAACTTTAAATGAGATGATAGGAAGCTTGACAAGAGTTTCCAAAAAATGTAGATTACAGGTGTTAATAATCTGTACATTTAGACAACTAACACTATTTAGTTCCAACAGAATTAGGGACCAAAAACCAAATGGGGAAAAAAAGCGGAGATTGCTGAAGCTAGTGTGGAGTTTTTATTTTTCATTAAGTATTAGCATAAGAAAGGGGTGTATAGATTGTTTAGAGAGGACTAACACCTTTGCTGTAAGGGCTTGCAGGGCCATTTTCAGGGCTGCTTATCCAATGTTGGTGTTCACCTGTCACCCAACTCTCTCTTGTGGCTCCAAGAAGCATGTGCAATGGCTCCATACTGGTAAACCAACCAGGTTGAGAGTAACCAATGGGCCTCAAACCCATTGGTGAGTTAGGGTTATGTCTACTACAAGCATGTGAAGACTTCCCTCAGTGGAATAGACAGATGAAAACAATTTGTTCCGATAACCAAAAAGGCATCTGAAGCAGACACAGTGGTTATGACTTAGAGCTTGGTCAGACATCAAAGATACAAAGGTCATTCACTGCATCCTGGGCCATTGGCAGTTATCTTTTGTACTGTCACTGGACTTTGATGACTCAGGAAGAGAAAGTGAGACCGAAGATTATATAACTGCCTAACTTAAATCCAAGTCATCCAAGAGTCAAGACATCACCTGTGATGTCATTGGTCCTCTTTGAAAAAAAGAGGAAAAACAACAGGAAAACAATATCTTAAGATAAGATCCTCAAGGACAGGGAATCTTTTTCATCTTAATCTTTTATCCTTAACACATTACCTTATACTTCACAAAGACCCAAAAAATGAGTATTAGATCAGATTGACTCTTTATTCCTTGGTTTATATTGTCCTTTTTTCTGTGCCTCTACAAAAGTAAGTATTTTAGCAGATTTATTTTCCATGAATTGCTTTATGAAAGAATTATTAGAGCACTTGGCTTGTGGGTCCCATGTCCTGTCTTCAAACTACAGTGTGTGTAATACCTATGGATTCTTAGATTCATTGAGATGCTCACACATTTCCTTGTTGGGAGGTGAAATGAAGCTCAAAGTATATGAAATGGTCAGTGGAGCAAGGGAAAATAAATCTAGAGCTTCAAGAAAGACCTTGCTTCCTTTAAAATATGTCACAATGCCCTGTCCCAGCAGGTGACTTATATTAATCTATTTTATGTCTCATATGGGAATAGGTTCAAAGTGGCTAAAAAACTACTTTTATGTTATAATATTGATTGGTTCTTGAGAGAATAACACAGGGACATGGATATTTGTTGTTTGTCCCCAAGTGATAATATTATTTGCATAATTCACAAGTCAGTTTATCAATAAATATGACTTTTGCAAGATATGTTCATATCCCATTCAGATACCCTACATAAGATCCTGTATCCACTCTTCAAAAAGGTTAAGAGCAAGGAGATTGTGGAATGGTTGATAACTTTAAATTGTTAGTTCTTTCTAATATTCCTAAAATAAAATGCTTTGGGGATACAAGAAACATAATGGCAAAGTGTTCTGTGCTTTAAGAATTGGCCAATCATAGACGTAACTCCCTTTAGATCCCATCTACTGCTAGTACCTCTCCTAACCACTTTGTATTTACTTTCCATTTATTTTCCATGTATTCATACTGCATATGCATACACACATAAGCTTAGCCACTGACAGAAGTGATGTTCCTTGAGATCAGGGACTGTCTCATTTTTTTTCTCTTAGCAGTTAATAAATGCATTGGTGCTAGTTTTATGACTTGTACCAATGGTTACTCAGCAGAAAGAGCTGTGGATGTTAGCTAAACTGACTTTTGTTCCATGGCAGGATATCTGTGACCTCTTCACTTGGTTCCCTGTTCGGGTCATGTTGGGATCTAACATAGAAGCCTTGGCTCTAGAGGTAAAGGGACCTCTGAGGCCATCTAGTTCAGTTTCCTCAATTTAGATGAAAAAACTAAGACCCAGGGAGGTTAAATAATTGCCTAAGGTAACACAGGCAGCAAACCCAAGAGGTTGGATATCAATCCATGTCTTCCCCAAAGTTAGTGAACATGCTGTCCTACTGTATTTAGGCATGTTCTTGTATCTACCAATTAAATTCCTCATATCCTAAAGCTGGCAACTACTTAATTATTCTCATTAGATCCCTTTGAACTGAGTTTCATGGAATTGCTATATCAAGGCTATTACTTTAGAAAACATTTAATCTTAGTATTGAAACACCCACTGTGTGCATTTCAGACTGTAACACTCATTTAGTCTCATCTATATAGTTATCCTGAATAAATTTAGTATCCAGTTTTCCCAAGCCAGTAGCTGAGCAAAGTTATTTCATTAGATTTTGATGATGAATACAGGACCACAGTGAGCCTCAGAAGCTGTTATGGGTCTCAGGGCTTAGAGCCCTTTTTTGAGGTCAGGTGGGATGCTAGGTTGCCTTTAATTCTGGAACTTCTGTTTCCTTAAAGGGAGACAGCATTGGCTGCCTGGCCATTGAAGTTACTGCAAAGGTCAATGGCTACAAAGGAAGAGAAGGGTTAGCTCATGGCTCATCTTTCTCTCTCACTGCAGTCTTTCTCAAAATCCTAGGTCTGTCTTTCATCACCTGTAGTAAGCCCCAATCCTAGGGGTGTTCTTCGCTGCAAGTTAGTAGTAGGCCTGCTACATATTAGCTATTTGACTTTTGGCAAGTCATTTATATTCTTGGCCTCAGGGTTTTGATTTATTTTGTTTTGTTATCTGTAAAATGAGGAGTTCAGACCAGCTGATGCATAAGGTATGCTTTCAACTCTAAAAATCCCAAATCCTCCCTATGTTCTCCCTCACAAAGTATACTGTATTAGTTTCCATGGGGGACAGGGCTGGATTTAAGTTAAGTTCCAGACAGATCTTACTTTTACTTTTGCCATAAAACCTTGATTAGAATTGATGACTTCTGAGACTATAAATACAAAATGCATGACAAAGGCCTTAGCAAACAAGAAATTTATCAGAAAGCAGACCAATTGTCAGGGCACTAGTAAAATCCCGATGAGAAGCTTTGTCAAATAGGCCTTTTTTTGCTGAATGAAGAGAAGATTGATTGGTGCAGCCAATCTCTTTTCTCCCTTAGGCAAAAAACGGGGCAGGGAAGGGGGGGGGAGGGTGGCCTTGGAAAGGGAGTTCCACAGGGAAACAGGAAAGATCAGTGAGGAATCTCTAGGGAATGGGAAGCAGCAGATGGCACCTGCAAAAAAGAAACTCTTGTTTCTTAACACAATGCCTATGATTATGCCATTGATTTGACTGCATCCTTTAGAACATGAAAGTAGCTTTCCCCCCCAGGAAAGGTTTCATTTTTTTTTTTATCTTAATAGGAAGCATGAAAAATAGTTAATGGTTCCTTGCTATAACCCGAAAAACAACCCTGCTCTCCGTCATATACACACATGTATTTTCCTTCTATTTTCACTTCAGTGTGGTGACATTTATGAATTAATTATGTATTGTAGAACAATAATTAATTTATCTGTTGGGAAGACAAAAACGGTGCATTTACATTTTCTGCTGGAACAATGATTGGAAAATCTCTAGAAACAGAGACAAGCTAGTAAAAAGGAAAATATTTACTCTGTTACTATGTATTTTCTTAGAATTCCAAATATTCCAAGAATAGAGGTTTTGCTTTTTATGTTATTGAAATTATAAATAAGAAATTAACGCAGTCTGCCTTGGTAGGGATGAAGAAAACATTTTTCTGATTTCCTTTTTCCTACCAGTGAGGAAGACAAATCTAGTATACCTAAAATTACAATTCTGTCATAGAATCAGAAAATATACGTTTAGTGAGATTAATTGTAGGTTATAGTTTTACTAGGGTAAAAATATAAAATTTAATAAACAAGGTATCCCAGAAATTAATTCAAGGAAAATGATCCAGGAGATTGGTAACTCAGAGACTGATTTTATATTTTTTGGTCAGAATTTTTTTTTTTTGCTCACCTTCCTTTTTTAAAACACATTTTTGGTATTTCACTTGAAAAAGAAAAACAGTATGCTAAAGTGGATAGAATGCAGGAGTCTTGAATCACTCATTTACTCAATCAACAGATATTTAGTAAGCAAGAACATGTGTGAGGGGATGAAGATTAAGTATAAAAAGTGAAAAATTCACCACTCACAAGGAGACAATGAAAATATACAAAATACATACAGCATAAATGTAATGTTAATAAGTACACACATGTATACATGCATGAAGATGCTTTCATAATACATAGGTATGGGTATATATAATATACATACACATGTAATATATACTTACATATATGCATGTGTGCATATAAATTTATATACATACTAGGTAATTCAGGAGAGCAGGCACTAAAATTCAAGGTTTTTTTTAGAAGATCGTGCCTGAAATACATCTTTTGGATGGCAATTTGGAGGGCAGTTGGGGTGAAGTAACTTGCCCAAGGTTACACAGCTAGTTTTTTTGTGTGGGTGTTAAGTGTCTGAGTCTGGAACTGAACTCAGGTTCTCCTGACTCCAGGGCCAGCACTTTACTCACTGCACCACCTAACTGCCCCCTGAAATACATCTTAAAGAGAAGAATTCCATGAGACAAAGATAAAAGGGGTGGGAGAGGCTATGTTACAGACTTGGGAGAAGGTTTAGTTCCTGCTTGTCATACTTGATGGTTGTGTGATCCTGGGTAAGTTATTTAACCTAAGGCAAATCCCTCAAGATTTATTTATTTACACAGTTATAGGTAGCAAGTAGTAGCTCCTTAGCAATATGCATATATATATATATATTCCAATTTATTTATTTATTTTTAGTTTTCAACATTCATTTCCACAAGATTTTGAGTTACAACTTTTCTCTCCATCTTTCCCCCAACCCCACACCAAGATAGCAAGCCTACTGAATACCCCTCCCCCAATATGTTCTCTCTTATGTCTTCCCCCATTTCCCACCCCTAACTTTCTAACAGGACAAGATGAATTTCTATACTCCAATGCCTGTATATTTAATTTCCCAGTTGCTTATAAAAAAATAACATTTGTTTTTAAAACTTTCATTTTTCATATTCTTTCCCTTCTTCCCTCCTTATCCACTCCCACTGGGAGGACATGCAATTCAATATAGGCTGTACATGTGTAGTTGCACAAAGCGTTTCCATAGTAGTTATATTGTACAAGATATCCATCCATCCTATCCCACCCCTCACTTATTCTATTTTCTACTTTGACCCTGTCCCTTTTCAAAAGTGTGTGCTTCTAACTACCCTCTCTCCCAATCTGCCCTACCTTCTATCATCCCCCCTCTTATCCCCTTCCTCCCTATCATGTAGAGTAAGATACCCAATTAAGTGTATATGTTATTCCCTCCTTAAGCTTAAATACAATGAGATTAAGGTTGACCTTTTGCCTTTCTGCTCTTCCCCTCCATTGTAATAGTTTTCTCTTGCCTCTTTTATGTGAGATAATTTGCCCTATTCTAACTCTCCCTTTCTCCTTCTCCCAATATATTTCTCTCTCACCTCTTAATTTTATTTTTTAGATATCATCCCTTCATATTCAACTGATCCTGTGCCCTCTGTATATGTATACATGTACACACATTTACACACACACATATATTTATACACACACACCCTAATATACATACATTTATATATATATATATATATATATATACATTTACGTATATATTCCCTTCAACTATCCTCATACTGAGAAAAGTTTCATGAGTTACAATTATTGTTTTTCCATGTAGGAATGTAAATAGTTCAAATTTAATAAGTTCCTAGTGATTTCTTTTTCCTGTTTACCTTCTCATCCTTCTCTTGCTTCTTGAATTTGAAAGTCAAATTTTCTGTCAGCTCTGTTTTTTTCAAGAATGCTTGAAAATCCTCTATTTCATTGAATAACCATATTTTCCCCTGAAGCATTATACTCAGTTTTACTGGGTAGGTGATCTTTGGTTTTAATCCTAGCTCCTTTGACCTCTGGAATATCATATTCCGATTCCTTAATGTAGAAGCTGCTAGATCCTGTGTTATCCTGATTGTGTTTCCACAGTATTCAAATTGTTTCTTCCTGATTGTTTGTAATATTTTCTCCTTGATCTGGGAACTATGGAATTTGGCTATAATATTAATCAGAGTTTTCTTTTTGAAATCTTTTCCAAGAGTCAATCAGTGTATTCTTTCGATTTCTGTTCTGCCCTCTGGTTCTAGCATACCAGGGCAATTTTTCTTGAGAATTTCTTGAAGGATGATTTCTAGGTTCTTTTTTTGATCATGGCTTTCAGGTAGTCAAATAATTTTTTAAATTATCTCTCCTGGATCTATTTTCCAGGTCAGTGGTTTTTCCAATGAGATATTTCACATTGCCTTCTATTTTTTCTTTTGTTTGGATCTGTTTAGTAGTATCTTGATTTTTCATAAAGTCGCCAGCTTCCATTTGCTCCAGTGTAATTCTGAAGGAATTATTCTCTTCAATGAGCTTTTGAGATTCTTTTTCCATCTGGCAAATTTGGATTTTTAAGGCATTCTTCTTCTCATTGGCTTTTAGGGCCTCTTTTGCCATTTGAGATAGTCTATTTTTAAGGTGTTATTTTCTTCATTCAGACTGTTGACTTGCTTTTCATAATCTTCTTGCATCATTGTCATTTCTCTTCCCAATTTTTCCTCCATTTCTCTTACTTGAGTTTCAAAATCCTTCTTGAGTTCCTCCATGGACTGCAATCAATTTATATTTTTCTTAGAAGCTTTTGATGCAGGAGTTTTGACTTTGTTGTCTTCTTCTGGTTCCATGTTTTGATCCTTTTTGTCCCGCAAAAAAGTTTCTGTGGTTTGATTGCATTTCCTGTTTGCTCATCTTGCCAGCTAATTACTTGACTTTTAAGCTCTTTGCCATGGTAGAACACTACTTCCAGAGTGGATCAAAATGTGTCCCAAATTGCTGGGGTTTTTGCAGTTGTCAGAGCTATGAGGAGCACACTGTCTCTACAGTCCCCACAAGCTCTGGCACAGTGGCATTCCTAACCCCAGGACCCCCACCCAAGACTGCAGCCCAGATCCAAGCAGGTCAGAAGAAGTGTGATTACTCTCTGAATATTTGCTTTGTCCCCCTATGATCTGTAGGACATCGGATCCAGAGGCAGCCACATAGCAGTAGCTGCAGCCACCGTTCTACTGCTACCTCTTGCCCCAGAGGCTGGGGTCTGATGGTGCTCTTCTGTCACCCTACTGACCTTTTTCTTTCTCTTTGGTGTTTATGGGTTCAGAAGTCTGGAAACTTCCACAGGTACTGGTGATTCACTCTCCTGATTTCTGCTCCAGCCAGTCTGTACCACGGGTTGGGGTGGCTCCCAGTCTGGGCCGGTACAGCTCATGCGAGACTGAGCTTGGCTCCCAGTCTAGTGTGATAGACCCTTCTTGTAGGCCTGTGAGCCTTCCTTCAGTGGGAAATTTGTTTCTCTCTTTCACTTTGTGGGTTCCGTAGCTTTAAAATTTGTTTAGTGTCATATTTTATAAGTATTGGAGGTGGTTGGAGTGGGAGATCAAGCAAGTTCCTGCTTTAACTCTGACATCTTGGCTCTCCTCCCCCCCCTTTGCAATATTTTTATTTAGAGAGAAGTCTTGGGATGAAATATCAAACATTCTTCATATGTGAAGGTTACTTCATAATTCAAAAGGGTCAACATTTTAAAAGATCTGTAATTCTTTACTGAGATAGGTAACCACTACACAAAGAAAAATTACTACCCTTCAACCTTTTTGATGAATGGTTTCATGATCAGTTACCTGGTAGTCAAACTTCTGGTAATGAATCTTTGAAAAGTCAGTAATATGATGGAAAAAGAACTCATCCTTGTGTTAGGAGACCAGCTCTGCCGCTTGCTAACTAATCTTGAGGTAAGTCAATCAACTCCTCTGGGGTTCCATTTTCTCATCTGGACTAGATGACCTCTAAAATTCTTTGCAGGTCTTAAATCTTTCATTCTGGTCATTCTTGGGCAACCTTAAATTGAAAGGTCCATATTCCAAACATCCCCAATTTGTTGGGATGTTCCAGGGCTTATATTACATTGACATAACCTTCTAGAATTCAGGGCTGCCTTCATACCACAAGGAAGCTGTAGGAATGACTTTATCAATTTCCTAGGAATAGGAGGTTTAGCCTCTCAAAATAGTCACATCTACTTATAATTCCTTATGATATACTAAAAGAACACTGAAACACTAGGGTGAAGTTTTTTTGGTTAGTTTTACAAATTTTATGAAAAAGGTGAATTTCATTGGTATAATTTGACTTGTTTGAAAAAGGCAACTGAGAACTATTTCTTTAATGGCAAACTGAGGAGTTGAACAATTATCCTATGATCAATGTAGATATTTCTTCTTTATAACTCAGGCTCAAAATGTCTTCTGCTTAAAAAGTTGAAGACAGGAGAGGAAACTGACTTGACTTGGAGGTGATAGGAAAACATTCACATGAAAGTTTCCATCAGCCATTTGGAGAATTAGAATCGGAGTTCCACATAAGAAATGTAGATTTGCCAGTTAGTAAATAATTGAGCTGTTAATTGGAGCTATATGGGTGGACTCTCATCTTTTCTCCTACTAATGAAAAAATATGCAGAGGAAAGAGCTAGACAGTTGACATATTTGTAGGGAGAATTGAATATTGGGGAATGCCCATTGAAGAAAGATGGTAAGAAGACAACCATGAAAGCCAAGGAGGTCAGGATTGTCAATGGTGCTGCAGAGTTGCTTGTGGGAAAGCCAATGAGCACTGTAGGCCTGTTGAAAGTATTACATGGTCTTTGATTATTGACAACTTTTAGGAGGAAATTTTCCATGTGATTGGGATTATGATTGTAGAAGTCATATTCAAGGGATTTAGATGAAAGAATGAATGATGAAGATGGTGATCAGGACAAAGAGTATAGAATATTCATTTGACAAACTAAATAGTGAATGGGAGGAGCAAATTATGGTATTTAGAGAAGGCAGTAGGGGTTGATGGAAATGTTTTTAGAGGATATCTGTGCTCACTCTTGTCTCTAGGATCAAATACAAATTAATTTGTCATTTAAAGTCCTTCATAACCTGTCTCTAACTTACTTTTGGCTTTATTATTTTCATATTTATAATGATATATATATATATATTTCTTATATTAGGCATTCTTAAGTTTCTTCATTTACTCTATGTTGCTACTAAAATATTGGTCTTCATGTTCTTAACACATAACATTCCACCAGATTGTCTCCTATCCCTGGGATACATTTTGTCTTTGTGTCCATCTTTAGAATCCCCAATTTCTTATAAAGCTTAGCCTGAATCCTGAAATATTGATAATAATTGCTAAGATTTATATAGTGCATTACTAAATGGTAGACATTGGGCTAAGTGCTTTACAATTATTATCTCTTTTGATTCTTACCAGATCTCTGGAAGGTAGGTATTGTTATCTCTATTTTACAGCCAAGAAATGAGACAAACAGATTAAATGACTTGTCTGGGGTCTTACACAGCTAGTAAGTATCTGAAGGCATATTTGAACTCAAGTATTCCTGATGCCAGGCTTACTGTACCATCTAGCTGCCTTAATAACTCATGTTTTGTACATGAAGTCCTTCCTAGTCTTTTAGTTGTTAATACCCCTTTCCCATTTATCTTGTATTTATTTTGTATATGAAAATACAAACATTGTTTATACCAAGAGAAAGTAAGCTCTTTTGAAAATTAAGACTTTCATTTTTGTCTTTGATCACTAGCACTTAAGCAAAGTGCTCAGCACTGAGTGTTGTTGTTCAGTCATTTTAGACATGTCTGACTCTTTGTGACCCCATTTGGGGTTTTCTTGGCAAAGATATTGGAGTGGTTTACCATTTCCTTTGCAAGCTCATTTTACAGATGAGGAAACTGAGGTAAAAAAGGTTAAGTGACTTGTCCAGGGTAACACAGGTAGTAAATATCTGAGGCCAGATTTGAACTCTGGGAGATTAATCTTCCTGACTTGAGGCCCAACAACTCTCTCCACTATGCCACCTAGTTACTCCAGCACAGAGTAATCAATTAATAAATTGTTGGTCATTGGTTGATGTTTTGCTTGAAGACAGAGTTAAACCAGGGAAGAGGAGGAAAAAATGAATATTCTGGAGCGAGACCATAATTGAGGGAATTAAATATTCCAAGAGGTGGGAGGACATGAGGTTCAAAATACAGCAAAAAGCCTTTTGATGATGAGTTCATATTTCCCAGGGAGAATTAAGCAGTCAAACTGATTCCTGAGAAATATTAAAACTTCCAGGTTAGTATCAAGATTTGTTTCTAGGAGGAGGTTGCAGGCAGCAAACCACTGCTCTTAAAGAATTTTTAGGTCCCTGGTGTCTGTCTAGAGCACCTGGTGACTGAGAGATAAAACCTTTATGATGGGGCGGCCAGGTAGCACAGTGAGTAAGAGCACTGGCTCCAGTGTTGAGAAGACCTGGAGATCGAATCCCAGGCTCAGACACTTAGCACCCACCCAGAAACACCTGGCCATGTAACCTTGAGCAAGTTACTTAACCCCAATTGCTTAGGGGCGGCCAGGTGGCTCAGCGAGTAAGAGCACCGGCTCCAGTGTCGGGATGACCTGGATCAAATCTGGGCTCAGATACTCAGCACTACACCCAGAAATAACTGGCCATGTAACTTTGAGCAAGTTACTTAACCCCAATTGCTTTAAAAAAAAACCTTTATGATGCATTTACTCTAGATAGGTGCTTGTTATAGACCTGCCTGGGAATTCTAATATAGGCTTTAAGCTGTAAGAGTGGATGGAGCACAAAATAGCTAGAGGATAGTTCCTTTTGGGAATTTCTGAGAACTGAGAAGTGGGATAGTCATCTGCTTCTATCCATCCCATAACACTTAACTGCCCCTTTTCCTCAGAGCTATTTGGTGAGATGCTTTTCCCAAGATGATTTCTAAAAGTGAACACAAAGCTGTTTACAGTAGATTTACTGCATGATGTGTGCAAATGGCTTCTGCCAAATATTTTGTGCTGTTGCCAAATGTGTACCTGATAATTAACTCCTTGTAAATGTTTGATGTCATACCCTTGGGTTGATGGAAATTTGTTGCTAAAACATCTCCTCTCCATATCCTCCTGTGATTTCCTGCTCTATTCAGGTGCTCTCCATTTTATTCCTACTTAAAATTTCACATACTTAAGCTTTGTAGAAGGAAGGCAACAATCATAGGTGAATTGCTACCTCCCTGTCTCTTAACTTGGATTCAAGATGAGAAAAAGCTAGCTCCGAGGGAAACCTTTTCATCTGATGGTTTTCAGCATTCCGTCTTCCTCTTCCCCACACTTCTGGAAGGCCATGAGAGTCACCACAGAACATTATGGGGAAGAGGAACTGGTCAAATTCAGCGTATTAATCTACTGTAACTAGAAGTTGTGCCTATATTTCTCTTTTCAATTTACTAGTTGTCTGGCTTCACCCACCCAAAGGGCATTTATCATAATCCCAGAGATATTGTCCTTTTTAGATCTTGTCATAATCTGTTGTTGGAATAAACTTTCCACCCAAGGATCTTTTGTTCCCCAAAAAACCTTCTGCACCTGGGAGTGGCAGTCAGTCAAGAACAGTGAACAAGCATTTACTAAATACTTCCTATGTGCCAGTCACTGTATTAAGTGTTGGGGATACAAAAAAAGGCTAAAATATGGTCCTTGACCTCTAGGGCACACAGAAAATGAAGGAGACAACATTCAGGTAAATGTGCACGTAGAAGATAAGATAAAGTGAAGCAGGGGAGGGAAATCATCAGGAAAGGACCTGAAGAAGGTAGGATTTTAGCTGAGTGTTGAGGACAGACAAGGAAGCTAAGGGTCAGAGTTTAGGGGAAGCATATCACAGAAATAGAGAGAAACTGATGCAAAGGCACAAAGATAGACTGTCATGTAAGAGGAACAGCAAGTAGGGTAGGCTAACTGAATCATGTGGTCCATGGAGGGGAGCAAATGTATGTATATGTATGTGCAAGTGCAAGTGCATGTGCATATGCATATGTACATATATGCATGTGTATATATATGCATGTGTATATATATATATGTATATACACATACATTCATATGGGTACAGAGGTAGTAATTTAAGCCCCTAAAATTTTTTTGCTATTATTTATTATTTGCCATTTATAATAATCTTGTGGGGTAGATTTATGAAAATTATTATCCACTATACAAATTCACTTTGGGAAATTAAAACTCAATGGTAGATATTTCTATTTATCTATCTATTTTACATATATATAAATAGCTATTCATATATTTCAATATATATTTACATACCAATAGGTACATATATCTATATCCATAGATCTATCTATCCATCCATCCATCCATTTATCTATCTATCTTTGCTCATCCATTATTTTGTAATCCTTCACCTTCCTTCATTTTATTTTTTTTTAATTTTTTGGAGGGCAATTAGGGTTAAGTGACTTGCCCAAGGTCACACGGCTAAATTCTGTGTTAAGTGTCTGAGGCTGAATCTGAACCCAGGTCCTCCTGACTCCAGGGCCGGTAGCTTCCCCTCACCTTCCCTCATTTAAAAGGTTTCTTAACTTTAAAAAAGTACCATGGGATAATGATCTTAAAATCACTATTGTTTGTATAATGCACTAATGTATAAGACCATTCGATCTTCGGCTATGCAAGTGTGCCGTAGTCAGGAAACACTATTGTGTGGAGTAGTATGTTCAGTTATTCATACCATTTTTTAGGAAGGACATTGGTATTATGAAAAGCATCTGTTAAATAGATTAGTTGAGGGAGGTCTGAGTGCCCAGGAAAGCAGAGACACACAGCAATACAATAGTTATTTAAGCGTATTTCTGATTTTATTTCCTTTTGTTGATTCTGTGCCTAACTGAATTGTATAGAGTTAAATGTGCATGTCTCATTGCTTGTGTCAACAACTCTATTCTGATCTAGTTACATTAGTAGGACTAGGTGAAATGTGGTCAGTTGAGGAAAGAGATCAGATTTCCAGTGGGTGGGAGGGAACTGAGAATTATCCAGATTAGATAATTTTGCTCTAATTATATCCCATAACACTAAAGAGTGAGTGGTGCTACTTGGTAAGGGATAGGAGAATGGATTCACTCACCTCTTATTTAAAATGAGTGAGAACTTGGCATTCCCTGGGCTTTAAATGGAGTATATCACCACCAGGGTAGGCATGGAGACTTCCCACAGAATTTGTTTTTCCCAGAATCTGATTCTTATGTGGTAAAGCAGCCATTCTCAAAGTATGGTCCTGCAAACTCTGGGGGTGCTTGAGACCCCATATGAGAGGTCAGAACTATTTTCATAATAAACTAAGGCATTTAGCTCTGTAGGATTCCTAAGACCAAAAAGTTTGAGATTATTCCGATTAGTTCCTACCAATCCTAACTGCTGTTTAAGGATAGAGAAAGTAGGCATATTTAGCACAGATGGAGATTTACAGGTTCAAGGGATCATAAATCTAGAGCTGTAATCAATCTTAAAAGTCACTAGGTCTAATCCTTGCATTTTACTGCTTATTATTCTGTTTAATACAAAGCCAGCAGAATTAGGAAGTTACAAAGTAGGAAATAAAACTTTAAGGAGGAGGGGAAAGTCTTCCTAACAATTATACATATCAAAAACATGGAATCACTTGCCTTCAGGACTGTAGTATTCACACTCACTAGGGGTTTTCAAACAAAGAATGCATGTGATTTCTTGGGGGGTATGTTGCAGAGACTATTCCTGTTGGGACACATGTTGGCTTAGAAAGTTTTTTCAGGCTCCTCCATGTCTGAGCCTCTGTGATTCTATGTTATAGAACTGCCTCTCTTTACAAATGAGGTATAATTTATTGTTAAGGATCAAAGTAATAGTTGACAGCAAGATGGTACTTTGCTGTTTGCAAAATACATCATCTTTCCGATTTTTCACAACAATCCTATGACATATGTTCCATAAGCATTGTTATTCCCCTTTTACAAATGAAAAAAAAAATTGAGAAGCTCAGAGAGATTATTACCTGTCCATCATTTTACCTCTAGAAAGTTTCACAGAAAAGTATTTGATCCCAAATCTCTCCTTACTACAGCACTCTTTCTATTACACCATACTATCTCTAAAGATATATTAAAATGTTCATATTTTATTATTTAGATTTTATTCTAATTTGAAGAGTTCAGCCATTCTTCTTTTTCCGGGGGGGGGGGCTTTGAGAACTAGAAAATGACTTTCCCCAAATCACAAATAGCAAGTCAGTGAGGGAAGCATAATGAATTGAACCATATATCAACTATATAATTTGCAATTTTGATTATCCATGTTTGTTTTTTCAGTTGTTTCAGTCACATCCAACTCTTTGTGACCCCATTTAGGATTTTCTTGGCAAAGATACTAGAGTGATTTACCATTTTTTTTCTCCAGCTCATTTTACAAAAGAGGAAAATGAGGCAAACAGGCTTAAGTGACTTGCCCCAAGTTGCACATAATAGTAAGGGCCTGAGGCTGGGTCTCAACTCAGAGTGCCAGGGCTGGCACTCTATCCACTGTGCCACCTAGGTGCTCTAGTATGTGATGCAGATAGGTAGCACAATGGATAGAGCACTGGGATTGGAATCAAGAAGACTCATTTTCCTGAGTTCAAAACTGGCCTCAGATGCTTATGAGCTGTGTGACCTTCCTCATCTGTAAAATGAGCTGGAGAAGGAAATGGAAAACCACTCTGATTTTTTGCCAAGAAAATCCCAAATGGGGTCATGAAGAATTGGACATGACTGAAAAAACAAGAATGCCTGAATGAATATCTTTATACACACAAATGTGTGTGTGTGTCTATCTTTATATAGGTACAATTTTAGAAAAGGAGGATTAGAAGTAAGGGTGCAGGGGGAGTGTTTAGTGACTAGTTTATTTTCTTCCCTAAGAATTTTGTTAGATTATGAAGGGTATAAGATTGTAACTTGGAATCAGATGACCTAAGTTAAAATTCTGGAGATGTTACCTGCTACCTAAGTTATATTAGATAAATCACCTAAGTTCTCTCAACTTCCTTTCCTCATCTGTCGTGTGAGGTGACTTCTGAGATTTTTTTCCAAATATAAATCCCTGATTCAATGCTTTTCTGAATAAATCCTACCAGTCAGTTCCTCCTGCAAGTCTAAGAGTACTGTATTTCACAGCATAATCACTGCATCCTGTTTTTTCAGTCCACAAATTGGTTTATAACCTTTCATTATGTAATTGTTGCATGATATCATTCTGCTAGTCACATAGCTTAAAAGGGAAACAGAGAAGAATTGTATTCCCCAGTGACATATAGATATGCATTTATCTCTTATGCATTGTGAGCTGTGAGCCTAGCATTGTCAGAATGTTTCTGAAAGTTGACTTGCATTTGTTTAGAGTGCTGTAGCTCTAATGGTATTGTCATTCAAACCAAAGAAGAGCCATACGTGCAAGTGCAACCAGCATGATATGGTAAGACTTGCCTCTTCCTGTGGTTAAACTGTACAGTTCATCTGCCAACAATACAGTTTAGTAATAAATGATTTTTAAGTAATACTGGGGCAAAATTTTTAAAAAGCTTCACATAATGGTTGTACCCCACTTTTCTGAAAAAAATTTTGCATAAAATCTGCTATGATTATGCAGTGAAATATGGGATGACAAGGGGCTCATATAATATATATCTCTGAAGTGGTTGGAAAATTTCCTCCTTGGTGAAGAGTGTTATCTTTAACTGGTTCATTTATAGAAAAGGTGGTCCAACAATAATAATAAGGAAATAAATGGATTAAAAATAGCATTGCAAAGGCAGCCATCATGTCAAAAATAAATTCTGATAAAGATGTAAGGATTATTTCCAGTATGTGCTCTTAAAGAGAATTATCTTGGGGTACTCTAAGAAGAGTAATTTCAGATATAGACTGACTTAATAACATAGTCCAGTTTGCTAACTCTAACATCATTTTTCACTAACTCATCATATTCCAATAGAAGTTGTGGCCAAATGCTAGAACTCACTGAAAGACTAGCTAATATGCTCCTAAAATGAGGTTTGAGTATTTGTATTCATATATATTACACTTTAAAATGTGATACTGCTGGGTGAGATTGTTGAATTTTAAAGCTGGAAGTAGGCTTGTGAGGCTCAAATACCATAATAGATGTAAAGCATTTTGTGAACCTTAAAGTGTTATGCAAATGTTACTGTTATTATTATTGATATTACTATCTCACACAGGAGTTGGCAAACGACTGAAGGGCAGGTCCATCACCTGTTTTTGAATACCCAGTGATGTAGGAAGGGTTTTTACTTTTATAATTAAAGTTTTATTGTATTTCCATATATATAAATATATTCACATACATATATATGTGTATACATATACATATATGTATATGTGTACACACATTCTTAACTTGTGGGTCATCTAAAAAAAAACACCAGGCATTCATTTTGGTGATGACTTAATTCCCTCAGTCTTCTGCCAAATTCCTGTTGAACTCAAGCAAATTATACAGAGCAACACAGAGGTGTGCTGGTAAGTGTTTAAACAATCAGGCAATTCAGAAAAATTAAAAAAAAAACAGTATGTATACACATTTTTAAGTTTAATCTGCATTAATACTTTCACAAGTCTAGACAATCACCAAAACAGTAAATTAAGCCCTAATTTGTAGCAATTGCTAATTTTTAGTTATCAATGTTCACAATGAAAATTGCACAGTTTCTAGCCAGTAGCTAGAGAACATCCTTGGTTGGAAACAACTTGAGTGGTCATTTAATCATAGCTGTCAAATCCTATAGTCTTTTCTCAGTTGTCATTCTCCTTGACCTCTCTGCAGCCTTTGACACTGTTGATCATCCTCTCCTCCTTGGTACTCTCTTTTCCTCAGGTGATTGTTTCAAGACTGTCTCCTACTTACCTTACCTGCTCCTTCTCCAGCTCCTTTATTGGATATTTATCCAAATCATGCTCTCTTACCATAAATATCCCTCAGGATCTCCCTCTACATTACTTTACTTGGTGAAATAAAGTGGCCTAGCAGCACCAGATTTCAAACTATGCTGCAAGTAGTAATCATCAACAATTTGGCACTGGTTAAAAAATAGATTGGTTGATCAGTGGAATCAGTGGAATAGTTACACAGTATATGGAAGTAAATAAGCACAGTAAATAGTGTTTGATAAATCCAACAATCCCAAATTAAGGCAAGAACTCACTATTTGACAAAAACTTATATGAAAACTGGAAAGTTATCTGACAGAAACTAAGAGGGGATAAACATCTCAAATTGTATACCATTGGTAAACTCAAAATGGGTACATGATTTAGACATAAAAAGTGATATAAGCAAATTAGGGGAACATGGAAGAAATTACCTATCAAATCTCTGGATGGGGAAGAGTTCATGACCAAAAAAAGAAAGAGAAGTTCACAGAAGGCAAAATGAGTAATTTCGATCACATAAAATTAAATTTTTACACAAACAATATCAATGTAGCCAAAATTAGAAGAAAAACAGAAAATCTGACAGAAGCTAAGCAGGGATCAACATCTCAAATTGTATACCATTGGTAAACTCAAAATGGGTATATTATTTAGACATAAAAAGTGATATAAGCAAATTAAGGGAACATGGAAGAAATTACCTATCAAATCTCTAGATGGGGAAGAGTTCATGACCAAAAAAAGAAAGAGAAGTTCACAGGAGGCAAAATGAGTAATTTTGATTACATAAAATTAAATTTTTACACAAATAATATCAACATAGCTGAAATTAGAAGAAAAACAGAAAATTGGGAAAGAATCTTTGCAGCAAGTTTATCTAATAAAGGTCTTATCTCTCAAATATATAGGATAACCAAGCCAAATTTATAAGATAAGCTATTCTCCAATTGATAAATGATGAAGGGATATGAACAGGAAGTTTTCTGAGGAAAAAAATCAAGGCCCTTAAAAGTCATATAAAAAAAACCCTACTTACTAATAATCAGAGAAAGGCAAATTAAAACAACTCTTAAGTACCAGCTTATACCTATCAGATTGGCTAAGAAGGCCAAAAAAATGGGAAATGATATGTTGGAGGAGATGTGGGAGAAGAGGTACACTAATGCACTGTTGGTGGAGTTGTGAACTAGCCCTCCAAACAATTCTGGAAAGCAGTTTGGAACTATACCCAAAAATATACTAAATTCATCATATCCTCTGACCCAGAAATACCCCTGGTTGGTCTGTTATCTAGAGAGATCAAATTAAAAAAAAAGGGCCCATATGTACAAAAATATCTATAGTAACTCTTTTTGTGTGATGCAAAGAATTTGAAACTGAGGGAAGTGATGAAAGGAATAGCTTCAGAAAAACCTGGGAAGACCTGAATGAACCAATACAAAGTGAAATGAGTGAAACCAGGAGGAATTTTTACACAGTAACAGCAATATGATAAAGATAATCAATTATCTATGAAAGACTTAGTAATACCTATGAGTACAATGATCCATCAAAATTACTAAAGACTCATCATAAAATATGCTATCCATCTCCAGACTGACAAGTGATGCTCAGTATGCAGCCTGAAGCATTTTGTACCCTCTTCTTCTTTTTCTTTTTTTTTGGGGGGGGGTTGGGGTGGGGGTGCATAGCTAACAAAGAAGTATGTTCTGCATGACTTCATATTTGTATTGGTTTCTGTATTTTTTGTCATGTCAGTGGCCGGGAGAGGATAGGATAGATAGAATGTGAAGAAAATAAAATTGAACAAAATCAGAAATAAAAGTCAAACAAATAAAAACCAAGAATTTAATTAATTTAATTGATCTTATCATTTAGAGATAAAAATAATTGGCATTATCACGATAGTTTTGAAGAACTAAAAAGAAATGGAATAAATACCTGCCATTTCAGGTCACTGGGGTGATAATGATAATGATACTGAACAGACAATTCTATTTCTGGGAACTATTCACCTGAATGGAAAGCCAGCAACCAACCACTGGTAGCTTTGTCAGCCTTTTGGTCTGTTAAAAGCCGGTACCATTTCATTGCTCTCCATAGATACAAGGATAGTTGACTGCCTCAGGGATCAGTTTTCCCAGTCTCTAGTCTTCAGTGGTCACAGATCCTGCTTTTCCTTCCTCCACTGATTTTTCTGGAGCTGAGTCAGAGGCTTTCCTAGTCTCTCTTGGCTGGAAGAAGGCAATGCTATCTTCTTGAAAAATATCTCCCAGAAACCCGCATTGTCTGGATCAGGGAATTCCTCTTTGCCTACTCCATTAGTGTGTTGGAGCCTCAAGAAAGTGATCGAGAAAATGTAAATAAGGCAGATTAAATTTAAACATGTACAGAGTGCCTTCTTTTTTTTTTGGGGGGGGGAGAGCTGCTTGTTAAACATTTGCCAGTAAATCCCTGCTGCAGAGTTCCTTCTGAGGTCCTGCAGTGGTTAAACTTGGGGTTTGTACTAGGATCCTTTGACTCCAGGTTATGTTCACTTTTAACTATACCATATTTGTTTCCTTTCTTACTTTACAGACTAAGAAATTGAGGTTTAAAGAGGTGAACTGACTTGTCATACAGGTATTCAGTGACAGAACCAATATTCAAATCCACATTTCCTGCTTGCTGGCCCCATGTTTTTTAATTCCTATTTTTATATATTTTCCCATACACTGAAATGTCCTCCCACATATGAAAATGTTCAGTATATTCTACTGTATAAATTTTGAAAACTTATACAAAAAATTATATAAACTAGGATAGAGGCAGGGAGAGTGGAGAAAAGGAAAAGGGTATAAGAGATGCTATAGATATAACATTAATAGGTTTTTATAATGAATAGTGTGTAGTAGATAAATAAGTTAAAAAAACCCTTAAAGTTTCAAATATATACACACATATATGCATACATATACACATGTGTATATACATATATACTCACAAACATGTAACAAACATATATGCCTATGAACACAATGTAGATATGTGGTTAGATGAGATTCTTGTGTCTCAGTGTGTAATGTATATCACACACACATATAAATAGGTGTCCATATAGGCATATACATATTATATATTTCATATATAAATGAGCTAGAGCAGGAAATGACACATTTTATATAGAAATAGATTTATATAATAGAATTTATCATAGAAACTTTTTTTTTTAGGCAGCATGGTATGGTGCAGTGGCATTAAACTTACCTCCCAGAGAGGCTTTAAAAATTTCCTGAGTGCCCCAAATGTAATTGGATGCATTTAACAAAATAACTAATACAGATAGGTGGATTTTTAAATGTTTGCATGTTTATATACATATGTATGTATATGTGTACATGCACATATGTGGGTGTGTCTAGGCATGCACATATATACACATCTATGTATGCATATACATATACATGTATATGCATAATATACACATACACACACTTATATATAGTTATTCAGTTGTTTCAGTCTCATTCAACTCTTTGTAACCCCATTTGGGGTTTTCTTGGCAAAGGTATTTGTCATTTCCTTCTCCAACTTATTTTGCAGATGAGGAAACTGAGGCAAACGGGGTTAAGTGTCCAGGTTCAGACAGCTAGCATCTAAGTGCAGATCACAAAAATGAGTGTTCCTGACTCCTGGCTCAACACTCTAACCACGGTGCCACCTAGTAGCCCTGTACACACATATATACACATACATACATGAATATATACACATATGCATACATATGAAATCAATACTTTTACTT
Source organism: Petaurus breviceps papuanus (assembly GCF_028583685.1). Taxonomy (NCBI): domain Eukaryota; kingdom Metazoa; phylum Chordata; class Mammalia; order Diprotodontia; family Petauridae; genus Petaurus; species Petaurus breviceps. The sequence goes on from NW_027185655.1 coordinate 78,940,685, forward strand.
CTTCATCTACCATAGATAATCAATTATCAAATTCTATTGCTTGTATATCTGTTATCTTTCATATCCCCTTCTCTCCACTCACCATGTCACCACTCAAGTTTAAGCATCATTACCCTTCCCTATATTATTGTGATAGGTAACATTTTGCTCTGTGGAGCAAACTCTGCTTTTTGAATCTCAATTTCCATGATGATAGACTTCCCCAATTTGGTGGGGGGAGGTAGTTTATTTTACACATAATACCTCACATTCTTGCTCTAGAGATCAAGAAAAAAATTTCTTTTTTTAATTTGGTACCTATGAAGCTTTTTTCCCCTCCGACCTGATTCCCTATTATATACTGAATAAAAGCCAGATTCCTTACCCTGACTTTGAAGACAGCCTCAACCTAATCTAACCCCAATCTAACTTTGCCAGTTTTATTTCTCAATACTATCGTAACTGAAATCCGCAGTGTCAGGTAATCTTTACCTTCCCTGATATTGCTATTTTCCTGACCTTTCTATTGTTTTTCATTTGTCTGTATCTTATCTAAATTATAAGGTTCTTGAAGTCCTTGAAAAGATGATGTAAGATTCTTATGTTGGCACCATAGTTTCTAGTACGTTGTTATACTAGTATTCTGATCACCAAATTCAGTTTTAAAATTATTTTAGTGTAAAATTCTTGCTATGGGAATTTAAAATAGAAATATGTTTGGTAATAGAAATAGAATTATGTAATGGAATATTTCATAGAAATATATATATATATATATATATATGTATATATTTTTTGAGGCAACATGGTATGGTACAGTGGTGTCAAAATCACCTCCCAGAGAGGCATTTAAAACTCCATAGTGCCAAAGTAATTGGATATGTCTAACAAAATAAGTTTTAAGCTGCTGGGATATGTATGCACTGATGGTCCAGTGGATAGAATGCTGGGCCTGAAGTCAGGGAGACTTATATTCCTGAGTTCAAATATGGGCTCAGATGCTTACTAGCTGTGTGACCCTAGTAAGTCATTTAACCTTGTTTGCCTCAGTTTCCTCATCTGTAAAATAAGTTGGAGAAGGGAATGGCAAACCACTTCAGTATCTTTGCCAAGGAAATCCCATATGGGGTCATGAAGAGTTAGACATGACAGAACAACAAAAACAAAATAAGTAAAATACAATACAAAATAGTTAATTTTTTAAAAAGTCAATATGCACCCTGCAGGGACTTGTTTCTATTTGAGTTTGAAATCACTGGTATAGTTATTAGAAGTCTGGCCTAAGGGTTAGAAAGATGTTTCTAGTTCTACCTCTGACACATATACACTTGCTCATATACTTTTCCCATTTGACCTTGGACAAGTCACTCAAACTCTCAGAGCTCCTAGGCTTACAGAGGTGTATCTTCTGTATCGGTGGAGGGATTTTCCACACTAGAAGTTCCTTGCACTGTCAATCATAAAATTGTCTCTCCTCCCCTTCCTCTTTCTTTAGCTAAATGAACCCTTAGAATTATTTAAATGTCTTTTGAAATCTTTTTCTTCATTTGCCTTTTGAGATCCCTCAGTGAAAGCTCTTGTCTAAGTTACTGTCTGAAGTTCTTTGAATATATACCATATCCTTGGGTCACTAGCCTGGGTTCCCTTCAAATTACCCCTGTGATTTTACTTAGCAAAATTGTAAAGGAGCTATGTGAAGTAAGACAGAAGATTCCTTTACTTCCTCCCCCCATCCCCAACCACAAAGCCTTTGACTTGCATGCGGAATAACTCAGGTACAAGACTGACAGGGTCAGGTGGGACTGCTGGGCCTGACAACCTTTCTCTACTTCACCAAGATGGTAGTAATGTAAGGACTGAACTTCCCCCTGTATTTTGAAAATTTCTGGAGTTTACCACTTGATTGACAAACACAGTAGAATCCTATTGCTCGGTTGATAGCAAAGCAGTGGAATGGCCAATTGCCAGGGCTGCCCCTTGTTTATCCATTCTAAAATTCTGTGAAACTATCAGTCCATAATCCCAGTGTGAGGCTCACTTCAAAAAAGGGAGATAAGCTTTATTTTTATTTAATGTCCTTAGTGGCAGATTCCTGTCATATAATTATCTTGGGGTTTATTCTCTTGCCTATTTACATGGGTTCCATGTTAGAAGTGGAAGTGAGATGGACATTTTTGGCTTAAAATGTTTGCTATTCTGTATTCCAAATCTTTAACATTTGCACTTGAAAAAGAATTAAATATTGGGATTTAGCACATTTAGTTGCAAAATCAGAATCATGGATTGAAGTGGTACATGGGACCTTAGGGATCATTTCATTCAGCACTATCAATTTACAGATGAGAAAACAGAGACTTTTCAAAGTAGGACTGGGCTTGTATATTATAGGTATTGATTTTAAGCTATTATGAACTGACTTTAGGCAGTTAGTTGGTACACTGAGTAAGAGCACTGTACTTGGAGTAAAGAAGACCTGACTTCAGACATTTCCTTAGCTGTATGATCCTGGTGAAGTCATGTAACATCTGCCAGCCTCAGTTTTCTCATCTACAAAATGGGGATAATAATAGCACACCTATTCCCTCCCAGGGTTATGAGAATCAAATGAGTGTTTGCTGTGTTTTTAAAATCTAGTTTATTAAATGCTCTGAGGTTCAGTTTCCTCATCTGTAAAAGATTATTGTTATTTTTATTATAATTCCCAGATCAATATCAAATAAATAACCTTATTATAAATAACTCTTCAAGTAAATAACCTTATTCTTTTAAAAATGTATTATAATTTGCTAATCAGGTTATTGGATATTCATATCACATTTTGGTGGATTTGGAGGTTAACTGTGAAAGACTGAAACTGAATTAAGCATGCCCAATGCAAAAACTACTTGTTTTATGTATTTTTTTTTCCTATTTACAAAGAATCTAATAGAATGAAATGAGATTTTCTTATTTAATTGTCACCTGAAAAAAGAGTGTCCTTTAGATGAATCTTCTAATGTTAAATATTACCCAGAGAGGTCCTGAGATGCATTGCCAATGACCTAGAACAACAGCGATTGCATTTGGAATAAACAACTAAATTAACGCCCAGTGAACCGACTGAGAAAAATCACAGTATCAAAGGTATGGCGACTTTGGCATTATTGCCGTGAGCATTTGGGCATGCTTATAGATTTCTTAGTGTTAGGGAAATGAAACATGAAAGAATTAAATGTTAAAATTATTTTTTCATGCCTTACATCTCAATTTTCTCCTTTGTATTATCCTATCTGCACCTAATTTTATATCTACTTTCCACAGTAGTAACTGTTTCAAGTTAATGACTGACAGAAGATGCTCTAGCAAATTATTTTGTTTCATTGCTTCAGTGAGTGACAGATAACTTGCGGTGAAGTTTCCCCATTCTGAAACATCAAATTTAGAGTGGCTTCAGCATACACTAGGCCTATAAGTTTAGAAGTCACCCGACCTTACAGGAATCTGGGACTTAGAGCAATGGACACTCTCCCCAGGGCCATTCCAGCACAAGATATGCCAAATAAGGACAATGCTTTCCTGGCCTTGCATTGGACACCCACATTTTTTCTGTGTTCTTTGTCTCCGAGATAGATTCTGTTTAGATTGTGAGCCTGTCTCCCCACCAATGGGAGTGAAGGCCAGTTGGGGGTTGGGGTTTCTTCATTGGGGAGTACATAACCATGGTCTTGCTTCTACATGTTGCTCTCCCTGGCATATGCTATTTGAGCAACATGGACAGGGCCCTTTCTCATGAGAAAGAATAAAGACCTTTTCTGATCTCAGACTCCAAACTCTTCTATCTCACACAAGTGGCAATTGAAAAGAAAGAAACCAGATTTTTTTTAACATTTCCATTTTTCTCTGAGTTCTATTTCTCAAGTTTTTGGACAGTTGACCTTTAAACCAAGAAGGAACTATTCATCTGGTCTTTGGCATTTTTTTTCTTGAGTTGGAAAGATTAGGTCGGGTTATTATCTTTCAAAGGTAGCTGTAGTGATGATTATAGGCAATTTGAAAGGTTTTTTTTTGGATGAATTCTCATACTTTAGTATCTGAGTTGCTAAATAAGAATCAGTTAATCATATTGAAAGAAAGCTTAGGATCATAGGATAATAGATTTAGAGCTGGAAAAGATCTCTAAGGTCATTGAACCCAACCTTCTCCTTTTACAGATAAGGAAACAATGTGAGAATATTGAAGTAACTTGCCCTGATGTGTCCCTGATTCTAAGTCTAGCGCTCTATTCACATCAGCATGCCGCCAAATCTGGTAGAGCACTTGCTAGATAAATACAGATAAAATCTGTGCTAAAGGAAAGAGCATTGTGGTCACACAAAGTGAAATATCCTTGTAATGAGAAACATTGGTCTAGGTCAGAGATGTCAAATACTCTCAAGAGGCCAAATCAGATTAAAATATAACTGTGAAATATTTAACAAAATAAATGTATAACAAAACACATCAAATACTAATATGTTTCAAAGTCAGTATATGTTAGCAAGGATTCTTACATATGATTTAGTGCTCCCCTTCTATTTGTTTGACATCACTTATCTATAGGTAAATCAACCTTCTTTAAAAAGCTTTCTGATGCCTATTCTGTCTGATTAGGAATTTTTTGGCTTACAGAAACAGAAGAGTAAAGAGAAAAACAGTGATGGACTAGGCAAACAAAATTCCAGCTCCAAGCCAAAGGGCATTTGCTAGCCTGCTGAGATGATATAGTAAAAACACTATTCAGCAGGTTACAACACCTCTAAGTCTTAAAGAGCAGAGTTCTGAAAGCCTAGCAAAGTGGAGAGAATAGTGAGTAAAATTCTCCTCTGTAAATAATGGCTTTACAGCTGGATCCACTGCTCTATGCCCTTGGGCCAGTCATTTTGGCTCTTTTTTTTTTTTTGCTTTTTGAAGGGCAGTTGGGGTTGACCCCAAATTTGCAGGGCTTGTGTGTTAAGCATCTGAGGCTGGATTTGAACTCAGGTCCTCCTGACTCCAGGGCTGGTGCTCTATTCAGTGCACCACCTAGGCGTCCCAATTGTAGCTCTTCTTTTGTTTGCTTCCTTGTCTGTAAATGGAGGGCTGTGGTCTAGAGTAACATACTCTCTACCTGGGCTCTGTGAATTTGTCTTTTTAAATATTTTGATGACTTTTGAATATAAATAGTTTCCTTTGTAATCTTAATTGTTTTACCTCATACATTCTAAAACATTATTCTGAGAAAGTATCCAGAGGCTTTGCAGACTGACAAAGAGGCCCCTGACACACTAAGAGGTGCAGAACCCCTGAACCAGAGGATCTCTAAAGTTGCTTTTAGTTCTAAAGTCTCTGAGTCTGTTCACTGGATTCTTAAGTTTTGGAGACATTGATGACATTGGCTAGTGTTGCCAGTGAAGGGAAAGCTGTCATCCTGTCTTCTAAAACACCCAAGGGAAAGCAAAACAAGGGAGGGTTGTGCTTATGGAGAAAATGCCTCTCTCTCCTTTTTCCTATTTCTATTCACAATGTGCTTTCAGTAATGCTGCTTAAAATGCAACTTCAATTTCTCAAAGATTTAACTTGCTCAGGGATACAAAAATTCAGGATTTTCCTTAACTATGTTCTTCCTTAATCTTTTTCCCTTTCCTCTCATCCAGTTATGTCAGGAACAGATCTATGTAGCATAGCTAACAAGCTCCTGAGGTCAGTACGATCAGTTCTTTAACTGACCTGCCTTGCCTTTTGCTCTTTATGACTATGTCACTTTCAACATTCTTTTTAAAAATTTTCAATAAAGAAAAAATAACAACTTGCACCTGATATTTATAGAGCACTTTTGTCATCTGTCCTCTGTCCCCTTCTCATCCCCATTCCATGGAAGATGACCTCTCTAAGGTCAGCAATAGTCTTTTTTATTGCTAAATCCCATTGGCTTTTTATCTTCAGTTTTCATTCTTATTGACATTTTTGCAGTATTTGACATTGTTGAGCACTCATTTTTTTTTCTGGATATTCTCTGATCCCTGGATTTTTGTGATCCTTTTTTATCAGGGTTTTCTTTCCATCTATAGTAACATTCTTTTTGGCATCTTTGCAGATTTAAATACCTATATCCTACCCATAACCAAGGGTGTATTGTCCTGGTGTATGTGCTGGTAAAAGTACACATGACAAACATTGAGTTTCATTTGAATTAATATTTTCTTTCACTTTCTTAAATCCAGGCAATCATCAGAACAGCCCTGATAAAGCAGAATTAATAAATTTTTGAGGTATTAGTGGTCATACTGAAAATTTAACAATTGACTCTCCAGAGCTGTAACCGGACGGCTTCAGCTATGACAAGGCTCTGTCTTGTACTCTTTCCTTTTCTCTCTTGGTGATTTCTTTATCCCATTGATATTCACCTATGAGCTCTATGCATAATTCCCAAATCTACATACATTTATTTCACTCCTGAGCTTTAGTCCTTATCTCCAAATGCTTGTTTAACATATACACTTGAATGCCCCCATAGGCACTTGTAGCAGAAAGCACCCCGGCATCCCCAGGGTCTCTGCCAACACAGGTTCTTAGATCTGCTTTGTTAAAGGAAAGCAACTCAAAATGGGTTAACAAGCTTACTTTAATCAGTCAAATATGTATTGTTTACCTAGTTCAGGGAAAAAAGGTCAGCACCCTGAACTTCAGAATATACAGACAGAATTATCAAGACAGAGCAACAGATCAAGTAGACAACTTCTAAACTGTCCAACCATTACATCCAAACCAGATCAACAGCTGGGTTTTTCAAAGCCAGGGGGTTCTCAACAACGGCTTCCCAGAGGCTCATCTGATCAAATCACAGAACACTTCTCAAAGTGAGCCCCAAAACAAAGCCTCAAATCAGGGTTTATATAGCCTGCTCCTGGCTCAGAGAATGTAACAACCTTTTGGATCCATTGGCCAATCAAAAAGTATCTACTGAAAATCAAGCCTCCCACCCCAGGCTCCAGGTGCACTTTAGCCTAGGGGCAGGGAAGATCTTAAAAATTTACATTCCCATTACAGCACTTCAGAATAAACATGTACAAAATATAATTTATCTTTTCTCTTAAATTCATCCATCCTAACTTCTCATTTAAAGGAACTGCCATTTTTCAGTCACAGAGGTTTATAACTATAGAAGTCATTCTTAATTCCTCACTCTCTCACATTTCCCATATCTAATCACTTGACAAGGTTTGCTGATCTTTCTCCTAATCATGTTTTATATTTGTCCTCTTTAATTACACCACAGCTACTCTAGACCAGGTTTTGCCTATGCTATTTCAATAACTATCAACAACCTTTCTTCTTTCTAAGCCATCTTTCACACAGCTTGCCAAATTGATATTCCAAAAGTGTAGGTCAACCCATATGGTTCCTCTACTCAAGAATCTCCAGTGGTTCCCCATTATGTTTTGGTTAAAATACAAGCTCTTCTATTTACCATGCTAAACCCTTCATGATTAGGCTTTGGCTTGTCTTTTCAGGCTTATTACACATTTTTCCACTTTACATACAGTACTCTAACCACCCTGGCCACCTTGCTGTTTCTTGTCAACATTCCAAGCTATGCTCCATACCTGAAATGCTCTCTCTCCTTCCCTCTGCCTCTTGCAACCCCAAACTCCTTTTATGGCTCAAATGATGCCTTCTTCAAGAGGTCTTTCCTGAATCTCCCAACTGTCATGGTATATAATAATACAAAATGAACAAATACTTGTGTCTTAATCACCTAGCCTTCCTTCTACAGTAGAAATTCCCACATCAATGTTGCTTATAAATATGAGGTGGATCACGGGAATCAAAATAATGTATTGGTTACTTAAAAATGGGCCACGGAGGACAATTGATCAATAGCTACACTGTGTGTTTGTTTGTAAGTATTCTGTATGTACCTGTAAACTTTCTGTGCCCTTCTACACCCCACTCCCCTCTCCCCCTCCTCCCTGAGGAAAATGTAAGGCCTTTGAGAGGTAGGACTCACTTTTGGATTTGTATCTCTAGCATTTAGCACAATTCCTTGTCTATATTATGAACATCATAAATGTTTGTTGAATTAACTAATTAAATTAAATTAAAATTAACTAATTAAATAATTTGTGATCCTTTGTTATAAGACCAGAGTTTCTCAGATGCAGCTTCATTCTTTCTACATACAGCATGGGGAGACTTTATCTAAAAGGAGACTCAGCTAATTGGCCCATCCTATTGGCCCTAGCTTCCCTGAACAACTGTTTCCTGGTCAACTAATCCTTAAAGAAAAATTCAGTCGCATGAATCTGTTACTGACTTGGTGGACTTCAGAAGTCCTTACTCTGTCCTGTTGACCAAACATATGAAGATGAGAAAACCCATGTCTGGAGAAACTCAATGTCATTGTATTCTTGTCACCTCCCCTTGCTTTGATAGAGTCAAGTCAACCTCCTTGTGTTAAATGTTCAATAACCTGTGAATGCCTCATTTCATCCCAACATTGAACCTGAACTATTTAATAGAATACTGGCGTCAGAGTTGAGCATTCAACAACCCTTTATATAGAGAGGATAGTCATTTTGGTACAGCTTTAGGAATTTGGGAAGAGGTATTCTAGATTTGTGGATCTAATTCCAAGTGTTGGAGAAGTGATCAGAGTCTTCTCATTTCCTAATATCTAGTAGCTATTGTTTTCTAAATGAATAATTATGTACTAAATATTTCCAAACCATTAAAAGGCAGACATAAAACTCATTTCACAACACATGCATTTTTTGAAGGATATAAGCTATTGTGGTTATTATAGGAGCACAGAACTTAAGAGATAATCTAGTTTACCTCCTTTTTGTAGCTGGATAAACTGAGCTCCAAATAGTTTAAAACGAAGCACAGTTTGCCTGATTATCAAATTGTGAGGGAGAGTAAATGCTGCAAATTCTGCTTATAGCTTCTCTTCCTGTCCCCTCCTCACCCCTTTCCCCAGTGCCATTCCATTACTCCTCAGGGACTGTGGAGTTTCTTCTGGTTTTGTATCAATCTTCTCCTTGCCCAAATAATACTCAGTATCTATGTGAAAGTTAGGATTTTGACAGCAACGAGATTTGGGATTGGATCACTCCTGCTCATGTAATGAAAAAAACTCTCCTTCTGACTTTATCAGTTTGGTTCCTCATATTTCAGGTGTAATTCGTCAGGTGGATTGTATCTGAGTCCATGAACATCTTTACCAATACTCATTAGCTAGGGCCTAGTTCATGGGCCTTTTCCATACTTGTCTTTGACTGTTGGAAACTTCTGCATGTTATTTTGTGACATAATTATGATGGACTGGTACTTGTAAATAACTCAAGGGATAATGAATAGTAAATGACATTGGGAAGTGGGATAATCTGAGGCTGAGATATCTGATCAGACTGGCTACTAATAATTATCCTAACAATGATTTTGATTGAGATTTCTTGTCATCCTAGATATTAATAATTATCCTAGCAATGACTTTGGAAAAAGGTACTATGAGAACTTTTTGCAAAGCTTTAAGAAGGAAAACAAAAATGAAACTATCACTTTTAGGATACAAAAATGGTTAGGCTATAAATGATTAAGCTTTAAAGGAAACTATTATCTCTTGACATGTGAGTATAAAAGATTACAATAAACCACACTTAATGCATATTAGTAAATGAGTTTACTAAAATGGGCATTCTACTTGTAGTTTCAATATACAAAAATATACAAACAAACAAGTACTGATGTCTTAATCACTTAACCTTCCTTTCATAGTAGAAATTCCTAGATCAGCAGCACCTATAATTGTGAGGTAGATCACAGGAACCAAAATAATGCATTGGTTAATGAGAAGATGGGTCTCAGAGAAAGATAGATCAATAGCTCTACTCTATTATGTCCAGTCTTGCAAATGAAACCCTAGCATACTTCACATAACTCTAGTGGTGTCTTCCAGGGGCATGATGGGAATTGAAATAAGTTTATTTATTCCAATCCAAAGAACAGGTAGACCAGGGAGAATTGCTGAAGTGGAAGCATTATATTCATAGGTCAGATTTTTACCTAAGGGAATTTCTTTATGCTGGTTAGATGAAGATATGGGTATGACTCACAAAAGCATTGAAATAGCATTGAGGTTATGAACTATCTCACAGAAAAGCTGGGATCATTCTTCTATAGAGGAAAGGCTACTTAGTTACAGTTCAAAAGAAGATTGGCAGATGGATGTAGCAGCTTAATAGAGAAAGTTATACTAGTATATTAGTCAGTGGCATCAGTAACTCTGGAGAGAAGTAGAAAGTGGCAATATCCCAGCAGGGAATTCAAATTCCTTAGGAGCATGAGTTGTTTAGACTACACGTGTTTCCTATACCTCACATTTCCTTTCCCACCAGTAATGTGGGAATAAGTGAGAGAATTTGCCTTATGGGTATTGAGTAAAATATTCTCTTTTGTTTATCTAACTAATGTGTTTGATAATGTATTTTCTAGTTTTGTCTGCTAATAATATGCATTGGATGAAGAGTTTATGAACTATGATTTTGAAGTGTTGTTGACTTTGATTGCATATGCCTTGAATCTTGGTGTAGATTTCAGGAGTACTCCTTGAAGGGACATATGTCTTCCACATTTCATCTGTTCAACCTGCTGAAGACTTCCTCTTGACCTATTTATAGTTTGAATATATCCACATAATATTCAGGCTGCCCATTTGGCAACACTCATTCTCACTCTGAATAATTCGCCTCAATTTCTAATCATACGTAACAGAAAACTTTACATTTTTTAAAAAATGAATCACTGTTACCCACTTTCTGGTGACTAGCATGGACTAATGCTGAAAAAAATCATTGTTTCTGTGATTTATTCTTCATGGTTCTTTGACCCACCTATTCTTTAAGATTAAATTACTTTTCAATTAACTTTTAATCTTTGCTTCAAAGGCTCTTTATTGAATGTAATTTTTATTATACTATGGTTGGTGAAAGATGCAGTTTGGGGTATAGCAATACATCTTGCCCTACTGGAAAGTTGGAGGGGGGGATAGGGGAGGATATAGGAGAGAGCAGATTGGGGGAGGGGGTATACAGTGGGATTGTTTTGGGGTGGTGGGTAGGGGAAAGATGGGGAGAAAATTTGTAACTCAAAATCTTGTGGAAATGAATGATGTAAACTAAAAATAAACATAAATTTTAATTAAAAAATAAAAATAAAAAGAATGCTTATAAAAAGATGCAGTATTAGTATTTCTGCTTTTCTGTATTTGTTTCTGAGATTTCTATTCACATGGCCAATTTTTGTGAAGGTGCTATTTTTTGTTATTATTGTTGTAGCATGGAAATAATAACAGCCCCTACCTTCTAGGGTTGTTATGAGGATCAAATGAGATAATATTTATAAAGCCTTTGGCAAGTAATTAATAAATAATGTTGCCTTCCTTCCTTCCTTCCTTCCTTCCTTCCTTCCTTCCTTCCTTCCTTCCT
>NW_027185655.1:78952156-78975979 GCF_028583685.1 Petaurus breviceps papuanus
CCTTCCTTCCTTCCTTCCTTCCTTCCTTCCTTCCTTCCTTCCTTCCTATAAAGTGATGATAATTGAACCCATGTAATCTGTTGGGCATCATCAAGGGAGATTTTCAGGGAACAAAGAAGAGGGGTTTAGCACATAGCCCTAGCAACCTGGAGAATGCCCATGAAACTTCATGTAGGAAAGTCCAGACAAAGTAGGAATAGAGTTGAAGTGAGGAATGGGGGAAGAGAGAGAGAGAGACAGAAACAGAGAGAGATCATAAAAATCTAGAGAAGAGAATATTTGGGAGAGTAGTTACTAGTATCAAATGCTACAGAGAGGTCAAGAAAGCTGATTCTTGAGCAAAAGCCATCAGATTTCTAAAAAAGATCCCTTGTAACTCCAAAAAAGACACTCTTAGTTGAATGATTTGGTTGGAAGTCAGATTACAAGTAGTCGAAAAGTGAGGAGAGAAGAAGAGATGGTGACAATGAACATGGACAGCTCCTTCTCTAGGATTTTAGTTGTAGAGAACCAGTGAGGTATAGTGAGTAGGGTACTAGCACTGGAGCTTAGAAGATCTCCACTAAAATCCTGGCTCTAACACACATTACCTGAGTTACTCCAGTCAAATCCCTTAACCTCTGAATCCAGTTCTTTGGGGTCACAAGTGGAAAAAGTTTAAGAAGTCCTTCAGGGCAACCCAAAGAAGGTACTGACCTGCATTTGTAGAAGAAGTTGCTTAAAATGAAAGTTTCCTGCACTAATGAAATCTTAGGTCCAGATTGTATGTCTTACCCTTTTGTCTTGCCTATAAAAAGGAAGAACAATATAGGATGATAGACTGGAGGCAGATGGAATCAAGTGATATATTTATCTGTTTATTGATTCATTTGTTTGTTGATTTAAAGATGGGGGAATTCTGGGCATGGGCAGTAGGGAAATAGCCAGCAGAGAAGAAAAGATTAAAGACAAATGAAGAGGAGGTAGGCCATGAAAATGATCATTGGGATAATCTGTTGGGAAAAAAATGGGAAAGGTTGTGATCAAAGATATAAGTAGAGGGATAGGTCATCTCTTAATTATAAAGTAAAGGAGGAGAGAAAATCAAGGACAATGTAAATGTTTTTGGATGAAGGTGCTCACAGAAAAGGCCTCAGTTTTCTTAGTAAATTTTAAGGGGAATCCCTTTTCTGAGAAAGTAGGGAGGGGGTTGTGTGGGGAGCTTGAAGTGGGAAGAGAAGGCTTCCATAGTTTGCAACAAGCTCTTACTTGTAGGTGAGAACCTGCTATAGAAGTGTATCTACAAATACTCTCTTAAGTTCATTTATTCACAATGGAAAAAGGAGATGAAGTTTCCTTACAGAATAAGATCTCTTTGTAAAAACCTACAAGAACAGATGCACATGAGAAAACAAAAAACAAACAAAAAAAGTTGCAAAAAAAATCCTGGCACTACTTGTTTCTTCTTTTAGTTAAGTTCTACATGTACCCTTACCATCCTGCTGGGATAATATAGGAGATTATATTTAACACTCCACCATTAGAGTATGAAAACTCTCCTCAGTAGGTTATAATACCCTGGACAACCTTAGGAAGCTGAGTTCTGAAAGCTCGCCAAGCCCTTAGTTTTCTCTTTTGCATGTCAATTCTTTTGCTCAGAGAAGGCCTTTAGTTAGACAGTCTGGGAACAAGCCTCATCTAAGACATGGCTTTTGAATAAAAAGCACCCATTTCTCTTCTCTATGGGGGTCTTTGTCTTTGTGGGACAGGGAAATGTGGCATACAGAAAATGAGGGCTTTATTTCTAAAACTTGAGCCGAAGGGAATGAATAAAAAAGGAGGCTGGTGGTAGTCTGAGGCTCAATTATAGAGTTTGGTGATTAGTAGAATGCCAAATGGTCTAGTGAGCTTGGACATCAATTCACAGGGTTACACGGCTTATTTCAATTCTAAATGCCCTGGAAATTATGCATGAAAGCAGGTGCTGGACCTTTGGATATATACTTTCATAGAAAGCAGTTACTTGAGATTAATTATGGGACCTATGGGACATGAAAAGGCCTTTTTTTGTAAAAACTGATGGGAGCAGCTGGATTACAAAGATATCATCCTTAATATTCTTGAGATACTTACGTGATGCATACTTCACTGTCTGGGCTTCTACCTACTTCTCCTTGGCTTTCCAAGCTTTTCATTTATTCTTGAAAATATATGGTACAAAAAGGTTTTTGTTGTTTGTTTTTCAGTTGGAAGGATTCCAGGGAAGTCCATACCTGCTTTATCCTGTAGACAACTGACATTCAGGTTGGAGACATTTAAGTTTTTCTAGTGTTCTTTCCCCCTGTTTTACCTCTCCAACACATATGTGCATATGTATGAATGCTTGGATGTACACATAGTTTTTGTGGTCAATATTCTGAGTAAAGATAGCATGTTCTTCAAATTAGTTCTGGGCTCTAGGCCACGAGAAAGCAAGGCAGCAGCATGAAATAAAAGTGCTGGATTTGTAGTCTCATAAATGATGTTCAAATTCAAACTGTGCTATTTACTACCTATGAGACCTTGGGCAATTCACTTAACCTTCTTATCTTCTATTTCCTCACCTATGAAGATATGAGGGGATTGGATTTGATGACTCCTGAAATCGCTCTAGTTCTACAATCCTCTGACTTCTTATTGCCTCAGTTTTCTAACATAAAATGAGAGGATTGTACTAGGTGACCCTACAAAGCCCCTCCAACTTTAAATATATGATCCTATTATCCTAAATGAATTCACTTATTGATCAAACCAAATTTAATTCTAGTTGATGCAAAGTGGAAACAGTGAATTTGCTTCTTGTGTTGGACCACCTCTAAGGGATATTATAACAATAAGCAAAGAAATTGTATTATTTCTCGTGGGCTCTGGAAATTGCAGAAGTTAAGAAACTTCTACGATTCTCCTCAAATCAGTCACAGGACTTGAATCCAATGAATGGCAACTTTGTGATATGTACTTTGATGTCTGATATGAGTATGCTATATTTTATTGCACTGAAATTGTTCTCTCACTCGTCACTGTGTGGAAATCACCACGGGTACCAGGATGGCTGAAGCTATCAACCAGAAAGTACATCATTCCTTCCATAAATCACAAAGTCAAGTTTCAAGTAAAAGTCACATGACAATCCTGGAAATTAATTTTACTCAAAACAAAATAGGGGTCAGAAGATACAACCTGGGATTTGGCAATGACTAAGCATAAGATTCATTTAAGAGATTTTGCCTCTTCAGAAAATATATGATAAACAGTCCCATTACCTGACCTATATATCTTTGCTGTGTTTGGCATAATAAGATGGAAACCTAATGAAACCTCACTGAAATCTTTACTTTAGAATAGGGGAGAGTGGATATCAGGTACAGAGTCTTGGGAAATAATATTTCTAGCATAAACTTGTCTGTAACTCTGATAAATAACTGTCACACATTATTGATCTCAAGGATTAAAAAACATGGGACTTAGTTTCCTATCAATATACTCCAATACTTTGCTCCAATAGAATACTAGTTCATCAAGAGAGGTTACCTTCAAAAGATCCAGGTGGAATCCTGATATTTGACAATACATATAGTCATCTTGATACTAGAAATTGACAGCTCCAGGAAAATTTGTTTTGGGCTATCCATTAAAAGTAGGGTAAAAAGAAGGGTAAAATGAGAAAGTCAGTTGGAGAATCTGATCCTTGCCTGTGTGTGAGGAGAGTTCCTTGGTCCCTGAGAGACCTGGTTAATGACCAACTTCTAATTCCTTTGTCATCTGTCATTATTTCTGTATGCTTCTTCCTACAGGACCCTCTGAAAGTTCATTAGAATAAGTATTAATCAGCAGCTGCTTCAGTCTTTCCAGCCCCAGACGATTTTTCTGGTTCAAACTCTCCATAAACTTCTGTTTTCAAAGGAAAAGAGGATGGATTGTACTGAGAACAGCATCTAGAGACTACCATATTTTTTTCCTCAAAATAACCCTCATAGAAAATCGAAGGGGAACATTAAGTACCAATTTTAAAAGTCTGAATATTTGTCTCTTGTATAAAAGTTTGCTACTAAGAAAGGTAGAACTATAGATCTTTAAAAAGAGCAGGTTGAACAGATATCTGGAGTCTGTTGTTTGAACTCTAAAATGACATACTTGAAGGGGACCTGAATAGGGCAGCAGAGGGAAAAAAAAAGGATCTTGTTAAGCAACATCTGTTTTCTTTCTGGTTATAAATTCCTTTGAGATAGATATCTTAGGTTAGCTTTCTACTTCTCTACCTGCCACCCCAGCTAATGTTGCTTACACATATTGGATTTTGAAATCAAAAGCTTCATGACTTATAAGAATTTTTTTTTCATAGAGAGAAATAGTGGCCTATATCTGACCATCTGTCTGTCTATCTTTTGTTTACTATTTTTTTTTGTTTTGTTTTCTTTCTTTTTGGAGGGGGGAAGGCAGGACAATTAGGGTTAAGTGACTTGTCCAAGGTCACATGGCTAGTAAGTATTAAATGTCTGAGGTCAGATTTGAACTCAGGTCCTCCTGACTCCAGGGTTGGTGCTCTATTCAATGTGACACCTAGCCACCCCTTTTGTTAACTATTAACTATTCTTAAGTAAATCTAAAATTGTTAACTGATGAAATGATCTATGAGTATCTAAAGCCAATATTAAACATAAATGGCCAGGAGACAGGCCCAAGTCAGAACCAGCCCAGAACACCTTCACATATAACACACACACATGCACATATATGCTTACACATGTGCATTGTATATGCATGTGTATATGTTCTCTATATATGCACATATACATACTTGGGTGGCCAGTGAAGTGGTTGGAAGATACACACACACATACATGAGCACACATCATATTAATTCATATCTCATATATCTACTTATTTCACATGTATTTATATATAATCTAAATAATATTTAATATTTATACAGAGATATAGCTATCTTGTTGCTAAACAATGAGCTAAAGGGAATGAATAAAAATAAGTGAGAGATATAATGATTAAAAATGGATATCTATATGAAAATCTATGTCTACATTTACATATTTCTATTCATTTTTCATGATATCTCTATATCTTTGTCTCTATATTTATGTCATCTCTATCTTTCTGGGTATCTAGAAATATACATACATGTATACATGCATGTATGTGTGTAATGAAGGTATTCTGGACAAGGCCTGACTCAGGAGGGTCACTAGTTTGTGTTAAATATTAGAAAACAATTTATACAGTTAACAAAAAGGAGATTTACTTAGAAACTGTTAATAGTTACCTAACAAAAGGAGATTTATGTTTACATATATTTGTGTGTGTATTATATACATATATAATATATACAAACACACACTCATATATATGGAGAGAGACAGAGAGAGAGAGAGAGAGAGAGACAAAGAGAGAACACAAACATAGGCCCCTATTTCTCTTTATGAAAAAAAATTTCCCTAAGTCATAAGCCCTTAAATTTCAAAATCCATCTTTGTGTAAGCAATATTAGCTGGGGTGGTAGATAAAGTAGTCAAGTTCTATGTATTTATATATAAGATATATATATATATATATATATATATGCTATATATATAAACACATATTTCATATATATATATATACACATACACAAATGTGTATGTGTGTGTATGTGTTAGATGTATTTTGGGCTGGGCCTGACTCAGACCAGTCCCCTGGTAGTTTGTGTTTACTATTGAAATAATATTAGACACTCCGTGGGTCATTCAACTGTAAATGAAAGGAGATTCACTTAGCCATAGGAGGACAATTCAACAAGGTTAGGCATTGAGGACACTGTTAATTGATTTTAGCTAAGTTCCCCTACCTGTCATGGTCTGTCAGCCAAGTATTAGGGTTCCCTGGAGATACTCCTTGAGGCAACCAGGAAGTGTTTTCAAGAATCTTTTGTTCCCTACCATGACAAAGTTTTGAGGATAGCTTTAGTACTTTTTAAAGAAAAATTAATCTAATTCGTATGAAGAAAAGGTTAGAGTATTGCTGCCAATACTGAAAGTTTAGAATGATAGGAAGGATTTAGTGAGTGCAATAATTTGGTCTTATTGGGATTCTCCCTGATCCCCTATATATGTTTATAAAATTACATACCACAAAACTGTGAAGCATGATGTGAAAAGAATGACATTAATTTTAATGTTTGGCTTATGAATTCAGTCTCATTACTTTGCAATCACATCTTTTGCATGTATCATTCCTCTAGGCCCCTAAGTTGGATGGTGTGTTAGCCATTATTTTAATTATAATTACACTTATATAAAACTTTGAAATGTTCAAGAGGTTGCATACATGAATCTTATTTGACCCTCACTATATTCTAGTAATATCATTCTTTATGGAAAATGTCTAATGTAAATTTCTGGTAACTCAGAATAAAGGAAGGCAAGGCAGATAATTTGTAGGGACTGGAGAGGAGCAACTCTCTCCATTAAGCTTGGTGACTGCGCCAATTTTGATGTCTGGATTAAAGCTTTGATTAGTAATTATAAGGAAACTCAAAGTCTGGCGGGCTTCTTGTTGGTCACATATATATAATAAAGACAGGAAGAGAGAACAGAGAATTGAAGTGAGATACTCATAGCCATTCCACTTGGGTTATCATCTTCATGCCTTTCCTCCCCACTACCTCCCTTTCATTTACATGAAAGGTAGATGTTGAGAAAAATCATGCAACCAGAGAATCATTTAGTCCTTGGTTTGCTGAAAGTCTAATGCTAAAAATGAATTTGAGTGATGCAGGTTGACAATCAGGAATTTCTAGATATTAAGTGGTCTTAGTAGCAAAGGTTTGAGATGGAGGTATGCTTTTGGGGAGTAAGACAAGGTACATTCCAAGTCATATTTGATGTCTGCAGGCTATTCTGTGTGTTGGTGCCTGGAGGTGAGAACCTCACATGGTTGTCTCTGTGAACAGGATAAATTTTTCTCATTAAGAGAAAGGACAAAGGTCTTTTCCCTTAGTCTGTGGAAACCTCCCTCCTACATTAAATTACAAAGTGTAAAACTCTGGGTTCTAAGCTAAGTGAGAGATGCTAGAGTCTTCTCTACCTCCTATGGAGAAAAACTAGACCCTCATTTGAAGATAGAAATGAAACCAAGCTCATCAGAGAATGACTTGACAGAACCTATGCACCCATTCAAGGCAAGAGCCAGGCCACGTGGGAGAAGAGTAATCAGTAGCAGCACTAGAAGACATTGGTAGCTATATGGTGTCAGATGCCTGAGTTGTCCCTCCATACATTAACCCTTGCCATATCTGTCTTCTTTATGTAAGCCCATCCACAATATGCCCTTGTCACATGTTCCCTTATAGATGCTTCCCTCAACATGCCTTACTTAGGGAAGTCCACTCTTCCCACTGATGGCATGTAAATTTGTAGAATAATATATCCAGATTTAGGGAGGGAATGTTCTAGTATTACTTTTCTTACTGTTCTATTTTATTAAATATCTACTGGTAGTAAAAATAAACACAATGGTGAGAGTTTCTGAGAATTCTTTAAACCCGGAGTATTTTCCTAGGGTCTCCATATGTCCCTATATAAGACAAACATGCCCTAGAACTACGCAATTGTATTTAATGAGGAACAAAAAGATAGTGTTTGTGACACAAAAGTGAGCAAAGCAATTGTGTGCATGAAGAGTATTAGATAGGTATTAGAAAGGTATTAGATGGATGCATTTGAGCCAGGTAATCCTCATGGATTTTTCTTGTTAGTGTGTCCTGTAGGTGAAACTTCCCCTTCTAAGGTCACCAGGAAGGTATATCCTATTTGTGTTTTCCTGGGAGCATCTTATTTGTCTGCACCTGGATTGACAATCTGCTCCAAGGTCAGGGCATCTCTAATTCCATTCAAGCAGTTGCTGTGTGTTGATTTTGTGCCTTTGACTAAGTGAGTGTTAAAACTTGATTCTATTGAGACCTTTCCTGCAGGGCATATCCATGGCAGTTTCTAGGCATCCTATTCCTTCTCTCCTCCTCCTGAGTTTTAAAGTATTGACTTCCCATCCTTTCAGTAAGACTTCCTGCCATCATTCTATCCACTGGAGAAAATGGTAGCTGGGGCTGATTTTGCCTTTTTGTCAGTGCCAAGTGAGCTGATGGCACCAGCTGTCTCTATATTTGAGAGAAATTGGCTGCTTGATGAAATCTAGTTGGCTAGCCTCATCCTAGGTAAGAAGAAACAGATTTTAATAGTCAGGTGGAAGGATTTCTGTCAGTGGCCAAAAATATTAGATGACTTTTATGCAGAAGGACATGCTTGAAATTTTAAAGTGATATGAAGGCTTTAAAGTTCCTACCCAAGGTTCATTAGAAACCCACAGAGTGTCTGAAAAATGATGTTTAGTTTATAAACCACAGTTTCTAACAACCCTTTTTCCTCCTAAAAGATAATAAGGCCACATGTGTCTAATGCTTTATGTGAATTATTTTGAGTGTCATAATAAACCCTTATGAGATTGGTTCTACCAATACTATTATTCCTCTTTAACAGATGAAGAAACCAGCTCTGGAATTTTTAGGTTTGTACATGGTCATACAGCTAGTAATTGTCACTGGGTAGATTTTTTGCTCACCTTGATTCTCTAAAAGAAAAAGACTTTTGGTACTGTGATTCATAATTAATGTAGTAGGGATCTCTTCTATCCATTTTCTTTCTTTTTATTTATAAGCAATTGGGGTTAAGTAACTTGCCCAAAGTTACATGGCCAGTTATTTTGTGTGGGTGTTAAGTATCTGAGGCTAGAACCGATCCTGGGTCCTCCAGACTCCAGGGCTGGTGCTCTTACTCACTGCACCACCTAGCCGCCCCTCTTCTATTATCCATTTTCTAAGGGCAATAATACAAAGGAAATGTACATTACCTCCCCTCCCCCAAGTTATTTGGATAACCCTGCCAAGTTGTACCAAGAAGGACTTTTGAATACTTGAGAGACAACAGGTTATTAAATGGGCTGTTTTGTCTGATTTTTATACCTCATTCATATTGGATTTAAGCTACCCCAGTGTTTGAGAAAGAGGATGACAAGCACCCACCTTTTGTTGGTAATAGACACCTAATAGAAGATGAGAGGACTATGGTATATTTTTTATTCCATGTTGATTTCTGTATAGCCAAAAGTCATTGGAGACCATGATAGAAGAGAGAACTTTGAGAGAGCTATTTTTCTGCCAAGATAGGGAGTATATTCTGGAACATTCCTTATACTATACTGTTAAGGAGGTCCACAGGAAAAAATAAAGTTTACCTCTTATAAATAGTTAGGAATGGTAGGGAAAGATATTAGCTAAATGGTCTTAGATTCACAAATTATTAACCCTGGAAATGATATCAGTGATTGGTTACTTCAGGCTCTACAATTTACTATAATTTGAGGTTCAGGGAAATAACATGATTTACCAGAATTTAAATAACTAAGAGGTGACAGAGGCAGAATTTGAGCCCATCCTTTCTAACTTTCTAACTCTGAATCTACTGCAAGTAGATTGAATTCAGTGATAGTATTCAGGATGTGAGAATTGATGACTCCTCAAATTCATGGTTATCAAATTACAAAATGGGAAACATTAGAAAAGTTAAAAAATTTTCCTTTTGTATTTCATGCAGATATTTTGACAGTAATAGACAAAATTACTAACTAAGCAGGTTAGTACCACTAAGTTTAGGTTTGCAAGTCTGGTACTTGAAATACTATTTCATCTTCCAAAACTGATCCTTACCTCTCCTTCTGGGTAATATGCCATTAAGTTATAGTAGCAGTTCCTTCCTGGCTATGTCTTCTGAATAGTGTGTATTCAGTTTGTGAGGCTTCCCTGCTGACCCTTCTCTATTCACAGGGAGACAGTAGAATGATTTTCTTTATAACAACAATATAATAGCTACACTAAATATCAGTATTCCCTACACTATATCTAAAATATGATACATAAACAAGATATAAATTCATACAGTCAAGTGAAATAAGTACATGAAATTAGGGAAATTCTTTTTTTTTGGAAGGCAGAAGGCAAGGCAATTGGGGTTAAGTGACTTGCCCAAGGTCACACAGCTAGTAAATGTGTCAAGTGTCTGAGGTCAAATTTGAATTCAGGTCCTCCTAACCCAAGGGTCAGTTCACTGTGCCACCTAGCTGCCCCTAGATAAATTCTTACTAAATTTAAATTGTGTTGTTTGATCCAGGACAATTCCTAAGAATTCATGATGAAAAATGATATCTGCCTCCAGACAAAGAACTGATGTCTGAATATAGACTGAAGCCATAAAAAGACATACATGAACTGATGAAAAGTAAAGTAAGCAGTCAGGAAAATAATACAAAAGGAAAGAACAACCACGATGAAACAATCCAATATGAACATCATGAAATTACAAGAAAATCTTGGCCCCATAGAAGGGATATGGAAGACACCTTTTCATTCCTCGGCAGAAGTGATTATTATTGTTGTTATTGGTATTATTTCATAGGAATGTAATGAATTATCATGCTGTAAAAAACAATGAGATGAGGAATGCCAAGAATCATAAAAAGACTTCCATGAACTGAGAAAAGTGAAGTAAGTAGAGTCAGGAAAACAATATGAATGGAAAGAACAATAACCATGGAACAATAAAAAAATAACATCTTCAATTTCAGAAATATTTATTAAGTGCCAGCTATGTGCCAAGTACTGTGCTGAGTGCTGGGGATACAAAAAAAGAGGCAAAAGGCAACCCTTGCCCCCAAGGAGCTTATAATCAAACAGGAGAGATGACATACAAATATTGTGAAATTACAAGGAGAATCCTGACCTTAAAAGAAAAGATGCCTCCCTTATTCCTTTAGAGAGGTGATCATAATCATCATCATCATTTTGTGTGTGTGATAGACACATTTTGAAATCTAGGGGAGGCAGTGGACCTCTTCTTAGATAATTTTTTGTTTAATTGAAAGACATACTAAATTGCAGCTAGGATAGCTATACATACATATATTTCCTCATCTGAGTTAATAGATCTTCTTAAATTTATCAGTGAACTTTCTAGGTCCATGGACCCCAGGATAAGAACCTCTGCCTTAATTATTAATTGTTGAGAATTGATGTGGCTAAACAAATGACCCCCCTAGGGGCACAGCTTGGTGATGAGTTTCTTTTAGCTAGGCTAGGACTCTGATAGCAAACTTGCAGGCCATTACTTTGTGCAGGACCTTTAAGAGCTTGTGCTCTGTTGGCATAGTTTTTAAGAAGTCAGGGTCAACTTGATGGCATTGCAAGCAATTAGAGGGTTTTTAAAAGAGATATAAATAATTAATTTGATTTACTAATTTTTTCCGCACGTGTACTCCTTTCTATCTTCCTTCCTCCCTTGGCTTCCATTACCTTGCTCTCTCCTGGTTCTTATCCTGAATTAAGCAGCTCAGTGGTACAGGGGACTAGACTAGGGGAATTGGAGTCAGGCAAACCTGACTTCAAATCCTTTTTAATACACTTACTAGATGTCCAAATTTCTGGAAGCCACTTAACTGCTCAGTTTCTTCATCTGCAAAATGAAGATAACTATAGTACCTAGGTCACAGAGTTGTGAAAATCTAATGAAATTACATTTTCAATTGTTTAACAAACATTGAAGCTCTATATACATGGTAGCTGCTGTGTTGTTGCTGTTACTCCATATTCTATTGTGCTAGGTCATCCTGTTTTCTGCCTCCTAAGTTTTAGCTTTTTCAACTAAAATATGTCAATAGCTTCTCTCCATATTTTTGGTAACCTCAATTGTTCTAATGAGTCCAATAATTATCTCTACGTAGACAATGTTCAAGCTATTAGGTTTGGTATATGCAGCTCTAATCTCCCTCCTAAATTCCAAGCTTCCATTGCCAGCTACCTCTTCGGCATTTTTACTTGAGTATCCTTTCAGTGTCTCAAATTAACCATGTCAAAAATGGAACTCACCACCTCTTTTCCCAAACCTGGTCCTCTCACAGACTTTCCTATTCTTATCATAGATGATTTCCTTTCAGTCACCTAACATCATAATCTCAGAATCATCTTTGATTCTTCCTCCATGAAATTATAATAAGCCAACCTTTATGCTTGAAATGATCTTTCACAGCTTTGTTACTAAGAATCTTCTTTCTTTAAGGCCTAGTTCATGTGCTGTGTTCATTGTGAAGATTTCCTCGATCCCTTCCAATTGCTGGTGGCATTTTCTTAAATTTTCTGCTGTGACATGTTGTATCCACCTTGCTAGGATGTCTGCTTTTTGAGGGCAAAATATATTTCATTTTTGTAACCCTAGCATCTAAGAGCCAGCATGTACAAAACAATGAATTTTGAGTCAGAAGACTTGGTCTTAAATCACTCTTTGTCACTTACTGTTTGTGTGACAGTGGACAAGTCAGTTTCTTCCTTTTAAAAAATGAAGATATTGGATTCACTGACTTGTAAGGTCTTTTGCCATTCAAAATTTATGATCCTAGAATGGTGCATAGTATCTAGCAGTCACTTAAATAAATGCTTGTTCAATTGAATTGGTTCTTTGGACCTCAGATTTCAGAGACCTAGGGAATTCTCAGTAAAGATACTTCCTCTATTGATGAAGATTGTCATTTGTTTCAAAAATTATTCTTAGAGAGTTGCCTGAGATATTGAGAGAACTAGTGATTCATCCAGTCACACAACCAGTATGTATAAGAAATGATTTCAAGGTCAGTTCTCCATCCATTACTCTTTGCTACCTCTTACTTATACCTTTCCAGGTTTTCTTTTTAATTCAAAGATTATATGTCTTGTAATGTTAAATATGTTTTCAAACTCCCCCCCCCAAACAAAAACAAAATTACAGCTCATAGTAATACTGAACAAAGTAGGAGTGATATCTTAGGTAGTGTTAAGATTGAGAACTCCCCAGGGAAAAGTAGACAGATGTCCAGGGAAAACTCAATGATCATATGACTGTCTGTAATTGTTAATTTTTTTTCATTATTTAAAGAATATCAGTAATTCCTTGGATAATTTTCACTGAGCATGGTTTAGCATGGTGGTGATATCCAGTCCCTAAGCATGATGGAACATGGGATAGTTACTGGGTAAATGAAGTAGACCAATGGTATTGAAGAGTAAGATATAATAGGGTATAGAATAATTGAGTACATATGGAGTATATATAAAATTACTGATGAATAGGAAGGAGGCCTTCCTTTGAACTAATTTTCCTTTGAACTAACTTCCTTTGAACGAATTTTGTGCTTCTCCCTAAGTTAAAATGTAAACTCCATGAGAAGAAAATTTCTCATTTTTGTCTGTCTCTAGTACTCAGCAAAGTGCTTTGATGAATTGAATTAAAGTGAATTCTGTTTGTGTCATGGAAGAAAGACATCCAGGTGGCAAATCTTTGAAACTGATGGCATATTAGGTGCATTTAAATCTTAAACCTTTTTTTCATAGTATTAATAATAGTATATACATATATATATATATGTATTTAAACATTTGATTTTAAAACTTTGAATTCTAGATTCATTCCCTTCCTCCCTTGTCACCCACCCTTACTGGGAAGATATGCAGTTCAGTATAGGTTGTACATGTGTGGCTAATGCAAAACAATAACATAGTAGATATATTGTAAAAGACTGACTATATTTCCCTCCCTTCTATCCTACCTCCCACTTGCTGTATTCTCTACTTTGATCCCATCCCTTTTAAAAAGTGGGTGCTTCCAACTTCCCTCCCCCCCAGTCTGCCCTCCTTTCCATCATCCCCCCTCTCATCCCCTTCCCCCGACTCTCCTGTAGTGTGAGATACCCTATTTAGTGTGTATTTCATTCCCTCCTCAAGTCAAATTCAATGGGAATAAGGTTGACCCATTCTCTTTTGCCTTCCTATTCTTCCCTTCCATTGTAACCATTTTCCCTTGCCTATTCTATATGATAGTTTACCCAATTCTTTCTCTCCCCATCTCCTCTCATTATATTCCTCTCTCACCTCTTAATTTCACCTTTTAAGTATTATCCCTTCCTGTTAAATTGGTCCTGTGCACTCTATCTATGTATACCTGTAAACATATATACACACATTCACATATGTATTCATATGCCCATATACCCATATATATATATACACATATATATTTCTATTCCCTTCAATTACTGAGAAAGTTTTCATAAGTTACAATTATTGTTTTTCCATGTAGGAATGTTAATAGTTCAACTTTAATAAGTTCCTTATGATTTCTTTTCCCTGTTTACCTTCTCATGCTTCTCTTGTCAAATTTTCTATTCAACTCTGGTTTTTTCAGCAAGAATGCTTGAAAGTCCTCTATTCCACTGAATTACCATATTTTTCCCTGAAACATAATACTCAGTTTTGCTGGGTAGGTGACTCGGTTTTAATCCCAGCTCCTTTGACCTCCAGAATATCATATTCCAAGCCCTTCGATCCCTCAGTGTAGAAGCTGCCAGATACTGGGTTATCCTGATTGTGTTTCCACAATATTCAAATTGTTTCTTCCTGGCTGCTTGTAATATTCTCTCCTTAATCTGGGAATTCTGTAACCTGGCTATAATATTCCTAGGAATTTTCTTTTTGGGATCTTTTTCAGGAGGTGATAGGTAGATTCTTTCAACCTCTATTTTGCCCTCTGGTTCTAAAACATCAGGGCAGTTTTCTTTGAGAACTTCCTGGAGGATGATTTCTAGGTTCTTACTTTGATCATGGCTTTCAGGTAGTCCAATAATTTTTAAACTATCTCTTCTGGATCTATTTTCCAGGTCAGTGGTTTTTCCCATGAGATATTTCACATTGCCTTCTATTCTTTCATTTGTTTGGATCTGTTTAACAGCATCTTGATTTCTCATAAAGTCATTAGCTCCAATCTAATTCTGAAGCAATGATTGTCCTCAGTGAGCTTCTGAGATACTTTTTCCATCTGGCAAATTTGGCTTTTTAAGGTATTCTTCTCCTCATTGCCTTTTTGAGACTCTTTTGCCATTTGAGTTAGTCTATTTTTTTAAGGTAATATTTTCCTCAGTCAGGCTGTTGACCCTCACTTCGTAATTTTCTTGCATTTTTCTCATTTCTCTTCCGAATTTTTCCTCCACTTCTCTTATCTGCTTCTTAAAGTCCTCTATGACTTGTAACCAGCTCCTATTTTCCTTTGAAGTGTTTGGTGCAGGAGTTCTGACTTCACTGTCTTCCTCCTTTTCCATGCTTTGCTCCTTTATTCCCCCCAAATAGGAGTCTAATATTGGAATCTTCTGTCTGCTTTGTTTCTTTTGCCTGGTCATGTCACCTCTCAGTCACTTGACCCCTGGGCTTTTTGCCACAGTAGAACTCTGCCACCAGACAGGGGAGCTTTTGTCCCAAACACTGGGGTTTTCTCAGCTGCCTCAGGTATTAGATGGGTGCCCTCTCTGAGGCCTCCACATGCTCTGGCAAGATGGACACACACCCCAGGACCTCCATCCTAGACTGCAATCCATATCCAAGCAGGTTAAAGCAAGAGCAATTACCCCTCAGACTGGTGCTTGGTCCCCCTACACTCTGCAGGCCAAGAGCTGAAGCTGCCATGTGGCAATGGCTGGCTGTGCAGGCTTCTCAGTGGCTTCCCACCCCAGGGGCAAAAGCCACACACTCCCACTTACTGGGTCCTAAAGTCCAGACTGCACTGACCTCTCACTTTGTCCTTTGCATCTACATGTTGATAAATCAGAAGATGGCCACAGCTGCTGCTGATCTGGAGTCCCTCCAGCCCACAGCTGGTCAGGCCTGCCCTGGGGCTAAAGCCTTGGTGTGGGGCTGGGCCCAGCTTCCAGAGAGCTGCACTGGCCTCTTGGTGCCGGCCTGCCAGGCTGTCCTCAGTGGGAGGTTAGCTTCTCTGTGTCGTTTTGTGGGTTATGCTGCTCCAAAGTTTGTTTAGAGTCCCCTTTTTACATGGTTTGGGGAAGGTGGAAGCCAGAGCCATGGGGAGGTCCTGCTTCTACTCTGCCATCTTGATTCTGGCCCTTCTAAATCTTTTTGGTTTTTTTTTGCCTTTTGGAGGGCAATTTTGGGGTTAAGTAACTTGCCCAAGGTTACACGGCTAGTATTTTTGTGTGGGTGTTAAGTGTCTCAGGCTGGAACCGAACTCGGGTCCTCCCGACTCCAGGGCCAGCGCTTTACTCACTGCGCCACCTAGCCGCCCCTTCCCCTTCTAAATCTTAAACCTTTTAAAAATATTTCAAATCTTAAATACAGCTATTTGCTCAACAATAAAGCAAAAGAAATAACAATATCATGGGTGCTCATATACTAAAGCAAATGCATAAATAATATATGCAAAATATACACATAATCCTCTCCCACCAATGCACTATTTGTGAGGGAAAGTGGGCTCATTCTTGAGCAACCTGCCAAGGAGGTACAAGAGTGAAGAAAACCTATGGACTAAGAGTAACTTACAATGCATAAATTGTAAAATTTTGGGTCTTCTGTTTTAGGAATTATCCCTAAAATTTCCTTGATGGATATGGCTTCTATGTTGAACAGATGCTTCCACTGCTAAGCTGAGTTGATCTAAACCATGCTTTGACTAACACTGATTACTACCTCTCAGTCAAACTAGTTCATTGAATGATACAGGTCAGAAATGTCCTTTCAGCTTTCTCTTCTCTTCTCCTTCTAAGTTCTGAGTATAACCCAATAATCACATATGTCCTATATAGTCCTATGATGACTCTGATGCTCATATCTTCCAAAACTAAGCTACTGCTTATCTTCAGAACTTTCAGTCAGACTAACTCCTGACTCTCATATTAACTGTTTCTCTTGGAACTTTGAGCAGAGCTTAACTCAGCAACTTTAAAGAGATAGTACATTACACATGGCTACACCAGAGGATGTCCAGAGCACCATGTGAAGATTTATTTTCAATCTCAGAGTGACTGAGTACAGTTCAATTAATTAAAGTGTATGTATCTGTGCTTACCCTTTCAGAAAGGCACTGAACTAGGAAAGAAATCTTAGGGATAATGGTAGTTGTTTGGTATATCCCATAGCACTGTGCCTGGGTGCGTTTTCAAAGTCAGGCCCCATCTTGACTTCTGCCTTTCAGAATTTAACCTAGTTAATCCCTATATCAGAGGAAGGATGCTAATAATAATATAAATAATATATACACACATATGCATATGTGCACATACATATAAGTGTGTAATATACATGTTTTTATGTAGTCTATATAGTAAATATACTATACATATCTATGGTACATATGCACTATATAGTATATTTAATAGTGTAGTATATACTGTATACATATATATTATGTAGTACTAAACATATAGTACTATGGATGTGTGTGTAATATATGTGTGTGCATATATACACACATATATACATACACATAGACACACAAACACACACAAAGTACATTACAATTGTCCAAAGTACTTTCACATACAACCCTATTAGCTAATCAGGGCAGGTTTTATGATCACTTTTTTTACATTTGAGGAAGTTGGGATTCTGAGATGTATTATAGACAAACTCTAGACTTCTGAATTCAAGCTTAGTTCTCTTTCAATGATAGCATGTTGCCTGTTTAACCCGTTCTGTGACTTGTAGACTCTCTACATTCAATCTGTTGGGGCTTCTGAGTAACTACAGATTTTTCACATCTGTAATTGAGGTTAATAATATCACTGTTAAATGATTTAAGAAGTATTTATTGGGGCAGCCAGGTGGCGCAGTGAGTAAGAGGGCAGGCATCAGGAGACCCAGGATCAGTTCCAGCCTCAGATACTTGGCACCCACACAAAATAACTGGTCGTGTAAGCTTGAGGAAGTTACTTAACCCCAAATGCTTAAAAAAAGTATTTATTAAAATCTATATTATAGGCATGGTTTTAGGTGTTTGGGTATGACCTACCTTTCAATCTTATTAGGACAGCACTTGGAAAGTTAAAATTCTACATCAGATCATGAGCTATTATTATAATTGATAAATGGAAATATGTTGTATATCAAAGAAATAAATAAAAAAATGTACTCGTTATGTAGCAAAAGTGAGATGAATGAGTCAATGGCATTTATTAACTGCTTACTCTATGTGAAGTACTATGCTAAGGATTTGAATAGAAAAGCAAGACAAGTCTTGCCCTTATGTGACTTACATTAGAATAGGAGAAGATAAAACATATAGGCCAGTAGTGGTCAGGGAGGACTGTTTGGTTTTAGAAGTTATAGGGATAGTGTGGAACAATAGAGCAACAGAGAAGTCCATTGATATTCACTTTCCAGGGGGAAATGATGCTATTGATTTGATTACTTTCCTCAGAGCTAGAAGTAGAAGAAGAGGTACCAGATTGCTTGCATGAATTATGACCAGAAGTTCAGAGCTGAGGTTTAATTCCCCTGGGTCATGGTTTCTGAAGGACTAGTTTGGAGCAGGCAGCCTTTGTATTCTGTTGATATCTTATAGATATTAAAGAGAATATGTAAGGTCCCAAACATTTTGGATAGATCTTTCCTATGGAGAATTTATGGGAAGACAGAGAAAAGAAATGCTCAAGGATGAGGCAGGCATGATCTGTACCATTGGAGTGAGTGACCAAGTGATCAATCACAGATCAATATGGATATTTATGTAATGGCAAAATACAAATAATTTAAATAGGTAAATTTAGTCTCTGAGAATTCTGGAGAATAGACTACTGTGGCAGGGGCCAAATAGACAAATCTACCTGACTTATCCCCTGTTTAAATTTCATCAATTTAATCTTTCAGCTCTGGGAATCTAAGATTAGGCCCGAGTTCTATGGTATGTACAAAGATGGAATGACTCCACACAGCCTGGGAGTCTTCTGCCACAAGTGTATATGTATTCTTTCCCTTATGCTATTTGAAGTGTGGGTTGGGAAGGTGGAAGACTATAATGTTAACTGAAGTTTAATGGTTTGAGTCTGGAAATAAATAGGACAATATCTCATCATCACATATTTTCTTGCTTTCGTAGCATAAGCCCAATGAAGATTTAGGAATTTAATCATCAATTTTCAAGTACCAAGAAATTAAAGCCTTAAACTAAGTGTGGGAGATTTTGTTTTTTGAAGCATCATAAAGTTTGCAAGGACACCTAGCTATTCCAAGAGACTCTTCAAGTTTGAATGAATGCTGCTTCTATTATTTATATCTAGGAAGATGGAGGGTGAAAGAGCAAGACTTTGGTGAGTTTTTAATCTTTCATGTCGTTATGATTGATATAAATTGTCATTGTGTTGGGGAAAAAAGCAAGGTTGTTGGATTAGAAAGGATGAATCACAAACTACTGAGAAGAGGGAGTGGGAAAATTGAATGGAAAAGGTGATATGGGAAATTAAAGAGACTGAGACTAATGATGTGAAACAGTGGGAGAGAATCACTCTTTCAATGGACTGTGTATAGGGCTATATAATGCAGTCTAATAATAATCAACCGTAACTCTTAAAATTAGCCATTACTTTAATCTGTTGCATGTAATGGGCAGTTAGCCTTTCCTAATCCTCTTAGCTTCACTCTTCTTTCTTGCTGGTATTATGAAAAGTTTTATTAAGGATGAGCCTGACTGCTCTGCTTTCCCTCCTTCCAAATCGCAATGACCCCCACGCACTTATTGGTATGGAGCAAGTTCATATAAATATGTTCCATCTATCTCCAATAGCTACAGACTATGATCTTTGTTGCAAGTACCTCCTATACCCCAAAGTTGTGCAGCTAGAGGCTGTAAATGGGTTCAAATAATTTGGGAACTCTGGGATGAGTGATTATCTATTAGAAAATTGACCCTGAAAACCTCTTTTTGATTGGTGGTTGCCTTTATATCCTACTACATCTAAGTCTGACTCCCACCATGTATTACTTCACTCCTGGACATCTCACTATGCCAAAGCTGCTTGGCCTATATACACAACCCTGATTCTCCCTTTTATTTCTTTTAAAGTAAAAGAGATGAAAAAACAAAATTGGAAACATGAGATGTCTGTTATGTACCTTAAAAAGTAAATGAATAAGAAATTGTGGAGGGAAGAAAAACGAAAAGGGCTTTTCTCTAACCTGATTTTTTTCTTGTGTTGAATTAGGTTTTATTAATTATTAATTGACTCTTTCTATCAAATTTAGCCGTGGTTGTACTCCTGTGTTCCCGATGGAGTTATTGTCAATGAGATCAGTCCCCCTTTGAAACAAACAATTATAAAACAGAATATGTGATTATGGGCTTCAGGAGAAAAATACAATTGATAGAGCCAAGAAGAAAAAGAGAGTAAACACACTACAGGCCAGTGCTAGTTTATAGAAAGTAGAATGGTAATTAGAGACTGTTTATATATTTTCATTTGGAATCACAGAAGAAAAATTCTATTAGTGAGCAGATATATTGCACACTCAGAAGAGCATTGACATTAAACTTTTATAACACTTGGGAAAGATATAAACAGGCAGCTTATGGTACTTAAGAAAAACAAAATTAAATACAAAGCATATGCTAAATGATGAAATTTAATTTAAATTCAGAGCAAAATAGTTTGCCATAAATCACATAGATATTACTGTATTTACCGAAAATCTTGAAAAAATAGGAACACAGCCTTCTACTCAAGTGGCAAAATAATTTTCCTTATACTAAGGAATTTGTCCTCTCACCTTGCCCCTCCCTTTTCAAGGAAGAAAGAGATCATCTGCCCCCTCTTTGATACTTTCTTTAAGACAAATCATAAAAAAGAATAATTCAATTCAGCATACACTTATAAAGGGCATTCTGGGTATAAGAATCTCTATAGGCGCTGAGTATGTAAAGATAAAAATGAAAAGCGTTTGGATCTTTAGGGAGTTTATATTCAACAGAGAGGATGCAACATGTAACATCCTTTCCCTAATGCTCAGATCCAACCATGTCCCTCCACCACTTAATAAACTCCAGTGGCTCCCTATCGTCTCCTGGATTAAATAGAAAAGGTTTGAAATACAAAGACCTTCATAACCTAGCCACTTCCAAATTTTCAGTCTTTTTTTTTTCTTTAAGTAGGCTTCAATCTATATTCAGACACCATTAGTTCTTTCTCTGGGGATGGATAGCATTTTTCATCCTAAATCTTTCTGAGTTGTCTTTGATTGTTGTATTGCTGAGAATGCTTAAATTATTCACAGCTAATCATCTTACAATATTGCTGTTGCTTTGTACACAGTACTTGTCACTTTGCCCATGCAAGTCTTTCCAGGTTTCCCTGAGATCATCTTGCTCATCATTTCTTATAGCACAATAGTACTCCAACATAACCTTTTTAGTCTTTTTATACTTTATTGCCATCTACTCTTCGATCCCATGACATTGGCCTCCTTGCTGTTCCATAAAAAAGACACTTCATCTTAGGTCCAGGAGTTTCTGTGCTGTTCCTCAACTCTGTCTACTGAATTCCCTGGCCTTAAGTCCCAATCAAAATCTTATCCTTTATGAGAAAATTTTCACAACCCCACTTAATCCTAGTGCCTTCTCTCTGTTAATTATTTCTTTTTTAATATGTATTTAGATTGCTTTGTATGTATTTGTTTGTATTTGTCTTCCCTATTAGATTATAAGCTTCTTGAGGGAATGGACTGTATTTTGCCTTTTTTTTTTATATCTGCAGAGGTTTATACAGTTCCTGACACTTAATTAATATTTATTGATATACAAACGATCATTAGTGAAAGAGCATAGAGAGAATTAATAAATAGGGGTATCAGTAAAGGCTTTTCTTAAGAGATGACAGATGGGGGGGGGTGCTAGGTGGCGCAGTGAATAGAGCACCGGCCCTGGAGTCAGGAGGACCTGAGTTCAAATGCGGCCTCAGACACTTAACACAAAACTAGCCATGTGACCTTGGGAAAGTCACTTAACCTCAATTGCCCTACCTTCCCCCCTCCAAAAAAAAAGCACACACACAAAAGATATGACACATAAGCTAAGCCAGGAATTCTAAGAGCTAGACAGTGAGGAAGGATTCTAATATTATAGATTTGGAGGTGGAAGGGGAGCTTAGGGGCTACCCTGATTTTTAAAGATGAGCAGGCAGGTTTAAAGAAGTTTAGAGATAAGTGCATCACAGGTATGGAGACAGCCTGTGAAAAGAGGTTGAGGTTGGGTGAGATGTTAATTTCAGGCAACAGCAAGTAAGCTTATTTGGCAAGAGTGCCAAGTGCATGAAAGGAAGGAATATTAAAAAAGATTGGAAAGGTGAGTTGGGGTCATATTATGCAGGGCAGTCAATGTGAAACTGTAAATTCTGTATTTTATTCTAGAGACATTAGTGAAGTTTTTTTTTTTTTAAGTAGTGACTTCAAGTAAAGGAGTGACATGGTCAGACCTACGATTTAGGAATTTTAATTCAACATTAGGAGGCCATTGTAATATTCAGAGGAGAAGTTAAAAGGTTCTGAACTAGGGTAGAGGCTGTATTTGTGGAGAGGAAATGGATGAAGCAGGTTCAGAGGTAAAACTGTCAAAATATGTCTACTGATTTTATATTATGTGTTCAAGAGAAGGAAAATTTGGGGTTGAGTGAGGCTACAAATCTGGATGTCTGAAAGTATAATGGTACCTTGAATAGAAAAAGGGAGTTGTCGAGTTATAGAGGTTTGGTTTTGTTTTGGGAGGGGGCTGTATAAGGATTTCCATTCTATGAATGTTGAGTTTGAGGGGGCTACCAGCCAACCACATAGAAATGTTAAGCAAATTTCCATAATGCAGGTTTGGAATTTAGGAGAGATTTTAATCTGTAGATATAGAATGGATAATCATCTATAAAGGGTGACACTGGAAATCTGTGACTCTAGTCAATAGGGAGCATAAGAAAATAAGGAAGGAAACCAGTATTTATTAAGTACGTATTTTGCTTGACACTGTACTAAGTGATTCACAACCCTGGCAGGTAGGTGCTATTATCCCCATTTTTAATTGAGGAAATAAGAGGCAGACAGAGGGGAAGTGACTTGCCTAAAGTCACACAACTAGTTAGTGTCTGAGGCCAGATTTTAACTCAGATCTTCCCGA
Source organism: Petaurus breviceps papuanus (assembly GCF_028583685.1). Taxonomy (NCBI): domain Eukaryota; kingdom Metazoa; phylum Chordata; class Mammalia; order Diprotodontia; family Petauridae; genus Petaurus; species Petaurus breviceps. Next base: position 78,975,226 of record NW_027185655.1, read on the forward strand.
CTCTAGGTCCAGCATTCTATGTATAACTACATCCAGCTGCCTAGAAGAAAAGAGGGTCAAGGGTAGAACCTTGCAGGATGCCCAGATTTAGTAGTGAGTGACAAACGCCAATCCAGCAAAAGAAACTTAAGATTAGTTAGCCAGTCAACAAAAGAAACTGAATAAAGGCATGTCATGGAAGCCAAGGGATAAGAAAGCATCCAAGAGGAGGGTATCATGGGCCACGTCAAAAACTACAGAAAAATCATTGAGGATGAGGATTAAGAAAAAAAAAACATGAGATTTAGAAGTCAAGAGATCACTGGTAATCTTAGAGTGAATAGTTTCAGCGGTCAGGCAGGAAGCCAGATTGCCAGTGAGTATAAGGTGAGGAAAAGCAAGGAGTGAAGATCACTCAGTTAAGGAAATTGCCTACTTTTCATTGCTCTTCATTAATACATCAATGGGTTTCAATGCAATAATCTGAGTTACTTTAATTTAATTTATTTTATTTATTTAATTTATGAGTACAATGAGAAAAGCTAGGTAAATATGTTTGTTCTCTACACATCTCTCTGTGGTTCAGGCATTTCTATTCTCTGCCCCACAACAAGATGTAAATAAAAACAAAAAAAAATTATGCTTAGATTTTGTGGATTTGGTGTCAGAATAAGGCCTTGAATCTTGGTAAATGTGTGTGTGTATGTGTGTGTGTGTGTGTGTTTCAAAGAGGGAGAGAGAGAGAGAGAGAGAGAGAGAGAGAGAGAGAGAGAGA
>NW_027185655.1:78976079-79043433 GCF_028583685.1 Petaurus breviceps papuanus
GAGAGAGAGAGAGAGAGAGAGAGAGAGAGAATATAGATATAAGCAAAAGACAAAAAAGGAAAACGTACACACCAATCAACCACATATTTATTCTTTTTTTAACTTTTTAAAAAAATATTTATTTTTAGTTTTCAACATTCATTTCCACAAGATTTTGAGTTACGATTTTTTCTCTCCCCGTCTTTCCCCTACCCCCACCCCAAAATAACAAGCCTACTGAACACCCCTTCCCCCAATCAGTTCTCTCTTATATCCTCCCCCTTCACCCCCCTAACTTTCTGGTAGGGCAAGATGGGTTTCTATACCCTAGTACCTGTATACCTTATTTCCCAGTTGCATGTAAAAAAACCAAACAAACAAATTTTTAAACATTTGTTTTTTAAACTTTGAGTTCCAGATTTTTTTCCCTTCTTCCCTCCTCACCCACTGCCACTGTGAAGATAAGCAATTCAATATAGACTGTACATGTGTAGTAACCCACATCATTTCCATAGTAGTTATATTGTGAAAGACTAACTATATTTCCCCCTCCATCCTATCCCACCTCCCACTTAATCCATTTTCTCCCTTGACCCTATCCCTTTTAAAAAATGTTTGCTTCTGGGGTGGCCAGGTAGCACAGCGAGTAAGAGCACCAGCTCCAGTGTCGGGATGAACTGGGGATCAAATCCGGGCTCAGACACTTAGCACCTACCCAGAAACACCTGGCCATGTAACCTTGAGCAAGTTACTTTTTTTAATGCTTTATTAACTTCTGATTTACATCATTCGTTTCTGCCAGATTTTGAGTTACAAATTTTCTCCCCGTTTTCCCCTTACGCACTGCCCCAAAATAGCAGTCCCACAGGATATCTCCTCCTCCAATCTGCTCTCTCCCATATTTTCTCCCATACCCCTTTCTACTTTCCCAGTGGATCTCTATGACTCAGTGCCTGTATATCTTATTTCCCAATTACATGTAAGATGGTATTAATAATAGTATATATATATATATATATATATATATATATATATATATGTGTGTGTGTGTGTGTGTGTGTGTGTGTGTATTTGAATATTTTATTTTAAAACTTTCAATTCCAGATTCATTCCCTTCCTTCCTTGTCACCCACCCTTACTGGGAAGATATGCAGTTCAGTATAGGTTGTACATGTGAGGCTAATGCAAAACAATAACATAGTAGATATATTGTAAAAGAATGACTATATTTCACTCCCTCCTATCCCACCTCCCACTTGTTCTATTCTCTACTTTGATCCCATCTATTTTCAAAAGTGAGTGCTTCCAACTTCCCTCCTCCCCAGCCTACCCTCCCTTCTATCATCCCCCCTCTCATCCCTTTCCCCCCCTAGTCTCCTGTAGGGTGAGATACCCTATTTAGTGTATATTTCACTCCCTCCTCAAGCCAAATTCAATGGGAATAAGGTTGACCCATTCCCTTTTGCCTTCCTATTCTTCCCCTCCATTGTAACCATTTTCCCTTGCCTCTTCTGTATGAGATAGTTCACCCCAATATGTCTCTCCCCATATCCTCTCATTATATTCCTTTCACCTCTTAATTTCACCTTTTAAGTATCGTTCCTTCCTGTTAAATTGGTCCTGTGCCCTCTATCTATGTATACCTGTAAACATATATGCACTCATTCACATATGTATTCATATGCCCACTTGAGCAAGTTACTTAACCCCAATTGCTTAGGGGTGGCCAGGTGGCTCAGCAAGTAAGAGCACCAGCCCTAGTGTTGGGATGACCTGGGGATCAAATCTGGGCTCAGATACTTAGCACCACACCCAGAAATAACTGGCCGTGTAAACTTGAGCAAGTTACTTAACCCTGATTGCTTTAAAAAAAGAAAAGAAAAAAAATGTTTTCTGCTAACTACCCTCTCCCCCAATCTCCCCTCCCTTCTATGCTCCCCCCTCTTATCCCCTAGCCTGCTATTTTCCTGTAGGGTAAGATTCCCTTTTGAGTGTGTATGTTATTCCCTCCTTAGGCCAAATTAAATGAGAATCTTGAATTTTCCTTTTACCTTCCTGCTCTTCCACTCTATTGTAACAATTTTCTCTTGCACCTTTTATATGAGATAATTTACCCTAATCTCTCGCTCCCTTTCTTCTTCTCCCAATAAATTTCTCTCTCACCTTTTAATTTTATTTTTCAGATATCTTCCCTTCATATTGAACTCATCCTGTGGCCTCTCTATATATACATGTATATTCCCTTCAACTATCTTCATACTGACAAAAGAGTTATGAGTTACAATTATCATTTTTACATGTAGGAATTTAAATAGTTCAACTTTAATAAGTTCCTTATGATTTCTTTTTCCTGTTTACCTCCTCATGCTTCTCTTGCTTCTTGTATTTGAAAGTCAGATTTTCTGTTCTGCTCTTTTTTTTCCATCAAGAATGCTTGAAAGTCCCCTTTTTTGTTGAATGACCATATTTTTCCCTGTAGTATTATACTCAGTTTTTCTGGGTAGGAGATTCTTGGTTTTAGTCCTAGCTCCATTGACCTCTGGAATATCATATTCCAAGCCCTTTGATCCCTTAATGTAGAAGCTGCTAGGTCTTGTGCTATCCTGATTGTGTTTCCACAGTACTCAAATTGTTTCTTCCTGACTGCTTGCAGTATTTTTTCCTTGACCTGGGAACTCTGGAATTTGGCTATAATATTCCTAGGGGTGTTCTTTTTGGCATCTTTTTCAGGAGTCGATTGGTATAGTCTTTCAATTTCTATTTTGCCCTCTTCTTATAAAATATCAGGGCAATTTTGCTTGATAATTTCTTGAAAGATGGTGTCTAGGCTCTTTTTTTGATCATGGCTTTCAGGTAGTCCAATAATTTTTAAATTATCTCTCCTGGATCTATTTTCCAGGTCAGTGGTTTTTCCAATGAGATATTTCACATTCTATTTTTTTCATTTGTTTGGGGATGTTTTATAGTATCTTGATTTCTCATAAAGTCATTAGCTTCCAGTTGCTCCAATCTAATTTTGCAAGAGTTATTCTTTTCAGTGACTTTTTGAAATTCCTTTTCCATCTGGCAAATTTGGCTTTTTACAGCATTCTTTTTTCTTCTTTTTTTTGCCTTTTTGAGGGCAATTGGGGTTAAGTAACCTGCCCAAGCTTACATGGCTAGTTTATTTGTGTGGGTGTTAAGTGTCTGAGGCCAGAACCGAACTTGGGTCCTCCTGACTCTGGGGCTGGCTCTTTACTCACTGCACAACCTAGCCGCCCCTTTTTACAGCATTCTTCTCCTCATTGGCTTTTTGGGCCTCTCTTGCCATTTGAGTTAGTCTTTTTTTTAAGGTGTTATTTTCTTCAGTGTATTTTTGGGTCTTCTTTAGCGGGCTGTTGACTTGCTTTTCATGATTTTCTTGCATCATTCTTATTTCTCTTCCCAATTTTTCCTCCACTTCTCTAATTTGATTTTCAAAATCCTTCTTGAGCTTCTCCATGGCCTGTAACCAATTCATAGTTTTCTTGGAGGCTTTTGATGCAGGGGTTCTGACTTTGATGTCTTCCTACTGCTCCATGTCTTGATCCTTTTTGTCCCTAAAAAAGGATTCTATCTTCTGTTTGTGCTTCCATTGCATGCTGATATTGGCAGTCAATTACTTGACTTTTGAGCTCTTTGCCAAGCAAGAGCACTTGGCCTCTGAATGGTTGCTTGGTGCCCCTATGATCTGTAGGCCAGGAGCTCTGGAAGCAGCCACATGGCAGCAGCTGCAGCCACCATGTCTCCTCTACTTCCACTCCAGTGGTAGCAGCCTGACCCCACTCTTTTATCCTACCCTGAACCAATCAAGTTCCACAATGACCTTTTACTTGTCTTAGGCATTTATGGATTAAGAAGTCTGGAAACTGCTACAGCTGCTGGTGATTTAATTTCCTGAAGTCTGTTCAAGCTGTGGTTTGTTGGGACTCCCCCTGGAGCTAAAACTGCAGCTCAGGCAGGACTGCCCTCAGATCCCAATGTGCTGTGATGGACCCTTACTTCAAGCCTGCCAGGCTTCCTTCAGCAGGAGATTTGTTTCTCTCTTTCACTTTGTGGGTTCTGTATTTCTAAAGTTTGTTTAGAGTCATTTTTTACATGTATTGCATGAGGTGGAAGCTGGAGCTGTGTGGAAGTCCTTTTTCTACTATGCCATCTTGGCTCTGCCCTTTATTGTCTTGTCTAAACTATTTTGCAAATCACTAATAGGCTAATTCATAATATTTTTCTATGACTCACTCTCTTGTTTCAAGAACCTTCAATGAATTCCATTTGTTAAAAAGATAAAGTCTAAACTGAAGGCCTTCCACAATTGGCCTCCAATGTACCTGTGCCCACATCTCCTTGTTGGCCTGTTAAATCAGTTTTACAAAACACAACTCAAAATGCTACCTCCTCTAAGAAGTCTATCTTGTTTATAAGAACCCATTTTTCAGATCTACATAACACTTCTGCAATGCTGTGCATTGCAATTATTTTTGTTGTTTTCTTATCCCTCAATTAAACTTGTATGGTCCTTCAGGGCGGGAACTATATCTTATCTAAGATTATTTGAATCTTTTCACTTAAACATATGCTACTATGCCTAGCATAATGTCTTCCTGAACATTATAAGTATTTAATAAATGTTGGTTGCATTGTTTTATATTTAACGTGATATTCCATAAGCATGTAAAACATTTAGCAAAGCTTAAAGCACTACATAGGGGTTAGTTGTTGTTATTAATTATCTTACACATGCTCTAGGAAAACTGGTCTTCTTAGCATCCTTTGAAAATGCTTTTCCTTCCAACTCACTGTATTTTTATCTAGTACCTTCATATAGTAGATACACAATAAATTTTTATTGTTTAATTGATATTATCAGGAAAATACTGTGTTTGATACTGTGGCCATTAGAACAAACAGAAAACAAAACATAGAAACAATAGGAAAGAATTCTTGCCCTCAAGGAACTTACAGTCTAGACTGAGAGGCAAGTTGTAGAAAAAAAAATTTAGAATATAATATATAGTTACTGTCAAATGTACGAAACAAGCCTATCACTTTGACTCTCATATCCAGAGGAAGGGGAAATCACTGTTGTTGGGATGGTATAGAATGGCTTCACATGGGAGATAGGACTTGAACTGAGCTCTGAAAAATTAATGAAATTAAGAGAATAGGAAGCAACTGGGAGATAAAAGAGGAGAGCATGATGACTTGATCAGAAAAAAAAAAACTGATGTTCAAATAGAGAATATTAATAAGGGCTAATGATTGAATTAATTTAAAAACATTTTAAAATGCGCAGTATGTGCTAAGTACAGGGGCTACAAATTAAAAAAAAGGAAGTCAATCCTTGCCTTCAAGGAGCTTGCAGTCTTATTTTTAACATTCTTTTTTTTAAATTTGAATTCCAAACACTCCCCCTCCCTCTCGTCCCTCCTCCATGCATTGAGAAGGCAAGGAATATAGTATCAATTATACATGCAAAGTCATGAAAATATATTTCTATATTAGCCATGTTACAAAAACAATAAAAGAGACAAAGAAAATTTTAAATTTGCACTCAGAGTCTATCAGTTCTCTCTGGAGGTAGATAGTATTTTTTATCATGAGTCCTTTCAAATTGTCTTGGATCATTGTTTTGACAATTCCAAAAGACTTGTGATATAATATTGTGATTAGTTATTTCTTAGATGTTTGGTGAAATTTACTTGTGAATCCATCTGTTCCTAGGGATTTTTTCTTAGGGAGCTTATTTATGGTTTGTTCAATTTCTTTTTCTAATATAAAGTAAGTTAAGCATTCCATTTCCTCTTTGGTTACTTTGGTAATATATAAAAAATTTTTTGTTTCTCTTAGCTTGTCAGTTTTACTGGCATGTTATAAGGCAAAATTACTCTGAATTAATGCTTTGATTTCATCTTCATTGGTGATGTATTCTTTTCATTTTTTTTTACTAGTACTTTGGTTTTCCTTGTTTTAAAAAATAAAATTAATGAAAAGAATATTTTTAAAAAAATAAAACCAGCTCCTAGTTTTATTCATTAGTTCAATGCATTTTTTTACTTTCAATTTTATTAATCTCTCTTTTGATTATCAGGGTTTTCATTTTGGTCATTCATTGGATATTTTAAATTTGTTCTATTTCTAGTTTTTTTTTTAATTGCATGTCCAGTCATTGATCTTCTCTTTCTCTCTTGTTGATGTATGTGTTTAGACATATAAATTTTCCCCAAGTACTGTTTTGGTTGCCTCTCACAAATTTGGGAATGATGTTTCGTTGCTGTCATTATCTTAAATGAAATTATTGTTTCTGGGATTTTTTCTTTGATACACTAATTTTTTTAAGTTTAGAATATTTAGCTTCTGATCAAATTTTAATCTATGCTTACACTGCTCTTTAAAGTATTTTTAATTCCATTATGGTCTGAAATTTAATATTTCTGCTTTTCTGCATTTTTTTGTGAGGTTTTAATGTATAACATGGTCAATTTTTGTGAAGGTTCCAGATACAGTTGAGAAAAAGATATATTTCTTTCTATTGCCATTCAGCTTTCTCCAAAGGTCTATCATATCTCACTTTTCTAAAATTCTATTCATCTCCTTAACTTCTTTTTTGTTTATTTTATGGTTAGATTCTTCTAGTTCTGAGAGTGGAAAGTTGAGGTCCCTCATGAGTATAGATTAGCTCTCTATTTCCTCCAGTAATTTATTTAACTTTTTAAACAATTGTAAAATAAATTTGTTTGTTTACTTTAGTTTATAGGATTCAATTCCACAATTCCTTGAGTTTCTCATTTTGTCCCCCTCCCAACTCTCCACCCCATGGCGCCATATAGTCAAGTAGAGGATCTGTAAATACTTTCACATCATACATTAGTCAGGTCATAAAGATAGATTGTATCAGCTGGAATGAAAAATGGTAAAGAGGACATAAAACCAAATAAGAGAAGGAAAAAGATCAGTTACTTTGCTTCCACCTGGATATAAACTCAGTTCTTTGTAGTTCTTTCTCTGGATGCACATATTTCTCACCATCATGAGTCTTTTGGGATTGACTTATATCACTGCATTGATGAGAGGAGTCCAGTCTATCAAAGTTGGTCATCACACATATGTTGTGTCTGTAATTGTGTACAAATTTCTCCTGGTTCTACTCTTCTCACTCAGCATCAGTTTGTATAAGCCTCTCCAGGTAAATATGAAAACCGTCTGCTCCTCGTTTCTTATAGCACAATAGTATTCCATAACATGCATATACCACAACTTGTTCAGCCATTCCCCAATTGATGGGCACTCCCTTAATTTCCAACTCTTTGCCACCACAAAAAGAGCTGCTATAAACATTTTTGTACATATGGGTCTTTCTCCCACTTCTATGATCTCTTTGGGATATTACCATAGGAGTGGTATTGATGGATCAAAGGATATGAAAGTATTCATATCCCTTTGGGCATAATTCCAGATTGCTCTCCAGAAAGGCGGGACCAATTCACAACTCCACCAGCAATGCATTAGTGTTCCAATTTCTCCACATCCTCTCTAGCATTTATCGTTTTCCTGTTTTGTCATCTTAGCCAATCTGAGAGGTGAGATGTGGTACTTCAGAGTTGTTTTGATTTGCATTTCTCTGATCAATAGTGAATTAGAGCATTTCTTCATGTGCTTATATATATCTTTAATTTCTTTCTCTGAGAACTGCCTGTTCATATACTTTGACCATTTATCAATTGGAGAATGACTTGTGTTCTTATACATTTGACTCAATTCTCTGTATATTTTAGAAATGAGACCTTTGTCAGAGACATAGGTTGTAAAGATTCTTTCCCAATTTCCCACCTCCCTCTTAATCTTGGTTACATTGGCTTTTTTTGTACAAAAGCTTTTCAATATCATGTAGTCAAAATTATCCATTTTACATTTTATAATGTTCTCTAATTCTTGTTTAGTCATAAAGTCTTTCCCTCTCCACAAGTCTGATAGCTAAACTATTCCTTGTTTTATGAGACTGCTTACAGTATCAACCTTTATACCTAGATCATGCACCCATTTAGATTTGATTTTGGTCTATGGTGTTAGATAATGGTCTATGCCCAGTTTCTGCCATATTATATTCCAGTTTTCCCAGCATTTTTCTCAAATAGTGAGTTCTTATCCCAAAAAACAGGGTCTGGGGGTTTATCAAACAATATTTTACTTTAGTTTTTGACTTCTGAATCTTGTGTGCCTAATCTATTCCAATGAACCACTCCTCTATTCCTCAGCCAGTACCAAGGAGTTTTGATGACTGCTGCTTTATAATACAGACTGAAATCTGGTATAGCTAGTCCACCTTCCCTAGCATTTCCTTTCATTAATTCCCTTGAGATTCTGGACCATTTATTCTTCCAAATAATTTTGTTACTATTTTTTCTAGCTCTATAAAGTAGTTTTTTGGTAAGTTAATTGGTATGGCACTAAATATACAATTTAATTTAGGTAAAATTGTCATTTTTATTATATTAGCTTGACCCAGCCATGATTAATTGATATTTTTCCAATTAGTTAGATCTGACTTTATTTGTGTGAAAAGTGTTTTGGCAGGTAGATTCCCAAATATTTTATAATGTCTATAGTAACTTTAAATGGGATTTCCCTTTCTATCTCTTGCTGTTGAATTCCATTAGAAATATATAGGAATGCCAAGGATTTTTGTGGGTTTATTTTATATCCTGCAACTTTGCCAGATTTATCTATTATCCCAAGAAGTTTTTTACTTGATTCTCTAGGATTCTCTAAGTATATCATCATATCATCTGCAAAGAGTGATAGCTTGGTCTCTTCTTTGCCTAATTTGATTCCTTTGATTTCTTTTTCTTCTCTAATTGCTACAGCTAACATTTCTAGTAGCAGATTGAATAAGAGGGGTGATAGTGGACACCCTTGTTTCACCCCTGATCTTATGAGAAATGCTTCTAGCTTCTCCCCATTACATATAATACTTACTGATGGCTTTAAATAGTTGCTACCTATTATTTTAAGGAAGGCTCCATTTATTCCTATACTTTCTATTGTTTTTAATAGGAATGGATGTTGTATTTTGTCAAAAGCATTTTCTGCATCTATTGAGATGATCATGTGGTTTCTGCTAGTTATATTGTTGATATGATCAATTATACTGATGGTTTTCCTAATATTAAACCATCCTTGCATTCCTGGAATAAATCATACCTGATCAAAGTGTATTATTCTAGAGATAAGTTGCTGTAGTCTTTTTGCTAGTATTTTATTTAGAATTTTTGCATCTATATTCATGAGGGAGATTGGTCTATAATTTTCTTTCTCTGTTTTATCTTTTCCTGATTTACATATCAGTACCATATTTGTGTCATAAAAAAGAATTTGGTAGGACTCCTTCTTTGCTAATTTTCCCAAATAGTTTGTAGAATATTGGAATCAATTGTTCTTTAAATGTTTGATAGAATTCACTAGTGAATCCATCTAGCCCTGAGATTTTTTCCTAAGGAGTTGACTGATGGCTTGTTCAATTTCTTTTTCTGAGATGGGATTATTTTAGTAATTTACTTCCTCTTCAGTTAATCTGGGCAACTTGTATGTTTGTAAATATTCATCCATTTCCCTAAGATTGTCAAATTTATGTGTATACAATTGGGAAAAATAATTCCTAATTATTGTTTTTATTTCCTCTTCATTGGAGGTAGATTCACCCTTTATGTTTTTGATACTCATAATTTGGTTTTCTTCTTTCTTTTTTTATAATATTGACTAAGCATCTATCAATTTTGTTGGTTTTTTCATAAAAGCAGCTCTTAGTTTTATTTATTAATTCAACAGTTTTCTTAATTTCAATTTTATTAATCTCTCCTTTGGTTTTCAATATTTTTAATTTAGTATTTAACTGGGGATTTTCAATTTGTTGTTTTTCTAGATTTTTCAATTGTATGCCCAATTCGATGAGCTCCCTTTTCTCTAATTTAATCATGTATGCACTCAGGGATATAAAACTTCCCCTAAGAACTGCCTTTATAGTATCCCACAAATTTTGGTATGTTGTCTCATTGTTATCATTCTCTTGAATGAAATTACTGATTGTTTCTATAATTTCTTGTTTAAAGCACTCATTCTTTAGGATTAAATTGTTTAATTTCCAATTAGTTTTTAGTCTGTCTTTCCTTGGCCCTTTATTGCATATAATTTTTATTGCATCATGATCTGAGAAGGATGCATTTAATATTTCTGCCTTACTGAATAGAATTGTGAGGTTTTTATGCCCTAGAATGTGGTAATTTTTGAGTATGTGCCAGGAACCGCTGAGAAGAAAGTATATTCCTTTTTATCCCCATTCAGTTTTCTCCAGAGATCTATCATACCTATCCTCTCTAAAATCCTGTTCACCTCCTTACCTTCTTTCTTGTTTATTTTGAGGTTGGATTTATCAAGTTCAGAGAGGGGGAGATTAAGATCTCCCACTAGTATAGTTTTGCTATCTATTTCTTCCTCTAATTCCTTTACCTTCTCCTCTAGGAATTTGGATGCTACACTACTTGGTGCATATATGTTAAGTAATGATATTGCTTCATTCTTGATGGTGCCTTTTAACAGAATATAGTTTCCTTCATTATCTCTTTTAATTAGGTCAATTTTTGCTTTTGCTTTATCTGAGATAAGGATTGCTACCCCTGCTTTTTTTACTTTAGCTGAGGCATGATATATTTTACTCCAGGCTTTTACCTTTACCCTGTGTGTATCCCTCTGTTTCAGATGTGTTTCTTGTAAATAGCATATTGTAGGATTATGATTTCTAATCCATTCTGCTATCCATCTCTGTTTTATGGGAGAGTTCCTTCCATTTACATTTACAGTTATGATTGTTATCTGTTTCTTTCCCTCCATCCTATTCCCACCCCTGTTAATGTTCACATTTCCTCCCCTTCTCCCTTCCCCCCTTAATAGTTTTCCTTTTGACCACCACCTCCCTCAGTATTCTCTTGTCAGCCCCCCTCCTTTTTCATCCCCTTTCCCCTTCTTCCCTCCCTACAAACCACTCCCACCCCCCTTTCATAGCCCTTTCCCCCTCCTACTGCCTGTACAATATTTTTATACTTAATTAAGTATGTTATTTCTTCTTCGCACCAAGAGTGACAGGAACAAATCTCATGAGCAGCTCCTCACCCTCCCCTCTTTCCCTCTAAAATGATAATTTTTGCATTTCTTCTCCATAGAGTCCTATGCTTAACTGGTTGTTATTTCCTCCTTGTACCAGAACCAATGAGGGAAAAACTCATATGATTCCCATCTCCCTCCCTTCTTTTCCTCTGCTATACAGTTTTTATGCCTCTGTGTGTGGCATAATTTTCCCTTTTCCATTTCATTCATTCCCTTTCTTCCATTGCAGTCCTTTTGTAGCCCTTAATAAGATTTTTTTAAATTGTCATTTTGTGTATTTTATACTCATACCCTCTACTTGTTTATAACCAGTTTGCTCTTATCAAATAGCAGGATGTATGTGTGTGTTTTCCTTGTTTACCTTTGTAAGTCACTGTTGTATCTCATATTTGGAGGTTGAATTTTCCATTGAGTTCTGGCTTTTTTGTCAAGAAGGTCTGGAACTCTGTTATATCATTGAATGACCGTCTCTTTGCCTGGAAGATTATGCTCAGTCTTGCTGGGTATGTGATCCTTGGTTGTAACCCAAGCTCTTTTGCCTTCCAGAAAATTGTATTCCACTGCCTCCGATCTTTCAGTGTAGAGGCTGCCAAATCCTGTGCAATCCTCATTGTGGACCCTTGGCATTTGAATTGTTTCTTTCTGGCCGCTTGAAGTATTTTCTCTTTTATCTGGTAGTTCTGGAGTTTGGGAACAACATTTCCAGGACTTTTCAGTTTGGGATCTCTTTCAGCAGGTGTCCAGTTGATTCTCTCAATTTCTATTTTACCCTCAGATTCTAGTATCTCAGGGCAGTTTTCCTAAATGATCTATTGGAGAATGTTGTCCAGGCTCATTTTTTCATCATGATTTTCTGGTAGGCCTATGATTCTCAGATTATCTCTCCTGGATCTGTTTTCCAGGTCAGTTATTTTTTCTTTGAGGTATTTTACCTCTTTTTCTAATTTTTCATTCTTGTTGTTTTGCTTGACTAATTCTTGGTTCCTCATAGTTATTTGTTTCCATTTGGTTAATTCTAGTTTTTAGCAAATCATTTTCCTTGGTTAATTTTTGGAGCTCCCTTTCCATATCATACACTTTTCTTTTTAGAGAGATGTTTTCCTCATTATAATGTTTTTCTAATTCTGCTATTTTGGTTTTGGGAGAATTATTCATTTTGTCTTCTATCTCTCTCATTTTGTTTTCAAAGTTCCTTTTGATATCATCTAGGAGAGCCTTCTGTGCTTGGGACCCATTCCCTGTGGAAGTTTCAGCTGTGGGTGTGGAGTCTACATTGTCTCCCTCAGAGTTTGTTCCCTCCCTCTGAGAATAGTAGGACTCCAGAGTCTTTGTCTTTGTAGTCTGCTTTCTACCCATTTTGAAGCAGGGTCCTAGCCACGCCCTTCCTCTAGGACCCCAAGCCTTTATTGTAGAGGGTTTTGCCCTGGGGCAAGAGTTACTATGTTTTCAGGGTCAGAGGGGGGGGTTTGCAGCAAGTGAGGTTCACTCTGTCATCTTTGTCTTTGGAGGTCCTGAAAGAGGCTTTTTTTTTTAAACTTTCTGGCCTATGAAGTGGTAGCCCCAGGAGTGCTTGCTGTCCAGGACAGGGGCCCCTGTATTTGCTTCTTACCTTGCTCTTTCCAGTCCCAGACCTTTGGTGATAGGCCTGGTAGTGGCCCTTGTGGTTGGTGGGAAGACTTGCCCTCTGAGTAGATCAGGCTCCTTCCGGGCCTGCCTGTGCGTCTCTTAACTTTTCTTTAAAGAATTTGGATGCTATACTGTTTGGTGCATATATATTTAGTATTGATATTATTTCATAGTATAGTCTATGGTACCTTTTATGTTAACATGTAACTTCCCTGCTTGTCCCTTTTAATTTAAAGTTATGTTTTTGCTTTTGCTTCATCTGAGATCATAATTGCCACCTCTGCCTTTTTAAAAATTTCAGCTGAAGCAAAATAGATTTTGTTCTAGCTCCTTTTTTTAACTCTGAGTATCTTTCTGTTTCAAGTATGCTTTTTATAAATTCATATGTTGGATTCTGGCTTCTAATCCATTCTGCTAGCTGCTTCCATTTTATGGGTGAGCTCATCCCATTCACTTTCACTGTCATACTTACTAACTGTGCATTTCTGTCCATCCTATTTTCTTCTGTTTACCTTTCTCTCTCTGTTTTCCCGTTTCTCCTCAAAAGTCTGTTTTGCTTCTAATCACTTTCTCCCCCTTCCCTTTTATTACCGCCTCCTTTCCTCTCATACTTCCTTGTTGGAAGTTAGATAGATTTCTGTACCCAACTGATTGTGAGCATATCTTTTTTTCTTTGAACCAATTCTGATAAGAGTAAAGTTCATGAACTGTCAGTCCATAATTTTCTCTTCATCTATAAAAAAATTCTTGTTTGCATGCCTCTTTTATTTGAGATACTTTTAATTGTTCTTTTTCTCCCTTCCCTCTCTCTCAGTAAATCTGTTTCTCACTTTTCCACTTTTTTTTAGATAATCCCAACATAATCAACTCAATCCTGTCTCCTTTGTCTATACAGAGTCCTTTTTAACAATCCCAATTAAGTTCTTAGGAGTATCATGTTTCCATATAGAAATGTAAAGAGTTTAACCTTATTGAGTCACTTTATATTTCTTCTTCATGTTTGCCTTTTTATAGTTCTCTTTAGTCTTGCTTTTAAATGTCATATATTCCATTAAGTTCTGGTCTTTTCATCAGGGACTTGAAAATCTTCTATTTCATCAATCAGCCAATTTCTCCTCCTGTATGATTACACTCGTTTTAGGTTATTCTTGGCTGTAATTTCAAATCTTTTGCTTTTTGGAATATCATATTTTGACAGCTACACTCCTTTAACCTGATATCTGTTTTGTATAATCCTGACTATTGCTCAACAATATCTGAATGCTTTCTTTTTTGGCTGCTTGAAGTATTTTCTCTTTGTCTAGAGTTCTGGAATTTGGTTATATATCCTTAGGAATTTTCATTTTGGTATCTTTTTCAGGTGGTAATCAGTGGTTTCTTTCAATTTCTCTTTTACCCTCTGATTTTAGACTATCAGAGCAGTTTTCGTTGATAATTCCTTGAAATATGATGTCTAGGCTCTTTTTTTTAATCATGGTTTTCAGGTAATCCAATAATTCTTAAATTCTCTTTCCTCAATCTATTTTCCAGGTCAATTGTTTTTCCAATGAGATATTTCACATTTTCTTCTTTTTTTCTTCTTTTGACTTTGTTTTATTGGGGTTTTTTTATGTCTCAAGGAATGATTAGCTTCTGCTTTCCCAGTTCTAATTTTTAAGGAATTATTTTCTTCAGGGAGATTTTGTACTTTTTTCATTTGGCATTCTGCCCTTTAAGTAGTTCTTTTATTTAGTGTAATTTTTGCCTCTTTTACCATTTGGACAATTCTGTTTTATGGGTATTTTTCTGCACTATTTCTGTGCCTCTTTTTACCAAGATCTTCATTGACTTTCATAATTTTTTTTGGCATTGGTCTTACTTCTATTTAGAAGCTTTCATTCTAATAAGAGCAGACAATGCATATGTAAAGATGGTGGTCAGGAAGAGAAGTTTTTATTTAGAGAATCACAGGAAAAGTGAGTGGAGTTATAGAGTAACTGATTGACATCATGGTATTAACTCAATTATTGTTCCCACAACAAGAGTTGGAAAGCAGGATTGGGTGGCAGAAAGATTGCCAAAGTAAATCATAGTGGACTTAGGCACATCTGCATGGAGGGCCTTACTAAGAGTCATTGGTGCCTGATTTTGGAAGATTTAATAGTAGGGAGAGGTAGATTTTTACCTGTAATTGCTTTTGGGGAAACTGATGTCAAATATTGTCTACTGTAGGGTTAGAACAGAGAAATGTGCAATTCTTTTTAATATCTCTCTTTAATACCTTTTAAAATATTATAATCTGTTCATAAATTTGTGTTTCCTTTTTCTTTTTAAAAAATATATGTTGTCATATTGTTATACACAGTGGATACTACTTAACAATAATAACTGAAATCAGGGGTGTGCTGACTGATTTAATATTCAATTTGCTGGAAAAGAAAATGTATCTATGACATACTTTAAGTTTAATTTGCATTGACATATCCTCCCTCACTTTCTTAAGTTTAGACAATCAACAAAATAATAATTCAAGTCTTAATCTATAGCATTTATGGATTTTTGAGGTGTTAATTCTTACACTGAAAATTGAATACTCAGCTCATATGCTGGTTTGATCTAGCTGTTAAGACATACCTGGATGAAATGTATATAGTACCTTAAGGTTTGTAAAGCCATTTACATACATTATCTCATTGGATATTTGAATAATCTTTTTAAGGTAACTCCTGAAGATGTTATCATACCTGTTTTACAGGTTACAAAACTGAGGCTCAGAAAGTTTGAATTTCTCATGGCTACACAGCTAGGAAGTATCACAGGCAAGATCTAATTATTGTCTCTTCTTATTCCAGGTCCAACACACTTTCCCTTATACTATTCTGTCAACTGCTCATGTAATTATTTGCATTGGATGTGTGTTTATTGATTTGTGGAAGGCTACTGCAAGTTTTGGGGTGGTTCTTTTTTTTTTTTAAGCTATTGGGGTTAAGTAACTTGCTCAAGGTTACACGGCCAGTTATTTCTGAGTGTTGTGCTAAGTATCTGAGCCCAGATTTGAACCCCAGGTCATTCTGACACTGGAGCCGGTGCTCTTACTCGCTGTGCTACCTGGCTGCCCCTTGGGGTGGTTCTTAATGTCATATGGCTTCTAGGCAGAATAGAGACTAAAGAGTACACAGGTAGCTCCCCATTTTTTTTCCCTTTTTGCCCTGGGAACATACATTGTTGGTCTTCTAAGGAAACATTGATTTTACATGTCATTAAATCCTCCCCTTTCCCTACTCTGTGGAAAATCCTAATGAAGAACTTTGTTATGAAGTTAAGTGACTTTCTCAATTAATTAGTGTTACTCCAAGTGCAGGAAAAAAAGTAAACTAGCAGTCAGTCGTATGGAGTCACAGAAAGAGTTATGGCAAGATCCCCAGAAAGGATCTTGAGCCTTTTACCTCATTATGAGGTTCTTCCCTGATTGGATTATTGCTTTAAATATGTTGTACATGTCTGTCTACATTTGAACATTAATAGTCTCCCATAGGACATACTTTTCTAGGAGAAAACTCTATGGAAAAGAATTTAATGGGAATGACATCAATACTTTATGAATTATTGAACACCAGAAGCCTAATTTTAAGACCTGCCAGAACAAAATATAGCCAAGAAACTAAAAACCATAATCATTCAAGAATATGTATCTGAGATACACCTACCCCTGACACAACATCTCTACCTCCTAGTACATATGTTCTAGGACACAAATTATTTAGTAGCTACAATGAAAACTTCATTATGAGGTGCTCATTAATCTTTAAAAAGATTTTTTAAAGCACTGCAATAGTAGCAATTAATTATCATTTGTTCACTGGGTCATGGATTTAGAGCTGGAAGGGAATTTAGAAACCAACTAGTCAATCCCTTCCATTCTTTAGAGAAATAACTGAGGCACAGAGAAGTCAAGATATTTACTTACCCAAGGTTATAAAGGTAGTAACTAAGCTGAGATTTGCTTCTAGATCCTCTAACTCCAAAAGCATTCATTCACTGAGCTGGTTGTTTAGTGGGCAGACCACTGGACTGGGAGTCAGGAAAACCCAAGTTCAAATTCATCCTCACACACTTCCTAGCTGTGTCATCCTAAGCAAGTCATTTAATTTCTGTTTACCTCTGTTTCCTTGACTGTAAAATAGAAAGAAAAAATATCACGTTTTGCAGGGTCATAATAAGGATCAAATGAGATAATATTTGTAAAAAAGCATTTAAAATAGTGTGTGGCACAAATGTTAATTGTTCTTTTTATTAAAAGTGGGATCACACTTGCAATTTTATCAGTGTAGGAGCTCTCATTGAGGAATTTTGTCTACCAGTGCCCATGGGCACCTGTTCTGCAATTTAGTGTAGTCATTAAAGAATTTCCTGGGGCCGCTAGGTGGTGAAGTGAATAGAGCACTGACCATGGGCAACTCACTTAACTCCAATTGCCCTGCCTCTCCCCTCCAAAAAGAAAAAAAAGGAATTTCCTAGGGCTTTCAGAGGTCACATGAAAGTGACTATATTTGAGCTTAGGACTTCCTGACTCCAGAGTCATATCTCTAACCATTATGCTATACTCCCTCTCTGAAGAAAGTGTTTCTCATAACATAATCAAGTGAAAAGAAAACTTTATATATTCAAATTATGGCCATAGTTCAGGAAACCATGAATAGTGGAATGAGCAGAGTCCTTGAAATCCAAAGCCCTGAGTTTGTGTCCTACTTATCCTGTTTACTAGCCATGTGATAACTAGAAAATCCCTTAACCACTATAAGCCTCATTTTCCCCATCAGTAAAGTGGAAAAAAAGATATTTATACTACCTCTCTCTGGGGTTTGACGTGAGAAAACAACTTTGACAACCATAAAGTCCTCCATAAATGTGAATCATTCTTTGGTAACCACATCAAACTATCAAACCATGGGCACCATTATTGGCAAACAGTGTTTACTTGGGCGATTGAAATCAGTCAATAAAATCTTACAATATCTAAAATAGTAATAGTCTCTAAGAGGTCAATTAAGACTTTTTTCCCTGAGGAAGAAGAATATAAATAATTGAATGGAAGATAATTTTATGCTTTTCAGATAAAATTCCAAATACTGAAAGCCCAGCTGTCCCATGTAATATTAAGCAGTTATTGATGTTTGATGAAGTGAACTCAGAGAAGTCAATATTTTCCTTGAGATGAGATGGGCTTGGGAATGAGGTATGAAGTCTCATTATTTGAGAGTAATGAGAGGGAACTGTGGGGGAGGGGCAAGAGCATTAGTCTGGAGACCTAAGTTCAAAGCCTGGCTCTTCCATTAATTTGCTGGATCGCCTTAGTCTTACAGTTTCAATTCTCTGGGCTAATTTTTCTCTCCTGAAAAATGAATAGGTAATCTTTAAAGTCTCTTCCAGGACAAATATTCCACTTAACCTCTGCCTGCCTCAGTTTCCTCAACTATAAAGTGGGGTTAATAATGGCACCTACCTCCCAGGGTTGTTATAAGGATAGAATGAGATAATATTTGTAAAGTACCTTGAAAACCTTGAAGCACTAGATAAATTCTAGTTATTAAAAGCAAGTACAGTTATCCCTTTCATATCATGACTTCCCCTATCATGGTTGGGCATAAAAAATTACATGAGATTTTGGGGAGTTTTGCAAAAGCTGCAGATGACATGAGAAGGTCAGAAAACACACAGAAAAAGTTTAGAAACTCAGGAATATATACAATATATTCATAATATCATATGGTCCCGTTGTATATGGCCTCATTCTACCTCCCCTGATCTCTTCCCCCTCCTCTAACCAGCAATCTTTTCTCTCCTTCATGGAAGTCAAGTTTAGCCCTGCCTAGGGAAACTCCTGGCCTGTGAAAATCAAAATGTGTATTGACTAATCATTGATTTTAGCCTTTGCAAGTTCCTGCTTACTCAGGCTTGCCTTTAAAAACTGATACTTTGCCCCAGCTGGGGGCTGTTTGATTTGGGGTCAGGCCCCGAGCAGTCACATGGCGCCAATAAAGAGTCCACTTCTAAATTGTTACTAAATTGTCACTTGGGTCTTGCTCGTTTAAGGTACAACAGTGTCAACATATTTTATCTTTAATAGCATAATAATTCATATTTCTCTGGAATGAAGGGAGGAGTCAAAAAGGGGGGAAGGTACCATGCCTCTAACCTACTCTCTCTAACCTCCCCCAAAGCCCTGTGATGTGGAAGGGATAATTGTAATTGAGTCAGAGGTGTAGCTCATGTAGTGGAAATTTTTTTACCTGTTCAGAAGTGAACAAGGATTGTCAGAGGACAAAGCTGGAGCTGGGCAGAAAGTATCTCCTGTATTGTATGTGGTAATCAAGGAAGAAGAGGAAAAGCAAACACATCTGAATATAAAAAGAAAGGGTAATTTGCTGCTTGAACTCAGCATGAAATACACCTCACTTGACTTCCAGGTCATTTCTCCTTTCCTTGTGGATTCAAGGGAGCCACAGGATATCTTAATTACTATTTTGAGGAAGCATTTCTTTCTTCTGTGGTGGAGTTATTATTTCTCCTGAATTGTAATTTTATTGTCGGATTTGATCTTTTAGGCAGAATTGCTCTAGATATATAATCTTCCCAAGTTTGAAAGTCATTAAAACACTATATGAAAAGGAAATGGCTCTGGGTTTCAGTTCTATTCACCCCTAGGGAGAAAAACAATGGAAACTTACTGACTGCTTATTAATAGTTCCAGCCAATCAATAGTCACAATTCCCCCCTTTGGATAGTTTATCCTCAAGGGAACTTTTCAACATCTGCTTGTAACTTTGGGAAATCTACTCGAATCCTAACTTACTTTACTTTAGGCAACATCCTAGTGAATTGAGGGAAAAATTAGTTCTTAATTGAAAACAAAAATTCCTTTTCATTTTGGTTAGCCAGAGAAACATTGTTCTAATGAGCTTTTATGAGGTTTTGTCTCTCAAGTCAATTCAATTCAGTTCAATTCAATTTGATAAATATTCATTAAGAACCTATTATATGTTATGACTTCAGAAATACAATTGTCATCATATTACTTGCTTTCTCAGGGGTTTGGGGAAGGACAGGGAAAATTCAGAAATTTAAAATAAAAAAATGTTTAAGATTTTAAAAACTGCAATTGGAAAATATTTAGCAAAATAAATAAAAATGTATTTTCAGAAAAGAACCTATTACATGCTAGTCCAATCCTATGCTACATGTTACAGATACAAAGGCAAGACATACTAGTCCCTGCTCTCATGGCCCCAAGCACACTTCACTTAATTGCCTGGCCATGTACTTTAGAGCATGCCTTTCATTGTAGGCCTCAACATTGGGCTCCACAGGGTATGGTGATTAGTGAGCTATCTTATACGGCTCAATTTACTTAGTCTGTCCCAGTCATGCTTTACTTTTTGACCTGGCAACCACCTGACACAGCTCCAGACCAGAAGCTGTGCCCTGGAGAATCTCTCCCACACCCATCTTGTTCAGGAAGTATAATTAAATCTATGTTGTCATCTCCACTGGACAGGATGCATTCATTCTTTATTTAAAAAATTTATTTACTTTTAGTTTATAGCATTCAGTTCCACAAGCCCTTAAGTTCTAAATTTTCCCCCTCCTTCTAGTCCTCCCCCCTCCCCCATGGCAGCATGCAATCTGATCTATAGGTTCTATAAATACCTTCACATTAAACATTAGTCAAGTTGTAAAGAAGAATTATAACCAATGGAATGAACAACAAAAAAGAAGGAACAAAACAAAATAAGAAAGAGATCAAATAATTTGCTTCAGTCTACATTCAGTCTCTGTAGTTCTTTCTCTGGATGTGGATATCCCTTTCCATCATAAGTCTTTTGGAGTTGTGTTAGATGTATTCATTCTTATTCACAACCATTTGACTTTACTCTTCATGGCCATAACTTTCCAAGTTAAAGTAGCCTTCCCTGGCCAGAACTCCTCAGTATTATTTGTCTCTTCCTTCTTAATGTGTGAGTTCCTTGAGGGCAAGGACTTGTTTTTACTTTTGCACTTGCATGTCCAGCAATTAAGCCAATGTTTGGCAAACTGTAAGTAGTTAATGAATTCTTTTTTCATTCATTCATCATTCATAATATTGGTTGATCTATATTCATCCCGGTTCATTCATCAAATGAGTGCCTCCTTTATTCAAAGTACCTTACTTGTTATTTGAGATACAAAGAAACTAGCAGTCCCTATATCTATGTATGGGGTAGACTAATAGAGTAAATACAAATAAAGTATAATATGACATAATAAGAGATAACATTTATATAGCATTTTAAAGTTTGAAAAGCATTTTACATAGGTTGCTTCATTTGATTCTCATAGCAATCATATAAGGTAAGTGCATGTTTATTATTATCTCCATTTTGCAGAGGAGGAAGCTGAGGAATAGAGTGGTTAGGTAGCTTTTCCAGGAACATACTCAGGTCTTACTTCAAGTCCAGCATTCATTTTACTATTCAGCTGCTTTTCAGGTAGGGTGTATTGGGGGCAAATGAAAGATATATCGATGTACTCCAGAGGGGAAAAGTAAGGATAAATAGCTGCTAGCAACTGAGGAGATCAGGAAGAACTTCCCAGAGGAGGAAACTGAGCTGATCAACTCCAAGTGACTTCTCCATGTAAACCCTCTGGCTAAATGGAGATTCTAGGTTTGGGCAGTTTTCTAAATCTTTCACTTACTGTTACCAAGTCTGCGTCAGGGTCACAGACTCACAGATTAAATCCTGGAAGGGATCTCCTCAGAGGTCATTTAATCTAATCTCTCATTTTACAGATGAGGAAACAAAGAGTTGGCAGTTAAATGGCTTGTCTGAACTTATATGGGTCAACCCTACTGTTCATACAGGCACAGCTGGGATTTGAACCTAGAGCTTCTGACTACAAATCTAGCCCACTTTCCAATATACTATCAAGTCTCTCAGGAGAATAGAGTTACTTTTTCCTCTTCTTTTCATAAGATAGGAGGCTTTGCATGATGTCCAGTCATTAAACTATGATTTGTGTGTCAAAAACCTAGGGTTATTTTGCTTTTAGTGGTAAGACAGATGTTTGCATATTTCATTGACTTCTAAATTGTGCCTGGCATGAGGCAGGCACTGCCAAGTTGGCTGGATCTCCTTTCTTTGTGTCAAAGCATTTCATATGCAATTTCATGTTTTATGAAGTAGATTCAAAGAGATTAACATACTATCTAGAACTTGTATAATATAGTATGAGCAAGATGAAACACTCCTTTAAACTAGATTCTGTTGCTTTTTCTTTCTCCTTCCCCCCCTCTCCCTTGAGTCATTCACAATGATAATATTCTATCAGGCATGTGTCCTGAGCCTTTGGCTAGTATTTTACTGACTGATGCTTTATTCATTTGTATCAAAACACAATCAAGTAAGGAAAACTTAATTCTTATTCCAGTCATTTTTCCAAACTGTTAAAAACAAACACACATACACAGCAGTAACGTTATTTTGAATGTATACCATATTTATTTTTGAATCTTTTATTAAATTTCTTTTTGTAGTGGTGATGAAGGGCATCACTTTCATAGGAACTAAGCAGAGAGGAAAGTCTCATCAAACAAAGGTGAAATAAAATTCAGCAGGCAGATTCTTGGTTGTTGCTCACATTGATATGTTACTTAGCGGCTTACCCAGTGTGCTTCAGAGAATAACTTGGCAAGGTAAGCGGTACATGTATTTTGTTGTTGGACCCACAGATGAGGATACAGAGGCTCAAAGCTACAAGACCTGCCCAAAGTGGAAAGCCAGGAATTAAATTAAGGTGTTTTGGTTGCAAGTTTCATGTTCTTCTCACTACATCGATTCACATTTAGTTTGAGGGGAGGAAGGGAAATGCAGAAAGCTCTCAGGCCTTTTCCTTGAACAGGGATCCCTGGAAATAGGTAATATTCAGGCACTCTGTAGGTTAGCAATGACTCCAACCCATGATTCACTGATAGTTTTACTTTTACAAAGTCAAAATAGCAACACGTTAATTCAAAACCAATGTTACATTTAATGAAAAAGCAGAACAAATTAAATGATGCCTCTCCTGGGATATGATCTGGATCCCAGTTTAGATATTTATGCCACATGTGAGTCAGTTATATCATTATAGTATAGTATCCAACCATACATATTTAGACCACTAATAATATTTTTATTAAGGGGAATATTGGTAAAGGATTCAATTCAATTTGATAAACATCCAGGAAGTTTTCACCTGCCCAAAGTGGAGTCACCTGGCAGGAGGTAAGCAAGCCTTACTAAGGCAGGCAACCATGCAGAGGGACTGAGAACAGAGACAGAACACCAAGTCTAGCTCTCCTGAGATCCCCATGCAGAGGGTATAGCACCTGGAACCCAAGAACCTTGGGAATAGCAGTGACTCCCAGACCACTGCTATTCCAGCCCAGCCCCAGCAGCCATCATCCCAGGAAGCAACCCCTGTGAAACTGCAGTCTGGCAACTTCTTATGTGGATGCTGTAGCCCCAGTTACTGAAGACTCAAAAAGAAAGTTCCCTCCACAAAAGACAGTGGCACTTTCAAATGGTTCAACATCTGAAAAAAATAGGGTTTTACAAATGTAAATGACAGTAAAGAAGATATATCACCATCTTCTTTGCCACTACAACCTAAGGATCCTGGGATCTTTCCATCTGACCTCTATGTGGGTTGTTTCTTCCAGAAGAATGCGAACTCTTCAAGAGCATGGATTTTGTTGACTTCCTCTTCATCTTCCTACTACTTTGCAAAGTGCTTTGCATATAGTGAAGGCTTAAATTATTATTCATTCATTCATCATAGGAGGAGATGAAAGAGTTTGAAAAGAAATATTCATTGCTCTTATGATGTGTTTGTTAGGGGACATCTATAATATTTTCCTATCCTCCGTCTTAAGGTACAATCCTGTTACATTAAAGGGTCTTGGAAAAGTCACCTAAGTATAAGTTGAGAATATAGAGTAATGATGGAATCCCGTCCCCCGCTTCCAACTTTAGACCTCAAAGTCTGTACTTGACTGCCTCTGTGCCTTTCCTCATGCTTGTCCTTCATCTGGAATGCCTCTACTCTTCCCCTTCATGTGTTACTTTTCTTTTTTTTTCAAATGTTTTATTAAGTTCTGATTTACATCATTCATTTCCACCAGATGTTGAGTTACAAGTTTTGTCCCTGTTTTTCCCCTATCCACTGCCCCAAATTAGCAGTCCCACAGGATATCCCCTCTTCCAATCTGCTCTCTTCCATATCTTCTCCCATACCCCCTTCGACTTTTCCAGCAGGGCATTGTGGATCTCTATGCCCCAGTGCCTGTATATCTTATTTTCCAATTACATGTAAAATAGTATTAATATATAAATTACATAAATTACATATATAAAATATATATATTTAAACATTTGATTTTAAAACTTTGAATTCCAGATTCATTCCCTTCCTCCCTTGTCACCCACCCTTACTGAAAAGATAAGCAATTCAGTATAGTTTGTACATGTGTAGCTAATGCAAAACATTATTATAGTAGACATATTGTAAAAAGACTGACTATACTTGCCTAGCTCCTATCCCACATCCCACTTATTCTATTCTTTACTTTGATCCTGTCCCTTGTCAAAAGTGGGTGCTTCCAACTACCCTCCCCCCCTCATCCCCTTCCCTCCTACTCTCCTGTAGGGTGAGATACCCTATTTAGTGTGTATGTCATTCCCTTCCTGAGCCAAATTCAATGAGAATAAGGTTGACCCATTCCCTTTTGCCTTCCTATTCTTCCCTTCCATTGTAACCATTTTCTCTTGCCTCTTCTATATGAGATAGTTTACCCCATTCTGTCTTTCCCCATCTCCTCTCATCATATTCCTCTCTCACCTCTTAATTTCACCTTTTAAGTATCATCCCTTTCTATTAAATGGTTCCTGTGCCCTCTATCTATGTATACCTATAAACATATATATATATACACACACACATTCACATATGTATTCATAAGCCCATATACCCTCTGATATAGACATATATATGTATATATATATTTCTATTCCCTTCAACTATTTTCATGCTGAGAAGAGTTTCATCAGTTACAATTATCATTTTTTCCAGGTAGAAATGTTAATAGTTCAACTTTGATAAGTTCCTTATGATTTATTTTCCCTGTTTACCTTCTCATGTTTCTCTTGTTTCTTGTACCTGAATATCAAATTTTCTTTTTTTTTAAAGCAATTGGGGTTAAGTAACTTGCTCAAGGTTACATGACCAGGTGTTTCTGGGTGCGTACTAAGCGTTTGAGCCTGGATTCAATCCCAGGTCATCCTGACTCTGGGGCCGGTGCTCTTATTGCTGTGCTAGCTGGCCACCCCTGAATGTCAAATTTTCTATTCAACTCTGGTTTTTTTCATCAAGAATTCTTGAAAGTCCTCTATTCCACTGAATTACCATATTTTCCCCTGAAACATTATACTCAGTTTTGCTGAGTAGGTGATTATTGGTTTTAATCCCAGCTCCTTTGACCTCCAGAATATCATATTCCAAGCCCTTCTATTCCTCAGAGTAGAAGCTGCCAGATCCTGAGTTATCCTGATTGTGTTTCCACAATATTCAAATTGTTTCTTCCTGGCTGTTTGTAATATTTTCTCCTTGATCTGGGAATTTCAGAACCTGGCTATAATATTCCTAGCAGTTTTCTTTTTGGGATCTTTTTCAGGAGGTGATCGGTGGATTCTTTCAACATCTATTTTGCCCTCTGGTTCTAAAATGTCAGGGCAGTTTTCCTTGAGAATTTCTTGGAGTTTGATTTCCAGGTTCTTTCTTTGATCATGGCTTTCAGTTAGTCCAATAATTTTTAAATTATCTCTCCTGCATCTATTTTCCAGGCCAGTGGTTTTTCCCATGAGGTATTTCTCATTGCCTTCTATTCTTTTATTTGTTTGGATCTGTTTAACAGCATCTTGATTTCTCATAAAGTCACTAGTTTCCATTTGCTCCAGTCTAAGAATCATTCTCCTCACTGAGCTTTTGAGATTCTTTTTCTTCTGGCAAATTCAGTTTTTTAAATGCATTCTTCTCCTCATTGCCTTTTTGAGCCTCTTTTGCCATTGGAGTTAGTCTATTTTTTAAGGTATCATTTTCCTCAGTGAGGCTGTTGACTCGCATTTCATAATTTTCTTGCTTTGTTCTCATTTCTCTTCCGAATTTTTCCTCCACTTCTCTTATCTGCTTCTTAAGCTCCTCTATGGCCTGTAACCAACTCATATTTTTCTTGGAAGCCTTTGGTGCTGGAGTTTTGACTTCACTGTCTTCTTCCTGTTCCATCCTTTGTGTCCCCAAAATAGGATTCTAACATTGGATTCTTCTGTTTGCTTTGCTTCCTTTGCCTGGTCATGTCTCCCCTCAGTCACTTGATCCCTGAGCTTTTTGCCACAGTAGGACTCTGTTACCAGTCAGGGGAGCTTTCTCCCGAAACATTGGGGTTTTCTTAACTGCTGGAGGTATTAGTTGTGTGCTCTCTCTGAAGCCTCCACATGCTCTGGCAATCTGGTAACATACCCCAGGATCTTCACCCTAGACTGCAATTCAGATCCAAGTAGGTTAAAGCAAGACCTCAGACTGGTTGCTTGGTCCCCCAACACTCTGCAGGCCAGGAGCTGAAGCTGCCATATGGTGGTGGCTGCTCACCCCGGGGGAAGAGGCTGATGCACTCCCAACTACTGGGTCCCAAAGTCCACACTGCCATGACCTCTCACTTTGTCCTTAGCATCTATGTGTTGATAATTCAGGACCACCACAGCTGCTGGTGATCTAGAGTCCCTCCAGCCAGTGGTTGGTCAGGCCCACCCTAGAACTAAAAGCTCTGCCTCATTTGGGGCTGGGGTCAGCTCCCAGAGTGCTGCGCTGGCCCATTCTTGCCAGCCTGCTGGCCTGTCCTCAGCAGGAGGTTAGCTTCTCTGTGTCATTATGTGGGTTCTGTAGCTCCAAAGTTTGTTCAGAGTCCCCTTTTACATGAATTGGAAGTGGTGGGAGCCAGAGCTGCACGGAGGTCCTGTTTCTACTCTGCCATTTTGACTCTGCCCTCTCATGTGTTGACTTTCTATATACATTTTGCTTCCTTCCTGAAGCCTCTCATGATCCTTCTTTTCTATGATAATTTTTATCCTGGTTCTCATTGAATAAGATTTTTGCACCTCTCTAATGCAGTGATCCTATAGCATCGAGTATATGCTTACCTATATTTGTGTACCATCCTGTGAGTGAACCAGACCTGCATCTAAGTTTTACGTCTTCTCAAGGTCAGTACTTTGTGTCTATTAGGAACTTAATAAATGCAAATTGAATTGATTTTTATGTGTCTTGTCTCATAACTTCATAAATTGCTGCCATTTTCCCAACCTAGTGATGAGACAAAACTTAAACTTTTACTAAGGGATTCAGGACCAGTTTTAGAAGACTTTGTATAAGGAGATTCTAACGTCTCACTTAAAAAAAAAAAAAGCAGCGGCAGCAGCATCAACAACATCAATGAAAACCAAACCCCTTAATTTCCCTATTTAAAACCCTTGAAATTTAGGAAATTCTAATGTCTAATCTATGTTCTTCTTAATGTACTTTAAGCTGGTGTATTTCCTGATGTCTCCTGTCATTTGCTATACAATCTTTCTTTGAAGTTGGGGAGGATGAAGAGGAAGAGGCAATTTTTTTTTTTCTTATTGCTGTCTTTCTTAATCATGCCTGACTCTTTGAAACTCCATTTGGAGTTTTCTTGACAAAGATACTGGAGTTGTTTGCCACTTTCACTTTTAGCTCATTTTACAGATAAGGAAACTGAGGCAAATAGGGTTAAGTGACTTGCACAGGATTACACAGTTAGTAACTGTCTGAGGCCATATTTAAACTCAGGAAGATGAGTCTTCCTGACTCCAAACCTTGCACTCTATCCACTGTGCCATCTAGTTGTCAGAGTGTTTTAGAAAGTATTGATTTTACCCTTTGGTATACTTATTGTACAATAAAGACTATTGCAATTAAAAAAGGAAACAATCCAAGTTTGATCTCCTACCTATATAATGTGAAGAATTTCTTTGATGTTAAAATTAGCTATATTTGTAAAAGATTGTGATGCCCCCAAAAGTTATTCCTTCTGCTGCAAAAAACCTAGCCCCCCTCCCTCCTCACAAACCCATTTCACTGTGAATTAAACCAAGTCTTCATACACTGTGCCAATGGAACTTAATCTTCTCTCCTTTCTATCTTGAAACTTTTAAGTGTAACCCCAATATATCTGCTTTGGAAAAGGTATTTCTTTTGTCTTTTCTGTCTAGGACAGGCTTGGACAACATATGGCCCATGGGCTACTTGCAGCCAAAGTATTTCAGGCAACTCATGAAAAATGTAAGGTTGCTACAGGTCACTCTTCTGTTTGTCATGTGACCTGAGGCAACCAACCATCTGTCTGTCTTTAGTCTAACCTATCTGGCACCTGAAGAAGTTTAGCCTATTTTAATTTTGGCTCCTTCCTACTGCCAAGTTGTGCATCTTTGATCTAGGAAGTAACAACAATTCAAAGTATCCAATTGTCCAGTATTAGAAAGTGCTTATTTTTTATATTTTGATAAATAAAGCAAGATGATCTCAATCATTATGCCAATTTTGAAAGTTTTGTGTATGGAAGTGAAGAATAACTCACATTTATTTAGTGCTCTGATATTTGCAAACCACTTTTCATATATTATCTCATTCTATTCTTACAACTCTGTAGAGTAGGTGCTATTATATTATCCTCATTTTTACAAATAAGGAGACTGAGAGATAAAAGGGTAGGGTCACACAGCTAGTAAATGTCTGAGGTAGGATTCAAATCCAGATCTTTTCAATTTCCAGTATAATATGGCATGCTGCCTCTCCAACGGTAACATGTAGCAAACAAAAGAAATACAACATGAATTCAAGAAGACATGTGAATGAATGAACCATTTATTGAGGGCTTATTATTTTCAAAGTATTGTCTTTGCCCTTATTGTTTTCTAAAGACAAACCATTTGGCAATATCACAGATTTTTAAAATCCTCTGTCCTAAGTATTTAGTAGGTATGGCTGGTAAAGGAATGAAGGCCTGGGGCACCTGCAGAAGAAATGGCCAGATCAAATCTCCAGGAAGGTTTCTTCCCTATGTATAGGATGGGAGGCCCTGCTATCCTTAGGACTCTTGGTCTTGGCCTACCCTTTTCTGGTATCTGAGGGAAGGTGGAGGTCAAGGTAGTGATAGAAGTTTGATTTTATTGCTACATGCCATCCCCTATCTCTCCCTGAGGGTGGCTTACTGCTACACATACATTTAACAACCTCTCTGCCTCATTTTCCTCATTTATAAAATGAGAAGAATAATAGAACCTACCTCCCAAGGCTGTTGTGAGAATAAAATAATATAATGTTTGCAAAGTGCTTTGCAAACCTTGAATATAATTGCCATTATTATTTTTCATCTATTTTTAATTTTTGGAGAGGGGTGTTAGTCAATATAGTGTATTGGTTAGAGCTCCAGAGTGGAGTAAGAAAGACTGGTTTTCTATTCTACTTCCCATCACTTATGAGTGTGGGATTAGGGTGAATCATTAGACCTCTTTGAGTCTAGATTTAATCTCTAAAATGGTTATGATAATAATATCTATATTTGTTACTTCTCAGAGTTGTCTGTCATAAGGATAATTTGAAGTAATATATGTAAAACGCTTTGGAAATCTTATAGTACCATGTAAATGTCAGATAATCTCATGATGCATTGGTTGATGTACATATAGTTCATAGGAAATGTTGAGATATACATCCCCCCCCCCATTATATGTTGCTTTATAGATCAGTAAGGAATATTTAGATAAAGTACTCTTTTTAAAATTTTTTTTAATTTTAATTTTTTGCTTTTTGGAGAGCAATTGGGGTTAAGTGACTTGCCCAAAGTCACATGGTTAGTTTTTGTGTTAAGTGTCTGAGTCCAGATTTGTACTCAGGTCCTTCTGCCTCCAGGGCCGGTGCTCTATTCATTGTGCCACCTAGTTGCCCCAAGATCAAGAATTCTCAATTATTTTTGCTTACACCATTGTATCCTTAGAAGTCTGGTGAAGCCTATAGTCTCCTCAGAATAATATTTTGTTGACTTACATTCACAATTGAAGGGAATCCTAAATTTCATTTAAAGATTAGTGAAAAAAATATAACTTTTTTTCTCCATCCAAATTCACAAATGCTTTGATATCTCTGTGTATCTCTTAGGTATCCATGGCCCTCACGTTAAAAACTGTCATCTTAGAGGGTGTGTGTTTGTTGGTCTATATATTTGTATATATTTGAAAAAGGTACTTTCCGTTCCAGCCTCTTAGAATTCTTAATATCCTTCAAAGTTCACATCAATCTTTACTTCTTACACAAGCCATTTCTTGATAACCTCTCAGGCCCCTCCTTCCTTTCTCCTTCCCTTCATCCTTCCCCGCCTTCTTTCTTTGTTTATATTGTCTTTCCTGATGGAATTTAACTTTGAGGGTAGGGATTATTTTGTTTTTAATATGTATCCCCAGAGTCTAGTATAGTGCCTGGCACACAGTGGGTGCTTAATACAGGCTTGCTGATGAATTGATGATGTTTTTGTTTGCTCTCATATCTTATTCAAAGGCAGCATGTTTGTAGTGAATAGCACACCAGACTTGGAGACAGAAAAGACCTGGGGATAAACTTCATTTTCTTGGTACATAGTAGGTACTTAATAAAATCTTGTCTGACATTCCTTATGATGAGCAAGTTGCTTAATTTCTCTAAATGTTATATAACTCTGAAGACCAGACATTTTAGGCAAGGGCCTAAGGTAGCTGTCTTAAGACAAGTCATAAATGGGTTGCAATCTGCTTTGGTGGAGGGATTTATTATAGCAACATTTCCTAAATATGTGAAATCACAATCCTGTGCTATAAAGTTATGCTGATTTCATAAGTAAGACCACAGGGTAAACCTGTATAATCCCTTAAGACTTGATTAGTAATTTAATCCAATTTTCCTTGGGATTGGAGTATGTGCAAGTGTGTGCTCTGGCAGAGGGAGGCAGAGGAGGTTAGAAGAGAGAGATGCTGAAAGACCTCTGCTTTACAATGATGCTGCCATAGACTTAATAACATGCAAGTTATTGGATCAGTAACCAGTTTTTTGGTGTTGGGAACTTTTATGTTGGATATAGCACTTTGAATAAGAACATTAAAAACTTATCATAAAGTTTTGATTAAATGGGAAATGGATTTTTATAAGCTTTCTGAAGTGTGATTGTATATTCTAAGAGTCTTAGGAAAGTGATTCTATATAATCTGATCAATCACAACAAAATAGTATGTTTTTATCACATTATATCTGTGAGATGGCCAGTTTTTTTAAACACACATTTCTAGTATTTGAGAGAATGATTATGGCATATCTCTAGAGAAAAAGGAATAATATTTGCATGGATCTTTTCCATAACTTTTATTCAAAAGCCTTCAAAGCTACATTTCTACTAAATTAAGGGGAAGAAATCTGATGGGAAAAATACTTTAAATTAAAATTATGATAATTCATACCTCTCTGAACCACATTAACTTTCCTGAAAAAATTTAAAAAGCCATGTGGAGCTTTATGGAAAATATTCATGTTTGATTGCTAATTGTATTTGGGAAATAAAGCACAAACATATAGCACCTCACAGTGTATATCACATATAAATCAGATTGATTGGGATCATTTCAAGACGAATAGCTATATTTCCACAACACAAAAACCAATACTCAATCTGCATTTCTGGTATGCAAAGGGATCTATTGCATTTAGAGTTTTGTTATTTCACAGTTGATACAATGGCAGCTGGAGAGAGCAATGACTAGAAGGCAACATATGCTGCCTCTATGGAAGGCCCATACATCTTTAGTTTGTAAGAATTAATAAATCAAGCTCCTCCCTAAATATACATGCTAGAGACAAATGGTTCATCTGCTTCTTAGGTTTCCATCTCATGTTGCTTTCAACCTAGGAATCACATTTTAGTCACACATCAAATACAATCCTCTTTTCACCATGCTATGCTGTCCTTGGAACCATACATAAAACCTATCTTAATATTAACACCTTTCGAGTAAAGGGAAAAGATCCCACTACCTTACCATCTATTATGGAATATAATAGTTACTTTTATTTCCCTGTTTAATTTAACCTAAGTTTTCAAGTTTCAAGGCCAGGAGACATGGTAAAGTAAAGGATGTTGTCAGTGACCTGAAGATACAAATGAAAGTGCATTCTGAGTAGCATAGGGAAGAGATTCAAACAGCCTGAAAAAATATATATGGTAAAAGTGGCCAAAATATTACATTACCCCAATGGGGAAAGATTGACATGCAGTCTAATAAAAAGCAAATGAGAACTGAGAATGTTAGACCTAGATGGTTGTTAGTGGTATCTTGGATATGTGAAAATGAAATTGCTACTAGAACATTGACAAATATCTTGACAATGGAGGAGAAAAAAATTTGGATGAAGTATAAAAAAGTAAATCAAATCTACCGGGTAAAACAAGACTAGACAAGACTGTGAGAAGATGAGAGAATATGTTTAAAAGTTCTGAGTTGTCATTTTGGCATCATAAAGAAATAGCCTTAGTAACAGATAGCAAATAGGATTACCTCCCAAATTCCATTTGAGGCAAGAGGATAATTCTGTAGAAGACATGAAGAAGGCAGAGATTTGGAATTATGTGCATGCGTGTGTGTGTCTTTTTTTGCTTTTTATAACACATTTGCTAAAGTCAGAAGACCTAGTTCATGGCTAATGTTAACAAGCACTTTTTCCTTACAAATTATTTGATATGTTCAACAATTTTAATGAACATTAAGTATCTCTTCCTTGTAAGGCACCAAGAACTGAAGACAAAAAGCAAATTGTATTGGTTCTCAAAGATTCTTCATTCTGCAAAATTTGTATGGGATGCTTAGAATGAAGGGCTTATACATATATTGGTTACATTGACCAGTTGTTTGCTAGCTGACCAGTGAGTTCATTCAGAGTACTTCAGCTGTTTTTTATGTTTTGACAATCCCAGAATCTCAGAATTTGGAAGTCACAAGGAATCTCCACAGACATATAGAACAGTTAGAAGAGAATCCCCATTAACAATGTACCCAACAAATGGCAATCCAAACCATTGTCTGAAGTTCATCAGTAAGGTGGAAGCCACCATAAGCTATGAAGAAGTCCATGCCATTTTTGGAAAATAATTGTGTGGTAGATTTTCTTTATATTAAGTATAGATTTGCTTTTGTGAAATTTCTATTTGCTCTTTTTTGCTCTATTTTCTGGGGACAAACAAGGCAAGTGTAATAACCTATTTCATATGACAGCTCTTCAAAAACTTGAAAACAGCTATTGAGTCTTCTCTCAACTCTCCCTGTCTTCCCCTCCAGTTTTCTTTTCATGTTAGCCATGCTGAGTTCCTTCAACTTATCCAGATATGGCATGGACACAAGCTCCTTTCTCATTCCAGTTGCCTTCCTCTGGATGCTCACTATTTGATCAATAGCCTTTCTAAAATGAGATTCCCAGATCTTAAACAACATACTCCAGATGTGGTCTGACCAGTGCCAAGTCCTATGGGAATAGAATGAAACCAGCTCTATCAGAGTCTTTCTTTGTCTGTACCTGTGAATCATCCTTCTATTTAGCTGCAAATTCCTTCTTTCTTTTGATTTACTTTAGTGAAAATGTCAAGGTCAATATTGATATCTATAAATAATATATATTTTAGACACATAGAGATATACACACAGAGACAATAGCTTAGGGATTCTGATAGATGACAGTAGACAGAGGAATAAAAGGTTATGTACTACTCTCCATTTCCCAGCCTCAGACTTTTGTCCTGGCAGCTCCCCATGCTGAAGTCTTTTTCTTCCTCAGTTCTGCCTCTTGAAATCTCTGGCTTCCTTCAAGAAAGTTCCAGTGTTTCATTCTGATGAGACCTTCCCAGCTGCTACTGCCTTCTCTTTGAAATTTACTTCATAGTATATATGTGTACACACACACACAAAAACACAAACATATATGCATAATGCATCTATATGTACATGTCATCTCTCCATTAGAATGTGTTGTCCTTGAGGGCAAGGATACCAAGGAGAGATCCCTTTGCTAGAAGGAGTTTGATGATATGGTCTTGTTGAGGTTTAGGGTTTAGGGGTACTTGAGACCTAAAAATACCAATACACTGGGTCCTGCCAAATGAATTCAACTCAAATCTTCTCTCAGCCAGAGTAAAGCAAAGTTTATTAAAGATTTGCCATAATAGGTAGACTCTTAATATCTGTGATGCTTGTATTGGACAAACAGACCAGAATAATCTGGCACAGAGTGTGTCTGCACTAGATTGAATTCTCAACCCCTTCATGGAGGCAAGATGCATCTTATATACAGAAAGATTGTGGGAGGGATCTAGGGGTGGCCTTAGAGAAGAGTTTGGGGAAGGTCTTGAGGAGGAGTGTAAGGAGGATCTTGAGGGGACTGAGGGACTCCAATAATGAGATTAAGGGCAGGAAATAGAAGGCTACCTAAGATGGATGACAGACAATGGAGGGCTAGGCTAGTTTAAGAGTAACAGATTTGGGTGTAGATATATTGATAGGATTAAGGGTGGGAAGTAATTTGACAATGGAGGGCTAGGCTAGGTATGGCCTCAGGCAAATGCCTCATCAAATGGGAAGATTCAATCAGAGTTCAAGGGGTTTCCCAGAGCCTGTACCCCATCATTATGACCTTTGTTAACCACATCTATAAGGAAGAGTCAGACATTCAATTCAATAAATATTGAGCACTGGATCTGGAGAAAGCAAGACCTGTGTTCAAATTCCACCTCAATCATTTAACTTAAGCTGTGTGACTGAGCAACTCAAAGTGACTCTAACCTCTCTCAGATTCAGTTTTTTCATCTGTAAAAATGGGGATAATAATAATAGTAGTAGTAGTAGTATCTTACCTCTCAGGGTTGCTATAAGTATAAAATGAAATAATATTTATAAAGTGCTTTGCAAACTTTTA
The DNA here is from genome assembly GCF_028583685.1 of Petaurus breviceps papuanus. Classification (NCBI taxonomy): domain Eukaryota; kingdom Metazoa; phylum Chordata; class Mammalia; order Diprotodontia; family Petauridae; genus Petaurus; species Petaurus breviceps. The sequence goes on from NW_027185655.1 coordinate 79,010,961, forward strand.
AGTGCTCTTTAAATATTCATTATTATTAAATCAATTTTATAAAGCCTTGCTCAAAATGTTACCTCCTCCAAGAATGTGCCTTGTTTATAAAAACTCAACCTTCAGATACTACATAGCACTTCTGTAATGCTGTGCTGGGATGGGGTAAGGGGTGGTTATCTTCAGTCGTCCTGATCTATATCTTGCCACTGGGTCCAGATGTTTCTGGAGGAGAAAGTGAGACTGGTGACTTTGCACAGCACCCTCTCACTTAAATCCAGTTCACTTGTAATTCACTTTACAGTGATGTCATGGTCCTCTTTGGGAAAGGACAAACAAGAACTGTAAGCAGCAAGAGCTATCCACTAGGGACCCAATTGACCAGTTCCAGTTGGCAATGCAATCCCTTCTTCCTTCTCTCCTTTTTCCCCTTTCCCCTTTCCCCTGTCCTTTCTCCTCTCTCCTCTCTCCCCTTTCCCCTTTCCCCTTTCTCCTTTCTCTTTTCCCCATCCCTGTTCCCCATTCCCTGGTTTATGGGCTATATTTCTTTCTTAAGGACCATGCCTCAAACCCAAATCACTCTGGCTCTCATTAATTGTTCAACAATATGTCCCAGTCCAAGTCCCACTTAGTGTCTTTGTTTGGGTCCTGATAGCTCAAAGTGAATGTACATATCAAGTGTTTCTGTTTTGGCCAGAAACCCTTAGGGTTTTCACCTTCAAGACTGAATTTTTTGACTAGATCAAAGTAACCATTCTTTGCCTCATTTCTTACCTAATCTTAATCAATGAATGGGCATTACCTCAATCAAACTGAGACTTGAGAAAGACCTTAGCTTAAAAAGGCCAAGGTCTCCCAGTGCATCCGGGGCCATCTCCAGTCATCCTGAACTATATCTTGTTACTGGACCCAGATGGCTCTGGAGGAGCAAGTGAGACTGGTGACTTTTCACAGCCCTCCCTCACTTAAATCCAATTTACTCAAAAGTCATATGGCATCACCTTCCTGATGTCAGAGTCCTCTTCAAGAATGAAGAGCAAAGGGGCTTCTAGGTGGCGTAGTGAGTAAGAGCGCTGGCCCCAGCGTCAGGAGACCCTGGATCGGTTCCAGTCTCAGATACTTGGCACCCACACAAAATAACTGGCCATGTAACCTTGAGCAAGTTACTTAACCCCAATTGCTTAAAAAAAATGAAGAGCAAACAATAATAACCATAAAAAAACAACAACATTATCATTGTTATCATCAAGCATAGGCTATGCACCAGGTGGAGAGGCAGCTGAAGAAGTGAATTGAAGTCTACTCCAATACTTCCTTATACCAAGAGGTGAGTTTAGGTTCTCAAAGGCTATGTTTATAAATCACAAATTCTAACAGTTCCTATTTATCAGGAAAGACATTGATTACAAGCTCAGTAATACCCTTCATTGGGCAGGTAGGTGGTGCAGTAGATAGAGCACCAGAGCTGGAGTCAGGAAGACCCGAGTTAAAATCTGACCTCAAATATTTACTAGTTGTGTGACTCTGGGCAAGTCACTTGACCTGTTTGTCTCAGTTTCCTCATCTGTAAAATGAACTGGAGATGGAAATGGCAAGACACTCTAGTATCTTTGCCAAGAAAACCAGAAATGGGGTCATGAAGACTTGGACACAATTGAACTACCATAATACCATTTATGTCTGTTATATGAGCACAAGGAGAAGCTCTTAACAAGTAGCTTATTTTTTTTTAACCACAGTAACCCATACAGACTGTTTGCTAGGATATAGAGGAGTTGCCAGCTGCCTCAGTGGAAGAAGTATTCACCCTGATGAAATAACATATTCTTGAAATATTGAAATATTGACTCCTTACATTTGTCTTTAAAGTAGAAAATTATTTTAAACATTTTTCATGAACTATCCTTGTTGACAAAATTATTATTGGTACCCTAAGAATATCTATAAATCAGTTGGTCATTTCATAAAATTTATTAAGCTTTGTCAACCTGAAAGTTTGGTTAAAGGAGGCAAACAGGCTAGGTGATACACAAATTCATATTGTTTATTCCCTTAAAGCTAGACAAAGCTAGCAAGCTTGTATGTACAAGGAACCCAAACCTAAATTCTGATTGCCTGATATAATATTGATAAAGTTTTTAAATGTTTAAAGACAATCCCAGGATGTCTGTGTCCCTCAGATTTATGGTCTCCATATGTTTAATCATTGTATGACAAAGGAATTTTCTTAATTGGATAGGTGGTGAATACAATAAAATAAGAGAGTTGACAAAGTGTCAATTGAAATTATGACTCAGGATATTTGTGTTTTCTTTACCATTAACATTCCATCGCATAGTATATGTCCAAAAATATTAAGATGAGAAAAAGTTCCATTACTCAAGTTAGCACTTCAGGTTAAGGGCCTTTTCTTTAAGGGCCAAAAAGTAAGCCCCACCTGGTTTTGTTGACATAGGAAGAGAACAAAGAAGCTATTAGGTCCAGGTTCTTCTTCTAGTTGATTAGTTCAGGCCCTGGCCCTTATTGAGGTTACTAAATTGATATTAAATGATCAACAGCACCTACCAAGTGCCACACACTTGTGATAAACTCTGGGGATCCAAAGGCAAAAGACAGCCACTGCCCTCAAGGAGGTCACAGTATAATGGAGAAAACAATATACAAACAAGTATGTATAAACAAGCTACAGACAGGATAAATGGAAATAAATAATTGAGGGAAGAGTTAATGGTTAACAAGCATTTATTATATACTTATTATGTGCCAGGTACTATGTTAAAAACTAGAGATAGAAGGATAAAAATGAAATAGTCCCTGCTCTCAAGTTATATCCTTATGAGGGAGAGTGTTAACAGACATAAGCAGACATGCAATATAATAGATGGAATTAGGAAGTTAAGTTGTCCAGATTCCTTTGTTAAATAGTTAGCATTAAAAAAAAAAAGTAATTCAACAACTAATCAGGTTCAATAAAGCTGACAATAACAAGGTATTTCTTTAGAAAATAATGTGTATTCAACACATTTAATATTTTTTTCATCTTTTTGCCTCTCTTGTTTGTTTAATCCCCTTTTTGCTTTGACTTCTCAGACAAAATGACCCTCCTACGTTGTCCTTTCCAAAAGTCATTTGATTGTCTCAGCTCGAAAAAACTTCCAGGAAACATGCTGATAATTGCTATTCAGTGACTGGCATTCATCTATTCTTTTTCTATTTTTGTACAAAGTAAAAAAAAAATCACATTTTTGTACTTAGTTGGGAAGTGCCATATATGTTCATCTTAATTTGAGTTGAAGTTTTACTGGTTATTGCTTTTATTTTGCAAAGGTATTTGGGAGCAGATATGTAAAGTCCTATAATTTCAATGAAATTAGTTGCTTCTATTCAGTGCTCTAAGCAATGTTTCCCAAATTGATCTTGATGAACAAGGTATAATTATTATGAGGCATCTTGCAGAGAAAGTAGTCCATGCAGAGCCATAAGACATGAAAAGGTATAAAATATATGAGTATTGGAATAGGACTAGATATTACTTTTGTTACCACTGAATTGCAGGCTCATTCTGAAGTTAAGAAATAGATTCTTTCTGAAATTGTGTGTGTGTGTGTGTGTGTGTGTGTGTGTGTTTAGGGTAGTAGAATTAAAACTGATGCCATTAGGCTATTAGTGAAAATCTTGGCTGGATCATTTATGGTTCACCAGTTACATCTTAAAGAATACTTAACAGCAGTACTGGTCCTGTGTCTGTGTTTAGAAGGGACACTGGAATGCCTCCTCACCCTTTCTCTGTATTGTTTATTTAAAATCACTATTAAAATGTAGATGCCTTGCCTGAAAGACGATATACCAGGACCATAACCTAGCCATTATTGTGTTGATAACAAGTTCAATGGGGGTGGAGGGGAGAGCAGCTTAGAAGTGCCTCATGGGAGAAGGCAGAGAAGATAGTTATCCTATGGGTGCAGCTGCCCTCCCGAAAATTTGGTCCTCTAACTCACAGGAAAGAGTGGAGGCAAGCAAGAAGGTGGCCTTGGAGAGATTAATCATGGACACAAAAGACAATTCTTCTCCTGCCCTTTGACAACATGCTGGGACAAAGCTCTACTTGCCTAGTTATGATTCTGTAGTGTACTAAAATGTGTTACTCCCTATAAACAGATTAGTATGAATTAGATGATCAGATTACTTCTTGTCAGCTGAAGAAATATGACACAGGAGAGTTTGGTTTTGACTTAATGAGATGGGTTGAGAAATGTCGAAGGTGTGGGTACTGCCTAGAGAGGGCAATCTAGGTGGGGACACAACATCTAGGGGGTCTATACATTTAAGGGAATGCATAAGAACACCAAGAACTGTGAAAAATTAGTGATTGTGGAAGAAGGAGAGAGCAACAAAGAAAAATTCCTTTTGCATTACAATTGGGCTGAGGTTGGTCCTTATTAATAGAATGGCCTAAAGTAATTTCTCTGGGCTCATTTCACTCAGAGGGGCATGGACTGAGAGCTATAGTGTATCTTAGAGGTTATCTAATACAATCCCTTCACTTATAGATGAGGAAAGTTGCCTCTCAGAAAATAAGGAAGCAAAGTGAGTTGTCCAAGTTTATGTAGAAAGCAAGAGACAAATCCCAATCTCAAATCCAGTGCCCTTTCTCCCTGCCTTCAAATTGTTCTTCTTTTAGAGGTAGCACTACATATAGCCACGTGAGATAGATGAACTCTTTTTTTTTTAAAGCAATTGGGGTTAAGTAACTTGCTCAAGGTTAAACAGCCAGTTATTTCTGGGTGTGGTGACAAGTATCTGCACCCGGATTTGATCCCCAGGTCATCCCAACACTGGAGCCGGTGCTCTTACTCGCTGAGCCACCTGGCCACCCCTTAGATAAACTCTTTAAAAAAAAAAACCCCACCAACCCTCAGCAATTCTTTATGGTAACCACAAGGAAAAAGGTTTTTTTCCCCTTTCTTGGGCCTATTTAACAATTGGTCTATGACAAGGAAAACATTCTTCTTCAGCTGACAGACCTGCAGATGTTGTACTTAATTAAATGCTTCTCTAAACCTTTAGAAAATTACTGAGCTAATAGCAGTAATAATAGTAGCTAATAAGTTAATTAACTCAATAGAAGGCAAATCAATTTTTTGTGTCTTTGAGTAGGTGGGAGATGATAGGAAAATTTAATCATGTCAGGAGGGGAAAAAAAGGAAACATAAGACTATGGTGCTGAAGATGAATGAACATGAAATGTCATTGAAGGAGTTGTGTGCTGTGTGAGTGTGTATACACACAACCATGTACACATACACATTCTAGGGAGTACTCAATTACTGACTGATTGCTTTTATCTCTTGGTAAAGTGAAGACTTGTTTTGATGTTTTTAACATAAATGGACATTTCTTATCTTCTAAAGTTAGTTTAACATTTAGGCAATTCTTCATTTCTCTTCTTATTTCCCTGATTTTTATATGTAAACACACAGACAGGTATAACATTTTAAAATGGAAATAACTTGGAATCCAAGAGCAGTCTAACCCAAATTGTTGGGACCCATACATTCATATTTTTTCCACTGTCTTAAGTCTCTTTTTGGTAATGAGTACATCTTAGAGATGCAGAGTAGATAAGGACCTCATAGATAATCTTGTCACAGTGTCATGGAAGCTATAATTTGGAACTAGAAGGGATCTTAAGAAGCAAAATACTGCTTTATATTCCCATTGTATAAATTAGGAAACTAAAGGATAGAGTTTTTAAGTGACTTGCCCAAGGTCACCCAAGTGTTAAATATTAAGTAGCAGAAGTAGTATTTGAACTCAAGTCCACAGAATTGACATTCAGAGTTCTTTCCATTGGACCATGTTTTCTTATCCTTCCTTTCATTCTTTCCTATCATTCCTAAGAATGACTTCAGTAACATTGCTGATGAGTGGTCATATAGCCAGTGTTTGACCCTTTCCATTGAGGTAGAGCACACTGTCTCCTGAGATATGCTGTATCCTTGCTGGAAATCTCCACAAGTTATTTTCTTTACATTGAGCCCAATCTGCCTCCACACAACTTTTAAACATTGCTTATAGCTCCCTCTGTCAGGTGGGAACAAGCAGAAAAAAATTCTAATTTTTCTTCTCTTTGACAGTACTTCAAGTTAAGTCAAGTTAAGTGAACAAATAATGCCAGGCACTGTGCTAAGTGCTGAGGATACAAAGAAAGGAAAAACCAATCTTGTCTCTCAAGGAACCTATAGTTTACTAGCTTTTTTGGTCTAATAACATCTTGGGTTAGGTTGGTCATGAATTTTTATTTTATAATGACATAAATATTTGTAGGTTTAAATATGAAAATTGAATAAATGAAAACAAAACAATAAAATTAAAAAAAAGAGAAGTGGAGAGTGATGTCAATGTTAGACTAATTTTAGAAAATAGGAAATGTCCTTTTCCACTAAAAAAAGATCAACACATCACATTAATTTTGTCCAGAAATAAAAGAAGTCTGATACTTGAAGACCATTATATTCTCCCTAAGTCTTCTCTTGGGTAAGTTTTCCCAGTTATGTTGATTGATGCTAAGTGACTTGGCCTCCAAACTTCTTCACTTTTCTCTGGACATGCACCAGTATGGCAACATTCTTCCTAAAATGTGGTGAACATAGAAATTCCAATGAATTAATGAATGAAAGGAATTTATTAAGTGCTTAATTATATGCTAGGGATTATACTAAGTACTGAAGTATGCAAATAAAAAAAAGATTAGAAGTACATATGGAGTGGTGGCCAGGGAGGTGTATTTTCATTATAGACATGTTGAGTGGAGCCACATGTTAAATCCAATTATAGTCATATTTATTTATTTACTGTTATGAGAGCTAGAGCTGGAAAGGTGGGAAGGAGAGGGTAGAGAATGTGTATGTGGTGAAGATGACTGGAAAGCGCTAAGGTACTGTAAAACCTTGAGGTTCCTGCCATCTTTGAACAGATATGGTCTGATCAGGACAAAGTACAGAGAGGCAATCACTTTTATATGCACATTATGACTGTCTTAATGTAATCAAAGTGATAAACTGTTTTGCCAGTTGTTATTCTGTCTCTTTACCCCATGCCTTTGCTCAGGCTTTTACCCTTACAAATTTTGTGAAGTGGTCCCACATTCAAGTGGAAGATCTAGGTATTATAGAGTGAATTTATAAAGTATCCAGTTGTAATAATAACCTTGCTTGAGAAAACAAGGCTTGGTGATGGAAATTTATTTTTTTTTAATTTATTTATTTACTTTTAGTTTACCACATTCAGTTCCACAATCCCTTGAGTTCCAAATTTTCTCCCCCTTCCTCTCTTCCCCCTTCTCCTCCCATGGCAGCATGCAATCAAATATAGGTTCTACAAAAAGTTGTAAAGAGGAGTTACAACCAATGGAGTGAACAATGAGAAAGAAGGGACAAAACAAAACGCAAAAGAGAGAGAGCAAATAGTTTGCTTCAGTCTGCATTCAGACTTTGTAGTTTTTTCTCTGGATGTGGATATTCCTTTCCAGGTGATGGAAATTTCTAACACCAAGTAGAGCCAACAACATCAATACCAAAGCCAAGAACACTTGGGACAGTTTCTCACCCTCTTTGTGCTTGTCCTTGGCCAGTTTTTTCTGTTTGGTCTCTCTATTCTGATCTCCTCAATTACTACTGCATCCTCCCAAATTACTTTGCTCACAGTTTTATATCTAAATATATAGAATATAAGCTTTTTGAAGGCAGGCACTGCTTCATTTTTGTCTGTATCCCTGGTGCCTATCACAGTGCCTAGTACATAGTAGGTACTTAATAGACACTTGTTAAATGAAAATTAAGTTACTATTAAAAAATTTTTTGGGGGGGGGAAGAATTTAGGGATAAAAGAAGAGATAGATGAATTGTTTACCAGAAATCCAAGATAAAATTTTTCGTTCAAACAGAATTTTAGTGTTAGAATGGATCTTAAAGGTTATCTCATCTAATGCCCTTATCCTATGGATGAAGAAATTGGAGGCTCAGGAGGTGACATGAGTATTACGAAGTCAAACAACGAGGATGATAGGATCTTAGGTCTAGGGCTGAAATATGCCATCTAATCCATTCCTCCCCCACCCCCAGCTATCCCCTTCCTTATTTTGCAGATGAGAAAAATGATTGGTCAAATGGTCCAGCTCTCACAGATAATATTGTCAGAAGTGGGATTTGAACCTAAATCTTTATGACACCAAGGCCAGTATTCTATCCACTCTAGATAGACTGGTTGGCAGTATTCTACTACTATTCATTCTTTTTCAAAGTAGAAAATTCACTGTAGTCAATGTGCCAGAGAGCACAAGTAGCAGAATGAAAATGGTTCGTGAAAATGTAAGTAGCAACACATTTGAAAATCATCAACTTCGACTCTTTACTCCCACCACAGAAATGGGAGTTGCATAAAGATTTGCTCAGTGCCTTAAAGGTCATTTACACACAGTAAGCAGAAAGTTTACCCTGTTTAAAATCACCAGAGATGGCAAAATCTATCCCTGCCAAACAAAGAAATAGACATTAGACACTAGACAATAGATAAACGGGGAAAGTTGAAAAATTCTTGTACTATGTGTTTTGAATTCTTTCCCCAAAACTTGACATTTGTGATAAGCAAAAATAGTTATTTCTCCAGTTTTAATTGTGAGGGTGATTTGGCTTCTTTATTTTACTTAGTAATAATAATAATATTAAAATGACAGTTATGTGAACAAGAAATATATTAAAACTATTCATCTTAGTTGACTTGAGAATTCCATTCATCTCCAACACTTGACTTTTCACCAGATACCCAGCTTGAAGTTCTGTACCATGCCTTTCCCCCTTCTTCAAGTTGATCCCTATCATTATTATTGAGATGTACTTATCCATCAGTTAGCTGGTGTATGCTATCCTTTTTCATGCATTTTTATAAGCAATTTCAAGTCACTCACGAGGAAGATATGGGATGTTTCATCTCCAGTGTTCCTGTGTGTTTCAGTCATTCATAGGCCCATAAAATTTTAGAGCTTAATGGTTCCTGAGAAGTCATTTAGTAGAATTCATCCATTTTACAGATGGACAGAGAGGCCCTGATGTGTCAAATGACTTGCCCAAGGTCATATAGGAAGTAAATTACAAAGTAGGATTTGAACTCACAAAAACCTCAAATACAGAGCTTTCTCCCTTACTACTGAACCCTGTCTATACAATAGCTCAATTCCCTCATCATTCCAATATCTCTTTATTATCTTGAGTCCATTCCTCTCTCCATCCCCTCAGAGAATATCTTTGTTTCTGTTATTTTTTGTAAGCCCTGAATCTTTTTCTTTGCAAGTCAAAAAGCTTAAGCACTTACTATGAGTCAGGTAATGAGACTTCTTTCCTTTCCTTCTCTCCTTCAGTGCCTACAATCACATCAAGCTAATGAATTCCCATTCATCCCCCCAGCCACTGGGGTACTCTTCCACTCCCTACCTCATAATATGCACTTAACTGTTTGATTATACAGAATATTAGTCTGGTCTTTACTTAATTCATATCTTTAAAAATGATTAGCCAAATATCCTTTGTGCTTGTGAACACCAAGATTGTCTTCAATAATAAACCCATAGAGTTCAGGTGCTGTTGTTCAGTCGTGTTTGACTCTTTGTGATCCAATTCAGGGTTTTCTTGGCAAAGATATTGGAGTGGTTTGCCATTTCCTTCTCCAGATCATTTTACTATAAGGACTGAGGCAAGCAGGGTTAAGTGAGTTGCCCAAGGTCAGACAGCTGAGGCCACATTTGAACTCAGAAAGATGAGTCTTCCTGACTCCAGGCCCAGCACTCTATCCACTGTACCACCTAGCTGCCCATAGATGGCAAAGGTGGTGTCTAACTTAGCACTCTGTACCCAAGGAGTATTTAAGTGTTCCTTGAGGTTTCTACACAAAGGATGGCAGGTTTATGACTTAAATAGTCTCCTGCAATATATATCAGCTATTTATATTCCATTCAATAAGGACAAAGGATTGTTTACCCTGTCATAACCTGGGGAAGTAGTACAACGGACCTGATGATCATCGAAAGAAAGTAGGTCAGTCGGCAAACATTAGGCTGCTCTCTTGTGCGGCTGGTCTGTGCTTCATTAAATCTGACTGAACTTGGCTGTCAGCTGCTCTGTCTAATTACAATTGATGAGTCAAAGCCTGCTCTGTGCTTAGAAACTGAAACATGGAGACAGATGAAGAAAGAACTTCCCAGGAAAAAAAAAGGATGATAAAGGCAGAAAATAGCCCAGAAAGGAGTGAAGGGAAATAACAGAGTAATAGGGAAGCATAAATGCAGATAAACTAGCTAAGAGGATACTGTGCAGTGAGCTTAGTAAAGCTGTACTTTATCATCTGACAGTGATAGGGAAGTAAATTAATGCATTTACCAACCTCTTGTTTCTTCTTTCCATAGTTTGATTTCCTTTTCCTCTCTTGGTAGTGGTTTATACTTCAACTTACTGCACAGTATTATATGACACTGAATCACATCTAAGTGCTCAATATAAATCTGTAGTAAAATGTTAAGGAAAAATTGGGATGCATGTGGGAAGGAAAGAACAATGTTATGCTATGTATATAGAGGGAAAACCCTATACTTAAGTTTACGTTTTGCTGGGGTTACAAGGGATAGCATGTACTTCTATACAATAATTACATATTAAGTAATTTCAAGAGAGAGAAAGCCTTAAGAAACACCAGGAAAGGATAATAATAATGATAATAGGTAACATTTATATAGCACCTATGTGTCAGGATCTGTGCTAAGCATGTTACAAATATTGTTTCATTTGATCCTCACAAAAATCCTGTAAGGTAGGAACTGCTATTACCCTCATTTTACAGTTGTAGAAATTGAAGTAAACGGAGTTTAAGGGACTTTCCCAAGGACAGACAATAAATGTTAGAGACTGGATTTGAACTCAGGTCTTCTAACACCAAGTTATATCTACTGTACCATCTACCTGCCTTGTAGAGGAGGTGATGCTGGATAGAAGGTTGAATGCTTCATCCAAACTTTTTATCCTACATTATTCCTACAAGCCATTCTCTTTCTTGTCGTTGATTGATTTTAAGGCTCTTCTTGTGAACTATTGTAATAGCTGGCACCCTAGCAAACCCAGGATGGCTGCTAGCACAGGTTCTTTGATCTGCTTTTCTAATGGAAAGCAACTCAAAAGGGGTTAATAATATTACTTTAATCAAACATATATATCATTTATTTAGTTCTGGGGAAAAAAGTCAGCACCCAGAAAATGCAAACAGAAATTGCAAGCAGATAAAAAAAATACAGACAGAGAAAATAACACAATTCAACAGACCAACAGACAGGGCTTCTACTTATCTGACCATTACATACATACATAGGTATCAGAGAGAGAAGCACCAACATCTAGGTTTTCTAAGTCGGGGGCTCAATGGCTACCCAGAGTCTCATATGACCAAATCACACAACTCTTCCCATAAGTAAGCCCCAAAGCAAAACCTCACCTCAAGAGTGTACACACACACACACACACACACACACACACATGTACACATAAATGTACTTACACATATGCACACATATGCACATCCCCTTCTTCAGGGTCAGAGGACATCACAACCTTCATGACCCACTGCATAATTACAAAGTAACAAAAGGTGTGGGCTTTCCTGAAAAAGAAGCCTCCCCTAAGCAAGCTTCTCTTGTTGGGCTCCAAGTGAGGCCCATTGAAGGGCAGGGAAGATCTTTAAATTCCATTACCATTATAGCTATTTATTCAAACTTGTCCAGTCAGGATGAAGTTATCCTGCACTTTCTTAAGCTTCTTCTGTTTTGAACTCTCAGTCAGAAGTTTTTATTGACTCTTGGAAACATTGGGCAACTGAGTTGACTCAGGATCTCCTTTGCAAGGGGCTAACTTCTCAAAAATCCACAAAATCACAGAAACTTAGAATTTGAAGGGACATGAAACATAATTTAGTTAATCTGCCTCCTTTTATAGATAAGGAAATTGAGTCCCAGAGAAATAAAGTTAAGTTCATGACTGAATAATCCTTACTCTCCACATCTTGTGCCTTTACCTCTATATCACAACTTCCTTCTCAGTGGTTCAAATAGTGCTCAATGGAAACAGCAATGGATTTGGGGTCAGGGGCTATGGATTCAAATACTGCCTGTGTTCTTTACTACCTGTGTGACCCTGGTGAAGTGACAACCTCTATGGGTCTCAGATTCCTCATCTGCAAAATGAGAAAGTTGAATCAGATGACCCAGAAGACCTTTGTTTTTTATTAGTCTGTTCCTCCAATATCCAACCTTCCTTCCCCTACTATTGAACTAAAAACAACAACAACAAAAACAAACAACCTAAAAAATGAAGCCTTCAGTATGTAGCTACCTAATTGGACAAAAACATCCCTAAGTTAGTAAAGTCAGAAAATGTAGGTAACTACAATGTATGCATTTAAGTTCATCTCTCTGCCAGGAATTCACCTTTCTGTCAGGAGGTGAGTGGTATATTTTATCTCCATTTTTATTTTGGACTTGTGGTTAATCATTGCATTGATTAGTGTTCTAAAAGTCTTTCAAAGTTGTTTTTCTCTAAAATGTTATTTTATGAATTGTTCTTCTAGTCAGGTTTACTTTGCTCTACATTGGTACATAAGGGTTCTCAGTTTCCTCTGAAATTGTCTAGTTCACTGTTTTTATTTTGTAATAATATTCCATTACTTTCATATGACAAAATATGTTCACCCATTCCTCAATAGGACATTCCCTTTATTTGAATAGCATGAAAACAGCTGCTATTTACATTTTTCTCCAGATAGATTTTTGTATTCTTTTTAAAAATTTCTTTGGTCTCTGTACCTAGAAGTGGTGTAGTTGAACCAAAGTGTATGCACATTTTAGTAACTTTTTGAGCATAGTTCCAAATTACTTTCCAGGATGACTGGGCCAACTCACCATTCCAACAGTGGAGCCAATCTGATAGGTGTGAGGTAATTGGTTTAAATTGCATTTTCTAATTATTACTGATTAGAACAGAAGTGGCAAACACTTATCATAAAGTATTTCCAAGTGCAATCATAACCAAATGTATAGCAAAAATAAGTAAAAATACAGTAGAATGTAAATAACATTCCAAATCCATTTGTGGCCCATAGGAATCCTTTATTAAAGATTAGTGACCCCCTATTTCTATTGAATTTGATACTACTTATGTAGTGCGTTTTAAAATTAGGTATTCTTACTTTAAAAACTGTTCATATCCTTTGCTTATTTATCTACTTGGGAATAGCTTGTAATCTTGCACATTTGATAATTCCTTATGTGTAATGGAAATGAGAACTTTTTCAGAGAAATTTGTTGCAAGGTTTTTTCCTCCAGTTACTTTTTTCCCTATTCATTTTTAATACATTAGATTTGCTTGTGCAAAACCTAATTTTGCGTAGCTAAAATTGTTCATTTTATCTTGCATGATTTTCTCTCTTACTTGTTTATTCATTAACTCTTCCTATGGTTATAGATCTTAGAGGGTTTAGGGAAGGATTCCTTCCTTCTAATTTATTTAAAATGTGATCTGTTATATCTATGTCATATATCCTTTTGGAACTTATCTTGATGTATGGTATGATTGTTGGTAAAAACCAAATTTCTGCCAGATTCCTAATTTTTTTCAGTGGTTTTTGTTAAATAAGAGTCTTTACTCCAGTACCTGGGGTCTTTGGTTTTATCAGTTGCTATGATCATGTATTTGTTTATTTCTTTATGTTATATACCTAATCTATTCCACTGATTGACAATTTTTAAAAATTGCTAAATCATTTTAATTATTGCTACTTTGTAGCATAATTGGAGATCTGATAGGCCCCCTTCCTTCCCATTCTTATTCCCCCCATTAATATCCTTCACATTCTTGACCTTTTGTTCTTCCATATGAATTTAGTTTCGATTCTGTAGTTATTTTGAATGGAACTTATCTTTCTAGTTTTTCCTACTATGTTTTGTTAATTATATACAGGAATGTTAATGCTATATATGAATTTATTTGATATTCTGCAACTTTGCTGAATGTACTATTTTAGTTCATTTTTAGTTGATTCTTTAGGGTTCTTTAAGTATACCATCATATCATCTATAATAAATGTCTTTCCAGCTCTGACTGATTCTGTGACAACTGGCATTAGCATATTTGAAACAATTTTCATTTTATCTTTGGAAAACAGCCTCTTATTTCTGTTTCTTAATCCTATTTGGATTTTTTTGTTGATGTGGCACTCCCCCCACTACTTCAGATTGCAATCCCTTCTATGACTCCCTAGACAGTCTTTGAGGGTTGTTGTAGCTGATAGATTCAATTCCCTTGGTCTGACTGTGTGGTAGAGTCTGTCAAAATTTGTGCTCATGTGCATAGCCTACTAAAACCCATGATCACTGGTGTTCCATAAGGAAGTTTTGGAGAAAGGCCTTAGTGGGGGTGATTTTGTCTTGTAACTTTTAAAAATGGAGAAATATAGCCTTTGTCATTTCATACAACATGATTCAGGCAAAAAGTCATCGTTTTTGCTTGTATTGCAATACAGTGTTAGTAGGTTTATTGTCAACCATTGTCATGTACGTTGTGATGCCATTAAAGATAAGAACATCAATTTCTAACATATGAGTAAATTCTAATGTTACATGGCTTCAAAGGATCTGTGATTTTCCTGGTGTGGTCCCTCCAAGAACTGTGGCAACAAGCCTTAGTAGACCATGGAGCAAATTGTTGTGTAATTGCCCTAAATAATTTTCTAGTGACCAGATATTTTTTTTTTGGGGGGGGAGGTGGAAGCTCTTAGAACCTAGAAAGACCATTCTTTAGACTATAGACATAGATTTTAGAAATGAGCCCCTGTGCAAAACCTATTTCACTTCCAGAGTTACACTTTGCCTTGGAGAATACAGGGTCACATTCATACAATTATCTGGAGTTAGAGTAGGACTTTTATGGACCTATAAGCTGTGCCTTAGGAAGGGTACTGATCTAAATGATCTAAAGTTTATGAAAAATACTAAGGGAAACCACAAAAATCTTTAAAAAGCTAGTTGAAGACAAAAAAATGAAAAAAGGAAAAACTTGTTGTTGGGAGTAGATGATGAGGCATTAAAAATGACAGACATGGGGCGGCCAGGTAGCACAGCAAGTAAGAGCACCGGCTCCAGTGTTGAGAAGACCTGGAGATCGAATCCCAGGCTCAGACACTTAGCACCCACCCAGAAACACCTGGCTGTATAACCTTGAGCAAGTTACTTAACCCCAATTGCTTAGGGGTGGCCAGGTGACTCAGCGAGTAAGAGTACCGGCTCCAGTGTTGGGACGACCTGGAGATCGAATCCCGGGCTCAGACACTCAGCACCACACCCAGAAATAACTGGCCGTGTAACCTTGAGCAAGTTACTTAACCCCGATTGCTTAAAAAAAAAAAAATGACAGACAGAAAATGCAATTTCTCAGCTTCAATTTTACTTCTATTTTCTCTGTGAAGGATCAAGAATATTGTATATATTACTTGTAAGTTGCCAGAAAAGAAGACGTTTCTTAATTAAATTGCCTTCACCTATTTATAATTCAACTATTTCTGGATTTAAAAATATTCTGGGCCCTACGGAATCATGCAGGAGCAGATTATTTGGATTTTAATCTTACGTGGTCTCTTTACAGTTCTTATTCCTTTCCCATACCTATTCAGGGTTAAACAAACTATGGTTTGTGAGAGGCATGGGCACTTAATTCTTTCCAGGTTAGGGCAACTCTTGCTTCTTCAAGCCTTGCTGTTATTCTAATAATCATAGAGAGGAGTAATGTAACACTTTGTCATCAGTCAGTCAATAAATAATTTTTAAATGCCTACTATGTAACAGGTACTGTGCTAAGCACTTGAGAAACTATAATTGTCCAAATCATTGCCCATTTCCAGTTTATATGAGGTATATTTATATATCATAGTTTCTACAATAAGAATTCTTCATCCATTTTTTTTTTCCTGTGTGGATAGTAAGGAATTAGTCTTTTGAGTGATTATGGATCTCACTGAGCATCCTATAAAATGTTCTGTGGCTAGGTGCAATTGTAACAATTTCATTTTCAAACAGGAGAATTTGGAGCACTTCATCTGTAAGAAATCCTTCTCCCATTAGAATTCTGTTGCCATGAGAGACACCTTTAATGAGCATTTTTTCTTATTTTATGCTTCACTGGACATTAATAGAGGGTCATCAAGCCCAGTTATTTCTGTTGTTAAATCTTTCAAGGAACCTTGTTAGATTTAGACATATGCATGGGAGACAACCTTGTTGGACAAGAGTTTTTAAAGCAGCGATTATTTTTAACTGAATCAAATATGGTTTTTTTTTAAGTTCAACAAACAATAAACATAGTAAGATATTGTGTTATCTATACGTTTCAGAGTTAGGCTTTGCTGTAAACTGTATCTTTCATGCTATTTTACTTAAATTTAACTAATTAAGCATCTACTGTGTGCATAAGTACTGTTTTATTCTAGGAATAGGGAATATACAATTAAAATAAAACATGGTCTCCGTTGTCATGGAATTTACTGTCCAGGAATGACAGAAGATGCTAATTGTAATTTCAGATGTTATGTATGTTACAAAAAAGGGGTACAGGGTACTATGTGATGTCTGAAGGGAGAGACACATTTAAAATTGAGGGGCAAAAGCTACTTTTTCAAAATTTTCTAATAGTACTCTATCAGAACTTTTGGCACTTAGCATAGTACCTGGAGCAAGGTAAATGCTTAATCAATACTGATTTGGTGGGAAAGTAATTTTATACAAGAAGAATAGTATTTGCATGCTATTGTGGTATTTATTCACGGTATTGTGGCAGTGACATAGACATGACTGGAATGCCTCACCAAGTGATTCTATCTGTAAAGAATAACTATCCATGTAAACCAGTTCTCATGTTATACATATCTTTAACTTCTACAGTGAAAATCTAAATAAATAAGTTAGGATCCCTGAGTATATTGATCATATTCACAGATGAAACACACATAAATTGTGGATAAGACCACCTCATCTGTAATTATGCTTAGGACAATAAGGATTGCCGTGGGCTGCTCAGTGTCCAGCGCTAAGCATCATCAGAGATGTGAATAAGAAATAACCAGACCATGTGGGTAGTTCAAGGAAGAACTATAAACTCCATTTATTGATTCTTAGGACAAGGATTTTGTAGAGTAAATGAGACAAAGGAAGGGAAATAATATTTTCTTATCATTACCTTAGTATGTTATATCCTGGAAGTAGCACAGAATAGATAATTTGATAAGGATTTGTTATCTAGGAGATAAAGTCTTAGGGTGAAACCTTTGATCTAGGCCTCAGGTACCTGCTTATGCAGCTGCAGTTGTAAACAGATACAACTGAGAACAGACTTCAAAGCCAAAGCTGCAAAAATCAAAAGACATCACGTTTAGGGCTGACCACCCAAAGAAACCTGAGTGCTGAATCAAATATTTTGGCTCTCAACAAAGGATAAAACATAATTCTACTCAGTGGTTTGTCAAAATATATTTGAATTTGTACAAAGACAAAATGGGGGTTGACACAAAACATGGAGTATAAAAATGAAAATATTAGTTAATATTTATATGTCATTTTAAAGGTTTTCTAAGTGCTTTACAATTTATCTTTGTTGATCCTCATAACAACCCATTTTATAAATGAAGAGGCTGAGACCTTAAAAGTTTGAATAACATGCCCAGGGTCACATAGATATTTAATATTTGAAGCAGGATTCAGAACTAGATTTTCCTGCTATGCCTCCATAGAATATCAGATACCCTGAATATTGAAGGTAGGGATTCACTGCTCTGATTGCCCCTATTCAACTTGAAATTAGTTGTATTTGTTCAATGGGGAAGTGTATTGATTGAATCAGTCAATAAGAAGGGAGGGGCACTAGGAAGTCATCCTCAATGAGTGTGGTACTTGTATGAAAGCACCAGTGAGTTGAAGATCAGGAAATTTAAGGGATCTATCAGCAGAGAAGTAAGAATGTAAACATAGAGAATTTTAACTTGAAGCCCAGGAGTGAACAGACAGAGAGAAAGTGGGACTGAGTAGAGAAAGCAGAGATCAAGGAGGACCATGGTCCTCCAGTCATCTCAGAAGAGAAGACTCAGACTGATGCCATTGGTTGTGTACAACTTTTGAAGAATTGAGGAAATTTCCAAGACAGGAAACTTTCTGACTAGTGACAGACATCAATATACCCTTTAGCTTCTTTATCTAAACATTGCTGGCAACCTGGACTTTTCCTTAACCACAAAGAGATTAGCGGTTTACTGGTTATATTTAGAAATGTAAATGAAAAGAGTCAAGGCTCTGCCTAAATGTTAGGAATTTTGTTAAAGAACTCTTAATTTAACTAAAGAACTTTCAATCTAACACAGAGGTTCTAAACTTTTTTGGTCTTATGGATCTCTATCCCAGTCTCCTGAAGCTTCTGGACCTCTCAGAAAAATATTTGTTGCTAATATTCATAATTGAAGGAAACAATTTCAGTTAGGCTAGTGAAAAGAAAGGTGTATTTTTTTTCCATCCAAGATCAAAGATCCCCTGAAATCTTTGCATGGAACCATTGGCTGTCAGTGGATGGTAGGCTAAGAACCTTTCATCTAAACTTCCCAAGGCAGCAGAGTTGGGAATCATGAGGAAATATAACTGAAGTCAATTATATTTCTCGCTGGCTATAATGAGGTAAAATTATTGTAACTGTTAGAAATACAAGCAATGAGCAACTTTTGCCCCCAGACTCCTCAGATAAGGAAGATGGTGCCCAATTGTCTGAGCCATTTAAAACTTCGGTGCTGCTTGAGCACTTATACCAATGGCTGGTTCTTACTGTGGCAAGTTCCACTTTTATTTATTCTGAGCAATAATGGGAGGATGTAATGCCAGGCAAAGGCAACTTCCAAGGTTCAGAATACCAGCATAGTAACTCTCCAGTTCATTCAGTGGCAAATGAAGGCAAAACATTCGCAAAAAAGAGAAAATTAAAATATAGCAGTCACCAAGTATAATTCAATAATTTCCAAGTACTACTCAACCCCAGGCAGTGCATTCATTTAGTCAGTCAGAAAGTCTCTCTTCTCAAATGGAGATGAAGATTAATTTCCAATCATAAACAAAGTATATTCATTTGGTCAATTATAGAGCACAAAAAAGTCAAGTTTCCCACCCCTGGATCACAACTGAATTACAATTATCATCATTTAATGCCAAGCACCTTCTCAAAAGGGGCAGTGGAGAGCACAAAGGCCATCTACCCCTGAGTCAACAAGTCCATCCCACAAGTGGGATTCACAAGCTCTGGGTTTCAACACACAACCCAAAAACCAAGCCAATACAGGGGGATCTTTAAATTCCATTGCTAAACTCTACCCATGCTTCTTGTAATGTCTTTTGCTAAAATAATAAAATACTAGCCTGCATCTCTGAGCTGTAGTAGCTGGCCTTTCCTGGATTCCCTGCCAATCAAAGCCTGCTCCTACTCTGGGCTACGCAGTAATTGAATTTAAGAGAAAGTCCTTTCTTCCTCTGTCACTAGAATCAGAGGCTTTATTTTACTTATATAGCCCAACTAATGCTATGAAATCACTTTCATCTTTGGACCCCCCCCCTTCAAATGATTTACTGGAAAGGCTCTTACTCTTCTCACAGTTGAAACAACCATTCTCTTTCTATTTGCTTTAGTATATGTGCCAGTTTCCTTAGACTAGGGAGTAGGTACAAAGGTGAAGAGCCTCGTTGGTATTTCAAAGTCTTATATTCTCAAGGCTGGAAACTTAGGCTCGACTTTCTACCAACAGACTGATGAGGAGCAGCTGGAGCTGGTTGTAGATATAAATAAAGGATGATTTCTGGAAGGCTAGAACCAAAGGAGGACTTTTTGACTATGTGCAAAGAATGAACCTGGTCTCAGTCATCTTTGTTTTAAGCAAGAAATATTTAATTAGATGAGAGTCATTAATATACTTTTAACAGGTTTGGAGCCTTATTTTTTGTTGAGAGAAAATTAGAGAACCTTCAGAATTCCAAAGTTATCTCTTGGACAAAATGAGGTTCACAAGCTGAAATTAGACTCCTTGATTTTAAAAAAGTAAATAATTCACTTCTATTATGGCATTTTTAATTAAATGGAAGTACCTCCATGAAAATGGCACTATTTGCTGATCAGAGATAAGAAGTAGAGCTATTCTCTGAGCTAAGAGCATGATGACAATTTAAAGCTATGAATGACTTCAGAATCATTTCCTTTGACAGTAGATCCCATCTCTACGTCCCGCATTCTATATACTCTTTCTTATCAGCCTTTGGTGCCATTGGGAGAGAATGGTGGGAGTCATGTCTTTGAGTAAAATATCAATTTTCTTCTTCTCATTGATCGATAATTCTCACAAATCTTGGAAAATTCTGAGGAGAGAGAGTCTCTATCACTTGCAGTAATTTACATTAAATCAATTATTTTAAGTGTCCTGTTTTTTTTTTTACTTTTTTAACATACATGTTGGATTAATATAAGAAAATAATTGCATATTAAATAACTGGTCACATTTAATCAGTGTTTTTAGGATTTTAAAACACTTTTTATATATTAGCACACCTGGATAGGACATTGGACTCAAGAATTAGGAAGACCTGGGTTTGAATCTAGACTCACACACTCATTAGCTCTGTGATCCTAGGCAAACTACTTCATATCTTTAAACTTTGTTTTTCTCATAAATGGAATGAGGGAGGCTTCATAGCCTTCAAAATCTTTTTTTCATAACAACCCAGTGTGGTAGGTAATATTATATCGCTTAGGAAAATGAGTCACAGAGAGGTTAAATGATTTACCCAGGCTACCAGAGTTAGTGAGCACCTTTTGGGAGATTTAGACCCATATATTCACAATTACAAGTCCAGGACACTATCCACTATACCAGGATGCTCATATTAGTATTGCTATCAACAGTACTACTAAGGTTTCTTAGGCATCAATCTTGAAACCTATTGGATGTAAGGCAGATTTGTTTTCTTTTTAAGATACCAGTTCCCAGGATCCATGGCCATAAACAGTCTACAAGTTCCCCATATCATAGCTTGTAAACAATTTCACTTCGCCTACACATTGTTATATAACCATACATAATATAAACATTTGAACTTAAGTTGTAAACAGTCCACTGAACCTGTGCTATGCTGAATCACCATGATATTGCTAAAGTTAATGTAAATTTGTGATGCTGTTGCTGGCAAATTGCCTGCTTTTCATGGTCAGTAACTGGGGATTTGTACAATGTGTGTGCTTGTCTTGATCAGCTGCCATGAAGGCTTTGGGAGTGTGAATGCTGTGCTTGTCTTGATCAGTTTCTATTGAGACTTAGGGGATGCTGTAGGAGTTGGTGCTTCTGTGTAGGAGTTGCTATTTCTATTCTTGCTGCCTCCTGTGAGAAGAGTGACTAGGTGGGTGCTATAGGACCTGAGCTCCCTCACAACCTTCTGAACCACTGCCATTGGGAAGAATAAAGTAAATTAACCCCTTTTCATGTCTCTGCTACTGTCCTTCTCTATGTGTGGATCCAGAATGAACCTGCTAGAGGCTAGAGACCAGAAGCTCCTGTGTTACAAATATATTTAAAGATTTTTTAAAAAATTAATAATTAGCTTGAAAATGTCTTGTTCTAGCCAAGGACTGCAGTTGTATGACTTCCAAAGTACTGATCTAACTTGTGTGGGATATCCATATCCATTAGTAATGGTCTAAAAATAATATGTGATTTGTTCAAAGCAAAAGAGCAAGTTATCATATGATACCAAAGATCATATAGGGGCCAGAGGCAAGAAGCATGTTTAAATTTCAGAAGAAGAGTCAGCATTGTAGCAGGCACATTCACCAATGATAAGACAAGAAATGTAGTGTCGAGTCGTTCCTCTCACCCAGTTAAAAGTGATCTATCAATTCTAAAATTTTGAAGAGTTTTGTTTGCATCTCTTATTTTCTCCTATCCAATTCTACCTTGAATTGTACTTATTTGCATATAGTTCATTGCTAAGTGCAAGTTCTTTGAAGGCAAGAATTGTGTCCTGTTTAATCATTGTATGTTTATTGTCTAGCAGAGTGTCTGGCATATAGTAGATATTTAATTGTTGACAGGTAAGAAAATAGGCATTAATTGGGTTTAGGCTCATACAAAGAGGTTTGTATGCAGTTTGGCTCAATTATAATGGTTATCTTGTAGGGACTCATTGGTAATCCTGACATAGAAGATATTAATTCTTTCTTCTAGTTGCTCTGAATGAGCTTCAGATGTGGATAGTTACATGGCTAGCATCTCCTGCTTGGGAAACAACTGTGTTTGCACAGCCTGGGGATAGCGAATGATTAAAGATTAATGAACATTTGGTGGGGGCATATTTGTCTTCAACTTTTAAGAAAAAGAAATGGGATACAGTGTTTGATTTGGAGTTAGATATAATATTGTATCACATTTATGTAGCACTTTGTGGTTTGTAAAATATTTTGCTTATAATAGCCCAGTAAGGTAGACAGAAAAATATCACTATCCCATTTTTTTTTACAAATGAGGAAATAGAGGTTTAGGAAAGTAAATTGAGGGGCTAATAGGTGGAGCCAGGACTTAGAACCAGAAAGAGGCAGTGTGGAATAATGAAAAGAAAATAAATTGAGACTGAGCACCTGGGTTCAAATTCTAGTTCCCTCACTTGTGATTTTCAACAAATCCTTTAATTTGGGGTTTCAGCTTCTTCTTCTGTAAAAGGAGGCTATTGACCTAGATAATCTGTGAGGTCTCTTTCAGTGCTAGCTCTATCATTCTAAATCTAAGTGACATGGCCTCGGTCTCTGAATAAAACTGGCTGTTCAAGAGTTTAGAATCTTTGTGACTCTAGCATTTGAGACAAGGGAGGGACATTAGTGATTATGTAGTAATCTTATAGGTTAAGTGGCACCAGACTGAATTGTTCCCTTTCCCCCAATGTAGCAGTGGTCTGCTACTCAGGCTATTTGTTTTATCTGTTTTGTGGAGTCAGTACAGTTATGGATAGTTGGAATGGCATACGTCAAAGACTGGGAAGAAATCAGTGGACTATGGAATCTGATATTAACCCCCCATATTTTCCAATGTAAATCAAAGCTAGTCAGATTTCATAATAGCTGACTATGGATGCTCTATTATCTTGATGAACTTCTCACATCTCTTTCTACTTTTATGCTAAATTGGTTTGAAAAGAAATGGTTTCAGAACTGTATTTCATATCCATTAGGTATATACACAGAGCCAAAGCCAAGGGAGGGGACTGTACAGTTATCCAGAGTATTGGATCTGTAGTCAGAAAGATCTGAGTTTAAATCCTTCTGTAAACACTAGCTATGTGACTCTAGCCAAATCACTGAACCTATTTGCCTCACTTTTCTCAACTGTAAAATAAGGATAATAATAGTAACTACTTCTCAGAATTGTAGTGAGGATCCAATGGGATAATGTATATAAAGGGTTTTGCGAATCTTAAAGCATTATTATAGTTATTAAATGAAATGTTTTAAACCAACACATTTATGCCATCAAGTCAAGAAATAGTCCTGTGGTAAAAGAGATTCCTAGCGTCTCAGAGCCCTTTCTCCTAATCATTTGAGCTGAGTAGTAGCCCTGGATAGATATTTACAGTGGACAACATGGCATCTCTGGATGGGTCAAGATGATGCCTCTTCAACTCACAGACAATTTGTAAGTTTGCTGTAGTAACTTTATACATTCACATGGTAGCTACAAAATGGAGGAATGGGGACGGACAAAAGTGGAAAAGGTTTAGGTGAGATTTGTAGTTTTGGTGTTTTCATATAGTAAGATTTTTTCCCTGGACCTCATTTAAGGTATGGCAGCCTTAGCCTGATTCTTCATAGCACTCCTCTGTACAGATATTCATATGAGATACAGATACATTTAGATTACCTCCATGAAGCAAGCTGGGCCTATTCCTAGAATCTTAGGCTACTGGGTAATTTCCATGGGCACCAGGTTACAGATGCTATCTTTCCTCTTCTCTGGAAAAGTACCAGAAATATAGGTTTATTTCATAGGCCATTGAATACATTTCTGATATAGTATTCTGGGGTGGACTGATGGGGGAGTAACCTGGCTTCAGTCATAATTTCAGACAGAAATGGATTATTTTTTTTTCATTTTGGGAGGTTTTCTAGGGTTCTCATTCTAGTGTAGCCTAGAGACCCCAGTATCAAACTTCCTTAACTTTGAGAAATGACATTGAGAGATACCACTTTTTGTAAATGTTGAGTATAATTTTTTACACATGTATATACACACATATTTAAAATAGTAGAAATTTATGGTTTCATATATAGGACTTCAAAAAAGTTCTTTGTATATGGATATACATATTCATGTTTGTTAATGTTTCTTAAGTTCACAATTTAAAAAAAAAGTCAATTTAAAAATAGGATTCCCTGCTGTAATGATTTTCCTCAGTCAGTTGGCTGATTTCAGGTGCTTAGTTTTTAAGCTAAACAATCAGGAGACATCATTGGAAAATACTTATGCACTCCCAAAGATCTGTGCTCTCTCCAACAGGGAAGGTTATCACATAATAATGGGACTTCACTCCTGGAGAGAATATCAGTGCAAATCTTCATTTCCTCATAAGTTCACCCAATGATGGTATTCTCGTGAAATAGCATTAGAAATTTAAAAAGTCTTAAAAAGCTTCATCTTTCTTGTAATGACTTGTTATTATAAAGGCCTAATGGACTAGATTGAGAATCATGCAGTGTAGGTAATAATTTCTCTCTTACAGCCTGAGACAGTGACTTTTGCTAACAGTAAATGACTTAGGAATGAGAATATTGGAGCCTCCTGTGTGCTAAATCAGGCCTTGGAATAGACTTAATAAATTTCCATTTTAGAAAATTTGCAGATTTACTTAATCCTTTTTAGAGAAAAATAGTAACTTTAACAAAAGCAACTATTTCTAGACAATCAAGAACTGGAAAAGATGTTCTGGGATTCTTAAGTTTACCATGGTATTGTGGATAGAACCCTGGACTTGGAATACAGAAGATCTGGGCACAAATCTCATCTCAGATACTACTAGCTGTGGAACTATGGGAAAATCACTCAATGTCTGTAAGTCACAATTTCTTCATTTGCAAAATGGAGACTACAATAGTATCCATTTCACTGGGTTATTGTGAGGGTTCAAATGAAATACTGTACTTTAAAGAACTTCACAAATCTTAAAGTCCCATATATGTATTTCAGACAACATAAAAAGTTTTAAGGTTATACATGTACAATCATATGAATCATATTTCCACATTAGTCATGTTGTAAAAGAAAAATAAAAAGCAAAAGGGAAAAACCATGAGGAAGAAAAAACAAAAAATAAAGTAAAAATAGTATGCTTCAATCTGCTTTCAGACTCCATAGTTCTTTCTCTGGATGTGGATAGCATTTTTCCATCATTAATCTTTTGGAATTGTCTTGGATCATTGTAACAAAATACTGTCTGTCTTTAAAGATCTTATATTACCTCTGATCATGGAAGAATTTTAATCTTGGGAGTCATCATAAGGATGGGAAATTGATCCATGGTGCAGTGGATTTACATGCTCTTTTCAGACGCAGTATTAGAATTGATTTTTGTAACTATGTCTAGATTAAGGGGGAGAGGATAGGGTGTCAGCATGAGGGAAGATGGAAAGGTGTCCGTATGGCTGACTGGAAGGGATATAAGCAATGACCCAATTTGTATCTAGCTAGCTTATAGGATCATGTGATCATAGATTTAAATCACTTAGTTTGATCCCTTCATTTTATACATAAAGAAAATTTGAGGCCCAGGGAAGTTAAGTAACTTGTCTGGAGTCACTTAAGACATGCATGTAACAAATGACAACGAAGGTCCAGAATTTGAATCCAGGTCTTCTCATTCAAATTGTAGCATTCTTTCCATTCCTCCTATAATGGGCTAGAAGAGTTTGCATTCACTCAATCATTCACCAATCAAGAAACAGTTCAGCCCCAGAAGGGAGCTTCTGAACTTCAATGGATTAAATCCCCTAAGTACTGGGGGCGTGATTTTTTGGAGGTCTGACCTGGAAGATGATATTGTAGGTGTTACAAAGAGTGCTATACCAGGTGGTGAGAAGCAGGAAAACTGTAGTATCAAATGGCAAGATGGCTGGGATAGACTGCCAGATGGGATGTAAAATATGATCTGGCCTGCAGGTGGTTGGGTATTATTTTCTGATAGGTAATTTGGTTCCTTTGTCTCTTAGTCTCCTAACAGACATGGACCATGACTGTTAGATCCTTTGAATTTCTCTCAAGTGCCACATCGAGTAAATTATACAAGTCAATATGTCTAGGATTTGTGATTTCATGGTATGAAAGCTCCCTTTATTATCTGGTAGATAGATCTTAAAGTATGATCTGATGCTCAGAGAGGTCTTGCAATTCATAGGTGTCAGAGGCAGGACTGAACTTAAGTCTTCCTGACTTCAAATCCAGTACTCTATCCCCTACTTCAGATGCTCCACACTTCCTTATATTGCACTGAATATTTTTATCCAGACCTGTGATTTTTATAAATGTGGGGACTTCTTGGTATGGAAATTTTTCCCATTAATAGTAATCATAATATCTAACATTTATATTACCCTCATATTTTATATCATTTAATTCACACCATAATCCTGTAAGGAAGGAACATTTTACAGCTAAGAAAAAGTGAACGGAGAAAAATAAAATGACATGCAATTCTAAGTGTCAAAAGTAGGATTTGAAGTTAAGTTTTCTGGAACCCCAGGCCAGAATTCTATCCACTATGCCACCTCGAAGCCTCATCCAGACTGGTGACCTACCTCCAACTTTACAGATTTAGAGTCTCTGGAGATACTGACAGGTTAAATCATTCATTCATTCAATAAATATTTATTAAATCTAAATGTGTGCCAGGCACTGCCAATCACTGTAGACACAAAATGAGATAAAAAACAGCCCCTGACCTCAAGGAGCTAAAGTGACTGAACCATGGTCACAAAGCTAGTAATAAACAGAAGTTGAATCCAGGTTTTCCTGATTCTGGTCTTTTCACTATGGCCCACTACCTCTGCATTGTAGGTAGGGAATGTTTCATCATCATTGATTGTCCAAGTCCATTAATCATGTTTTATAAAATAGGATTTGAAAGAGTGTTTACTTAGTGGAGTAATAGTAGCTAAATTAGAAGGATATGAATTAATATTGAAAATTTAAAAATATCATTCTAGTGACACAGGAGACAGAACATTCCTATGTGAGTAAGTCTGACAGTATTTAGCAGATTTGTATTCTTGCTACCTGTCTTTGGGGAGGTTTAGTTATTGCCTGATGACCTATTGACTTCAGCAAACATAAATCGGTAGAAGGGTGCAGGAATGGACAACATAATTTTGATCCTTCAGGTCCTCTTATATATAAAAAAACACACCCACAAAGTCATCAGGCATACACATGCCATGTTATTAGTGTTAAGCATTGTTGGGTCACCCAAAGTGGTCCACTTGTTACGATGGGGACTCTGCCTGCCCAAAAACTGTTGGTTTCATGATGTGTTGAGGTGGAACTGTCTAAAAGAATTCAGTCAGGCCACATGTAAGTATAGGCATTTATTGAGATTGACACCTGTCATGAAGAGGGCTAAGTTCCAAGAAGAACCATCAACTTCAGAGAAAGCAAGGCAGATTTTTATAGGGTAAAAATGCTGATTACACAATCAAAATTTACATAGAATATAGGAATATGATTATTATTAAAAAGGCAGGAGGAGTAGGGATTAGGTAATGGAGGAAGGGTTCCATCTATGATTCAATGGTTAAACATTCTGGTCGTGCTGCCCTCTAATTGGCTAGCTATTGTGGTCCTGTCTGGTCAAGATAGATAGTTAGGTATTGTGGTCCTGTCTTGGGCTAGATGGATGATGTGATTGTTATGGAATACAAGAACACACCTGTTTCTATGGGAATGGGTCTGGGGACTGGGATCTCATCATATTGACATGCCTGCTGTTTCTTTGGGAACTAAGAATTCATGGACACACCTGTTCCAGTGAGTAGTGAGGCATATATTAAGAAGTTAGGACATTAGTGAGGGGTGGGGGGAACTACGTAGGTACTGTGGGCCTGTAATTAAATTAGAATACTGGGGTTGGGGGCAGCTTTATTAGGATTCCATCACACTTTTTATCATTTCATAGGACATTGTCTTTTGTCAGTGAAGACGGTTAGACATTATGGACACAAATTTGTATTTTACAAAGAAATCTTAGTTTTGTAATTAAAATAGGCAACTCACAGTGAAAATACAAATAAATACTTCAGCATATATGCTCACTGGACTATTAATATTAATGAAATGCCATTCAAAAAATGTACAAGTTGAGAAATCCAAGAGAAATCAATGTATTAATTATCTCACGTGATCACTAATGACTATGGATTAACATATGGAAATGATCATATTTCATGAATTCTAAAAGTTCTTGATTTTTTTTGTATTTTTCTTTATAAGGGTATTTCCAAGAATCTAGAATCTTTGAAATACTGTAAAGAGAGACAGAAAGTTGAGATCTGGTGTCAGAGACTTCAGTCTAAGCCAGGTGTGTGCTAGATCCAGGTTGAGGCTCAGAAAAGCTTATAGTTAAATTTTCAGTGTGAGCTTTGACACCTTCTAAATCAGAAAAAGATATAGCTTGGAACTTGATTTATTGTTTTATTGGTTTTCTAAAAATGTGATGGAGGAAGCGTTAATAAGGCAGATTAATCTTAAAATGTGTTGTTAATTTTTGGAGAGTCAGTTAAACATTTACAAACACACTAGTCTAATCCCAACTTTGCCACTTCTTCATCACAGATATCACTGTTACTTGCCACAGTGAATGTCACTTCACATATTTGGGCCTCAGTTTCCTCATCTGAAAAGTTGTGGGGATTAGGCTAGATGACCTTTTAGATGCCTTCTAGCACTCAATATACAATTCTAAAGTTCATTCAAAAATTGCTTTTCAATTCTAGCTCTTGCTTTCATGTGCTTTGTTTATTTTTTTATAGGTCACATTCTTATTTTTTTTTTTAAAGTAGTAGCATCTTGCCTTTCATCATTTATGAACGTGGTAGTTCAACTTTAAGCTGGGGATATAAAATTTCACCAACAGAATTGTAAAAGATAGAAAGTATACAGACATTAAAACATGGAATCATCTCTCTTTAGAATTAAAGTCTTTTTGTTTGTTGGGAGATACAAGCATTTCTAACATGTACAAGTTCATCTGGCCATTATAAAAGGAAAGCCATTAAAGAGATGGAGAATCTTATTTTTTATTTTATTACGAATGGATTTTTATTCAGAGCTGACTTTTAAAATTTAAATGGTATTTTTTCATATATATATACATATACAAAACATGTCAAAATGTGCCTTTTGTGGTTGTTGTTTTTAATAGATGAAGAAAACTCAATGAATTAATTGGTTGGGTGAATCAATGAGATGGTATAGATTGTCTTTCTGTGACAGAGAGCCAAACTACGCAATACTGAAAGCACAGCATTTCTGTTCCCTATAAAAAAGAATTACTGGTATGCAAATGACAAAGTACAGCCTTGGAAATATTTGCTGTTTTCTTGCTGCTGCAGTGAAAAGTATTTGTGCAGAATAGGACCATTTTCTCTTTTCATGTTCTTCCCCACAATCAATGGGAATTTACCTTCCAAGTAGAGGTCATACAGGCTTCAATCTCATCTGTTTTGTGGTGATGAAAGTAAATACACACCTTTCTGTCATTGCCCTACCCTGAGCCATTCATATGCAAAAATAAGCAGTTTTTCCTACTTGTAATACTTCATTTCTGTTACAGCTTTGGAAACCACAAGATGTCACTGTTTTAGAACATTATTGTTTTGGAAAAAGCAGCCTCTTTCTACATTCTAGTTATGCAAAGGTGTCATTTAGACATCTGTGCTGGGCCAAAGGGTGCTTCTGTTACTCTAATGCTTAAAGTGAATACCTTAATTGCATGTATTCAGGATGTTTGGAAAGATTGTGGACTGATAGTTGTAAAGCCCTTTGAAAAGCCTAAAATCAGATAGAATTCCAGGTTCTAAAGAATTTCCTTTTTTATTCCTACTTAATCTAGAGATATTTTCACTTAGTGATTTCTCCTACATAACCTAAGGTATAACTTTTCCATCATATATAGTATGACAGGGCATCTGATATTAAAAGGGAGGAGTTTATTCTCTAAAGGCCCCAAGTAAGTATTTCTAAGTAATGAGCAAAGAAATCTTAGGATTTTTAGAGTTGAAAGTATTCTAAGAAATCATCTAGACTGATTACATCATTTTAATAAGATCATCATTTTTGAAATCCAATCCCCTTGGAGATCCAGTCCCCTCATTTTACAGATGAGGAAACTGAGTTCCCCAGAGTTGAAGTGATTTGTCTAAGTTCTTACAATTAGTGAAAGACATAACTGAAATTCAAACCCAAACTCCAAATCCCAAATTCTTTCCACTGTACCATGAAAACTAATATAGTTCTGACTATCAGATATGTGTGTGTGTATGTGTGCATGTGTGCATGTGTGTGGATGTGTCTGTGTGTGACAAAGAAAAATTTACCTTCAATTTAGCTATTTCTTATTAAAGGCAACATGATACAGTGGAAAGAGCATGGGCTCTGAAGTCAGAGGACCTGGGTTCCTAAAAACCTAGAGGGGAAAAAAAAATCAGTGGCCAAAGAGAACACTTAGTTTATTAGCTATGATAATGTTTAAAATAACTTCTGAATAAAAAACAAAACAACCCAAAAAAGGCACATTTTCAAACACTCCTTAACCATCCCAATGGGATCCAAGTTCATCGGACTCTTTCTTCCCCCTTAGGCATCCTAACAAATGGCAGTAAATACCGTGTTTCCCCGATAATAAGACCTATCCCGAAAATAAGCCCTCCCCTTACTGTGTAAGATTCCTTTAAAATAAGCCCTCCCCCGAAAATAAGCCCTATTGAGATTGCTACTGTAGTGAAGGTGATCCCCTGTGCTACACGCTACATTACGGTACCCTCTGTATGCACCGTCCCCCCCCCCATGAAACGCACGCCGTGCTCCGAGCTGCATCCAATCAGAGCTGCAGCAGTGAGCGTGTCATCCTGTTCTTCCCCAGTGATTTGCTTATTGAATAAAGGTACATTTTTTTTGTTCACATTTACCTGTTTATTAAAATTGCTGTCAATGTTCATTAAAATAAGCCCTCCCCTGAAAACAAGCCCTCTGGTGTTTTTCTGTCCAAAAAAATAATAAGACACTGTCTTATTATCGGGGAAACACGGTAGCTGAGAACTTTTTTTTTTACACCTGATCCTCTTCCACATCCCTCATGTCTTTACTTCTAAGATTGGTATTAAGCAGTTTAAAACCCCTTGTCATACTGATACTGTGTTGCCTTTGCCACTTACTAGCAATTCAAGGTTAGGTAACTTATTTGACTTTTCTCTTGGCTCATTTCCTCATTTGCAAAAAGGAATTTATTTAGATCAGTAGTGTCAAACTCAAATAGAAACATATCTCTGAGTGCTGCATATTGACTTAGCAAACCACACATTAACATTATTTATATTGTGTTGTATATTTATTTATTTTTTTAAACATTTCCTGTTGACATTTCTGAGCTGTTAAAGGCCCATGATTTTGATGCCTCTGGCACTAAATAACTCTAAGGACCCTTTAATTTTAAGTATATTATCCAATTATCCCATGAGAGTCAAATTGGACTTAACTGTGTGTCTTTGTACCTAGAAGTAGCAGTTTACTTAGCAAAACTGCAATGTTAGAACAAGGAGAAAAACTAAATAATATTAGACAAAGTGCATATAATAATAATATAAATAATAATAACAGCTACCATTTACATAATGCTTTAAGGCTTGCAAAGAGCTTTACTAATATTTTATTTATCCTCACAACCACCCTGAAAGGTGGGTGCTAACATTATCCCTATTTTACAGTTGAGGAAAATGAGGCAAATGGAGGTTGTGCCTTGCCCAGGCTTCTGTAACTAGTAAATATTTAAGGAATTATCCAAACTCAGGTCTCCCTGGCTCCAAGTCCAATATTCTATCAACTGGGTCATCTACCAACCTCTGGACCTTTCATGTGGTAACTTAAATTTTAAGTTGTTGATCTTAGAACAACCCTGTGAGGTAAATGTTATTTGTAGTATTATCCATGTTTTACATATGAAGTAACTGAGTACTGTGAGGTTAAAAGATTTGCCCATGGCCCCATAGCTGTTACATATGAAGTAACTGAGTACCATGAGGTTAAATGATTTGCCCATGGC
>NW_027185655.1:79043443-79043821 GCF_028583685.1 Petaurus breviceps papuanus
ACATATGAAGTAACTGAGTACTGTGAGGTTAAATGATTTGCCCATGGTCCCATAGCTGTTACATATGAAGTAACTGAGTACTATGAGGTTAAATGCTTTGCCCATAGCCCCATAGCTGTTACATATGAAGTACCTGAGTACTGTGAGTACTGTGAGGTTAAATGCTTTGCCCACGGCCCCATAGCTGTTACATATGAAGTAACTGAGTACCGTGAGGTTAAATGCTTTGCCTACGGCCCCATAGCTGTTGCATATGAAGTACCTGGGTACCGTGAGGTTAAATGCTTTGCCCACGGCCCCATAGCTGTTACATATGAAGTACCTGAGTACCGTGAGGTTAAATGATTTGCCCATAGCCCCATAGCTGTTACATATGAA
>NW_027185655.1:79043831-79043917 GCF_028583685.1 Petaurus breviceps papuanus
GATTTGCCCATAGCCCCATAGCTGTTACATATGAAGTAACTGAGTACCGTGAGGTTAAATGCTTTGCCCATAGCCCCATAGCTGTT
>NW_027185655.1:79044317-79047562 GCF_028583685.1 Petaurus breviceps papuanus
CCCATAGCTGTTACATATGAAGTACCTGAGTACCGTGAGGTTAAATGATTTGCCCATAGCCCCATAGCTGTTACATATGAAGTAACTGAGTACTGTGAGGTTAAATGCTTTGCCCATCGCCCCCTAGCTGTGACATATGAAGTACCTGAGTACTGTGAGTACTGTGAGGTTAAATGCTTTGCCCACAGCCCCATAGCTGTTACATATGAAGTACCTGAGTACTGTGAGGTTAAATGATTTGCCCATAGCCCCATAGCTGTTACATATGAATTACCTGAGTACTGTGAGGTTGAATGATTTGCCCATCGCCCCATAGCTGTTACATATGAAGTACCTGAGTACTGTGAGGTTAAATGATTTGCCCATGGCCCCATAGCTGTTACATATGAAGTAACTGAGTACCGTGAGGTTAAATGCTTTGCCCATAGCCCCATAGCTGTTACATATGAAGTACCTGAGTACTGTGAGGTTAAATGATTTGCCCATGGCCCCATAGCTGTTACATATGAAGTAACTGAGTACTGTGAGGTTAAGTGATTTGCCCATAGCCCCATAGCTGTTACATATGAAGTAACTGAGTACTGTGAGGTTAAATGATTTGCCCATAGCCCCATAGCTGTTACATATGAAGTAACTGAGTACTGTGAGGTTAAATGCTTTGCCCATCGCCCCCTAGCTGTGACATATGAAGTACCTGAGTACCGTGAGGTTAAATGCTTTGCCTACGGCCCCATAGCTGTTACATATGAAGTATCTGGGTACCGTGAGGTTAAATGCTTTGCCCACGGCCCCCTCGCTGTGACATGTTGGAGGCAGGTATTCAGACCCTGGTTTCCCCTGATTCCAGATCCAATCCATGCTCTGTCTACTATCCCATACTTTCTGAGAATGTTAAAAAAATATCCAAAGCCTGGGCTTCTAGCTGGCTAAAAGACCGAAAAACACCCCACACTTGGCTAGAGGGGTTTATGAGATGGATGAGGAGGAAGACAGGAAACAATGCAATGGGAAATGTAAATCACATTGTGAAAGATCAAATTACCCTAATAATTCCAAGTATAGAATAATGAGTTATGATTGAAAGTTAATTAAAGAACATAAAATCATCAAATAGGAAATAATCTCAATAACCCTATATCAATAGGAGAAATTGAGAAAGTCAGAAATAAGTTCCCATAGGGAAAAAGAAATAAACAAATGTGTGTACACACATATGTAATGTGTGTACACACATAAATGCATATATGTGAATGTATGTATATACGCGCATATATATGTATATAAAATTTTGGTCTAGATGGATTTATAAGTTAATTCTATCAACATTGACAGATCAAATAGATACAATGTGTTCACATAAATAGAGAATGAAGTTGTCTTCTGAACTTTTTATATGAGACCAACAGGGCCCTGCCATTAAAACCACAGAAAGAGAAAGAGGCTTTCAGGCTATCCTCGTTATCTCCTTCGCTCTAGAAACTTGGACTCCTTCCTTGGAACACGGGGCTTTGACCGTTGAGTTTTCATCTTATCTTACCTGAAACTTCCATGTCACTTCCTAGTAGATTCCAAATTGTATTTGCTGCAATGCTTAAGAACATCCTGGCACACACTAAGTACTAATAAATGCTTTATGATTCACCCATTGAAAGGTATAGATGAAATGTCACTAATGAATATTGAAAAATATTTAACAAAGAGTATGTATTAATATAATAAAATATTTACTATGACATCGTTTGGTTTATACCAAAACTACAAAGATAAGTCATCATTAGTAAAACCAATACCACAATTAATTGTATTAAGAAAAAATAGTTGTGATTTTATTAATAGTTATAGAAAAAACCTTGGACAAAATACAGCTCCAGCTTTTGTAAAAATGCTGAAAAGCACAAAAAAGAGCTAAAGGCACAAAAAGATCTCTTTAAATATATCATTCTCAAGGCTACAATGACATATGACCCACTTGCTTATTGGCAGATTCCAGTTTGGACTCCTTGCCTGAACTTCTAGAGGTTTCTCCCACTTTTCATATCTCAAAATTTTGTTTCATCTCCAGTATTCCTTCTTCCAAGAGGAGGAAAGTTTAAATGCAACAGGAATAGAGTCAACATAGTTACCATGTAACTTTGAATCTATATGGTAACCACATTGGGAAGGCTTGCAGCCTTATGAGGACTGAGCTATTACTGACTGTTAAACGCACATTTTGTAGAGTGACTTACACTTTCATGTTTGAGGCTACTTCCTTCTTGTCTGCCATATTCTGGGAATATAAAAAAAATACCATTGGTGGTTTCTCCCTCTCCTAGGGCTCCTTTCTATTTTTAGCTAGCAGCTTCTCAGTCTTGTATTTTTGTGTGAAGTACTCACTTGACATGGGATCTTCTCTCAGCATGACACAATGGCTTTTCTTTGACATGAACAGATCCCCTGTTTTCTCTCCAGGTACTAATTTTGTGAGTTCATTTTAGAGTCTTCCCCTTGTCTTCCAGCTTTAATTTATCACTTTGTGCTGGAGAGATTATTACTCTTGAAAAAGTCTTAGGTCAGAGATTACTTTTTACCAAGACTTGTGTATTTCATAATACAAAGACTCATGCATCCCAGATACCTCCTCTGCCTTAAGTTGCATGAGAGAGTCAGAATCACTGATTGTTTTCAGAACCTCACCTCAACCCTGTTATTTTTCTTAATTTGGTATAAGAGATGGAAATTCTTTACCTCCAAATGGACAGCTCTCCACTAACACTGTCCATATCTGTGCTAGTTTTCATTTCAACCACAACTAGGGAAATGCTTTAATAGCTATAATATTATACAAGTCCTGGGGATTATTACCAGTTAAAGAAGCTGGGGAAGGTCAGAGTTTAAAATTGGCTCTGAATCCTAGGATTCTCCAAATTAACTCATGTCACTTCATGTTGCATATTTAGGGCACTTCAGTAGGCATGTCAGAATGTGCCTACATAAATAATACTTCTCAACTGTGGGTAATTGGTAGCAAATCATTCCAGGAATCTCTTATTCTTTTCCTGATAACAGAAACACACTCACTCTTCACCTCCACTTCCCAGATACACCCAATTCCTTTAAAATGAAGCTCATGTACCATCTTCTCTCTGAAACCTTTCCTAATCTCCCCACCTATTAATGCCTTCCTTATAAAACTACCTTCTATTTAACTACTTTGGATATCTATCTATCTATCTATCTATCTATCTATCTATCTATCTATCTAT
>NW_027185655.1:79047572-79059002 GCF_028583685.1 Petaurus breviceps papuanus
TATCTATCTATCTATCTATCTATCTATCTATCTATCTATCTATCTATCTATCTATCTATCTATCTGTGTGTTTTTGTATTTTGGTTGTTCAATCATTTTAGTTGTGTCTGACTCTTAATGACCTCATTTGGTTTTTCTTGGCAAAGATATTGTAGTAGTTTGCTGCTTTCTTCTCCAGATTATTTTAGAGATGAGGAAACTGAGGCAGACAGGGTTAAGTCACACAGCTAGTAAGGGTCTGGGATAAGATTTCAAATTATGAAGATAAGTCTTCTTGACTACAGGCCTGGCTTTCTATTCCCTGTGCCACCTAGCTGCCCACATTTGTGTATCTATCTCTCTGTGTGTATACACACATATTTTTATGTGTGTATATATTACTAAATTCCATTTATGCAGCACCAACTGCCTTTCCCATCACCATGTCAAATTTAATGTGTCTAAAATGTGTTCCTTCTTTCAACACACTCCTGCTCCCAACTTCTCTATTTATATTGAGAGCCTTATTCCAATCATTCAAAATGTAACTTCAATTATTCATGCCTCTTCATTTTTCCTCAGTTCTCATATCTAATCAATTGCTAAGTTTGTACCTGTCTTTTATTTTCCACCTATTCAGCCAACGCCCTAGTTTCAGGCTCTTATCACTAATTGCAATAGCCAATTATAATTGTTCTCTCTGATTCTATCCCTTCCCTCTCCAATCCATCTTTCACATAGCTGCTGAATTAATATTCCCTGCCTAGAAGGTACTTCCTTCTTAGAAGCTTATAATCATTAACTTCCTTGAGACAAATTGGTTGCCACTGCCTGTAGGAAATCTTCCCTTTTCCCCCTCTACCAATTTGTGCTCTTGCCAACCTCAAATTATTGTATACCTTTTTATCTATGTGTATGTTATATCTCCTAATAGAACAGAAGTTCTTTAAAGAGTAGGGACAGGATTAGGTTTTTGTTTTTTGTTTGTTTCTTTCTTTGTATTCCTGGCACTCAGCCCAGGGTCTTGCACATATTAGGTGCTTAATAAATCCTTGTTGAGTTGAATAAAGAAATGATTCTGTCAGATCTATTAATTTTCCTATTTCATAAGAATAATCAGGTATTAATTGAACCTCTTCTTTTCCCATCCCAAACAAAATCATGACAGCTTTCATTTCTTCTTGGCTCCCATGTGCCTTTATTTTCCTACTTTCCTTTCTTGTAAGGAGTAGGAGCATAGAATATAAAAAAAAGAAAGTGGGGAGGAGGGGAAGGAATGCTAATAGCACAGAAAGAATGGATGGGGTGGGGATTGAGAAGCACAATTTCACACTCTTGTAGAAAATTAACTAGTTATGATACCATGTAAGATGTGTGTGTGTGTGTATCTTTCTCACCAGTGTGATAATTAGGAGGTTCCCCAATAAACCCATGCTTCCACTAGCTCCTCTCTCTAGATGCCCCTTTCACTACTCTTGAAGAGAGGAAGCAAGAAATACATACCTATTATGTCCCCAGATCCCTCATATAGAGCTAGAACAGTGAGCTGATTGTCTACTCTTCTGGTGAATGGAAATTGCAACATGCCCAATCCAGGAAACCAATTTTCACAGACTAAAGAAGCCATAAAAGAGTCCATTAAGATGAAAGAATCCAATGTAAGGGTTTTATGCTTTTTATACATTTTTCATGAATTATAAAAAATAAATGAACATAATACTGCATCTGCAAATAAACAGGAGGGTTCTCGAGCCATGTTTAGAAACTTAGAAGATGTGAATTTTCACCTCACCAAGCACTGAGAGATAGGTGTTTTTGTTAAAATGTGATTATCCCAACCATAAAAGCAAGGGTTTTGCATCTTTAAATAGCATTCAAGTTCTAGAAAGCTGAAAAAGCACTTTGACATATATGAGAAAATAAATAAACAAAACCATCTTTGCTCCAGTAATAAATTTTTATCTAATTTTCATGGTTGTCTTTGCTTTCTTATTGTCCCGTCAGTAGCAAAATCTTCTGTAAAATTTAAAGATAAAGTGACAACTCAGATAGAGCCTCTATTTACGGAAAATCACATGGTTCATTTATTTCTTAACAAAAGAAAGGAGCAAGATTAGGGAGACTCCTAGGCTGCCTATAATTTTTTCTCCTTTCATGATGGATATTGACAGCTTGATTCAATAAAGTTGATCAAGAGATCTTTTTTTGGAGGAATGTAACTTCTTATGGAATTTTACCCCACTCAGAGTGTAGGATTTAGACAATGTAACAATAAGACATAATATGGATTTTAAGTTTTGAGGAAGTTAGAGCTGATGATAAATAGAAATATGTATAGAATAATTTTCATATATGTATATATACACACTTATATGTGTACATATACGTAAAATATAACATACATGTGTGTGTCTAATGGCAGCCATCTCTAGAATAGGAGGGAGGGAAGAAAAAAAAGAAATTTACATGACTTTATTATTATATATTTAAAAGGAATAGCAAGTTGGACATAATAGATTTGCAGTTTCATATGCAATCATTTTTTTTATTAAACTATGTTATAGAATGGTTTGTTTTATGCTTAAATTAAAAAAAAAATAACTTCCAGAGGAAGATCTCAGACTAATAGACAAAAAAATGACTGAATTCTCCCAAAACATCAGTGAAAGTTCTCACTTTTGATTTCTTCTTTTTACATCTAGGTCTCTGTGCCCCATGAAGGCATTAACCCAATGCCACAGAGTCAGGATTAGAATGAAGGAACCTTGTTCTGAATTTTGATTTTTTCCCTTTCCTCACTTGACAACACATCTTCTACTGAAAGGAACAAACTGATAATAAAGAAAACTTCCCCTCTGTCCCAGGATTAAGATAGAGAACAAAGTCACAGAGCAATATCTGCTGCAACTCTCAATGTCTGTTGACCAGGACTCTAGTCATCTCATTGCTGGAACAGCTAGGTTATTTATGCCTGTTATCTTGGGGACCAAAATGGTTGCAAATAATGAGAGTGTCATAGACTAGTGCCCTGTGGGTTCAAAGTAGGATATCACTGCCCTGACACTGATTTGCTATGTGGCTTTGGGCTAATCATTTCATTTCTTTGTGCCAGGTGTTGGTCCCAGGCAGAAAGGGAAGAGGAAACAGGGCAACTTCAATCTCAACTTTTGCTGTATTAAAGAAACAGCTGTGTAATCCTTGGGAAACACTGCAATTAGAAACTTTTGCTACACTGGACTCAACTTTAGAAATAAATCTGGATCTTATAAACTATGTAAAGGAGCTACTAATTTCCTGCTTATGTGTGAAAGAAAGTAATAGTTTAAAAAACAAACAACTGTCATCATTAAGCATCTACAGACTAGAATGGAGAAAGATGGCTTTTCGAGTTTCTCTTTAGACGGTTGTCAGGTGAATTTTTTTTTTTCTGATTTCCCCATATGCATTATGGAAACATTTTGTTAAATTTACCTTTCAAAAGTTCTTTCTTTTAATATACGGTACTGAGATCTTGATACAGCTATCCCTTCCACACTTTGGGGGTTAAATCTGTGTAAAAAATTTTGGCCCCCTTCCTTTGTACCAGAGAACACTGGGTTATTTTGGTATTAAAAGATGAAATAATTTTATATTATACAATGCTATAGATACATTTTCTTCATTTCTGCATTTCTTAACTCTTTCTGTGTCATCTGCTGACTTTTGATTATTGTATGTGACTTCTTCAAAAGTCTCCCAAAATTTCCATTTTATTTCTTATACGGATCTATGATATATTAAATGGAAGGGATAACTATATTAGTATTCTTGGTCATCTTTGGTTGCCCCTTTTAACAACTTTTTCATTTATTTTCTAGAATCAGCCAGTGGTATGTAAAGGTATAAGGTGTAAAGGCACGTGGATTTTGCTAAAGTGACATTATTAGCAGTTGCTTAGTGGATTGTAGTATAGTATATCTGGAGGACCTTTACATCACAGGACTGAGCAGATGGGAAGCAGTGAACTCACCAAGAAGATACGGGTACAGGAGTAGGGAAGTAATAGAGGGAAGAATATGACTGCCAAGGTTTGGGGATTTCTCTCCATTTCATGCCACGCTGTGTATACTTAAAGGAAGGAGGCTTCTCTCTGAATTGCAGACTTTTGATATTATAGGTAGCTGCCACTGCCCAGGCATGAATTTTGTCCCCATGAGCTTGTGACTCAATGTAGTTTTAGTCTTCCAGACCCTGGTAGACCTCATTTCATTCCAGAGGCAACTGGTTCTTGATCTTTCAGGATTTCCTAAGGCAAGATAAGGAGTCAAGATGAAGTATTTTCTAAATAAGTTGGTATCTTAATACATCTGACTTCCTTCAATTGACCTCAAAGACCAGGCCAGGACTAGAAAATTTCTAAGAGAGAGGGATATGCTGGTAAATATTTAGCAAACAGCTCTTGAAAAATGTGTGACACACTTTTAGGTTACTATGCATTATTAACATTTTCTCTGTTACTTAAAGCTAAGCAATCAACAAAATAATCAAGCCATAATCTGTATCATTTGTTTATTTCTAGGCACAAAAGTTCACAATGAAAATTTAATAATTAGCTCCAGTTTGTACTAGTTCCAGCACACCCTGTTTGAATTCCAATTTTGTTACTGAATATTTTGGGGACATGTGCTAAGTCATATATTGCCTTAATTTCCTTCTCTGTAGAATGAGGGAAATACAGAGAAAGTAGGACAAAATAAAAATTTGAACTGGCTTTGGAACCAGAAGACTTGGGTTTAAATCCTGCTTTAGTTGTCTACAACTTGGGGAAGTTGCTTAACCTCTCTGGTTTTTGGTTTCCTCATCTGTAAAAGCCTTCTATAAAAGGCTTCTAGAATGCAGGTAGGTAGCTCGGTGGATAGAGTGCTGGCCTGGAGTCAGGAAGACCTGAGTTCAAATATGGCCTTAGACACTTACTAGCTATGTGACCCCAGGCAAGCCACTTAATCCTGTTTGCCTCAGTATCCTCATCTGTCATTTGAGCTAGAACAGGAAATGGTAAAATACTCTAGTATCTTTGCCAAGATAGGGAGAGTGGTATGTTTAAAGTGATATTCAAAGTTATTTCCATCTCTCAATCTGAGAGACCTTGATGGGAGGAGACACCAGGAAAGTGATTTGATTCAACTGTTCAAAGAATTCAGTGGCTCACTAGAATTGTCAACATCTGTCTTTTAAGTCTGAATCAAAGGAGTCGATTAGTTATTTTCCTGAGAGTTTTAGCAGGTGTGGGACTTTAGATCTTTCTCTGTATTTTTTACTGTAGCACTTACAAGAGAGAAAAATAGGATATTATTTTAGATTTTAATGTATACTATTATCAAGCTTGAAATTTTGGTTTTAAAACATAAAAAAATCAAAGTTGTTTCTTTGGAAAGGGAAACACTATCAAAATTGAGGGGTGAGATTAAGAGCTAGTGAAAGGGGCAACTAGGTGGCACAGTGAATAGAGCACCGGCTCTGGAGTCAGGAGGACCTGAGTTCAAATCCAGCCTCAGACACTTAACACTTACTAGCGGTGTGACCTTGGCCAAGTCACTTAACCCCAATTGCCCTGCCTTCTCCCCTCCAAAAAGACAAGAAGAAAAAGAAAAAAAAAAGTGCTAGTGGAAGGGGGTGCAGTAGAAAGAGCCCTGAAATAGAAGTCAGAGAACATGGGTTAAATGCCACCTCTGTTATGAGCTATGTGGTTTTGGATGTACCCTTCTTGGTCTCAGTTTCTCTATATGACAAATGAAGGAGTTGAACTGATGTCTAAATTCCCTTCCAATTTAAAATCCTATGATCATGGTGAGTAAGCTTTGGTTTTACATTATTAGGATGTCATGTGCTCATATATATCTTTTAATGCTGAGTGCTTTATGCATATGATCTTGATAGAGTGACTCCTGAGATTAATTTTTATGGAAGGAGAATGGAATAAGTACTTATATAGTGCCTACTATATTCCAGGTACTTAAATATTATCTCATTTGATACTTATTACAACCTTAGAAGTAGGTGATATTATTTTTCCCATTTTTATAGTTTGAGTGAATTGAGACAACCAGAGGTCAAATAATTTGCCTAGTATCACACAGCTAGAAAGTATCTGAGGCTAGATTTGAACTCATGTCTTCCTGACTTTAGGCCTAATATTCTATTCATTGCCTATTTCTCAGGGATGGAGAACCCCCACTAGCATTTTGGGATAATCTCTGTTTCCTTTACACATACTCATCTAAAATATAAACTGAATTGTGATATTGATAATTTAGAAAATATAGCTTAGTTTCCAATAAAACAATTCTATTTTTTTCTGGGATTTTCTGTCATTTCACCTTCCCCC
Organism: Petaurus breviceps papuanus; assembly: GCF_028583685.1. NCBI lineage: Eukaryota > Metazoa > Chordata > Mammalia > Diprotodontia > Petauridae > Petaurus > Petaurus breviceps. The sequence goes on from NW_027185655.1 coordinate 79,053,916, forward strand.
CCTTTACAACCATACTGTGATTGTAATAGTCACACAACTAAGCAAGACTGCCCCTCTGTTCAAATTGTTTCTCAAGAGCCCTGTTGTGAATATTTTCACACAAAGCTTCAAATAAAAGTTAGTCATTTAAAGGACTGATTGAAGATGAAGACAATGGTGCTCCAATCAAACATAATGTCCTAGTCCACAACCAGAGGCAAAAATAAATAATAATTGAATATTACGCTTTGTCAAAATTTATTTTTTAAATTCTGGCCAGTTTGCAATTGTACTATCAGAAGAACATGGAGCACAAGGCTATGAGGAGACTGTAACAGAATATAAGGACTGCAAAGGAGAACTTTAGTAAAAGATGCCATCAAAGAAGTATATGAGCTAAATGGATGAATTAGTCACATAGAGAGTGAAGGAAAACAAATGGTAGTCCACAGACTTCACTTGTAGCCTTGATATATCAAGAAAAACTGAGGAAAGTTTCTAGTACAGTGGGTGGGTATGAACAAGTGACACTCTGATGGGCATAGTTAGGCTTCCATCTGTACCAGTGGAAGAAATACATCTATGAGATCACAGAACCATTGAATGTCAGAGGAATGGAAACTTCCCTTCTAAAGTCACTGAATTATGATTTTAAAATATTTTAAGTATGAGAAATACAACATTTAAAGGTCTTCTATACTTGCATGTATTATATATGTATACACATGTATATGTATGTATGTATTCTCTATAGGGAAAATGCTATTTTGTTTCCACTTACATTATACCAATTATATTCCCTGCCCAAGATCATCTGTAGCTTAAATAAGATACTTTGGAACAAACTTTAGATCTTCTAATAACAACAAAAGAATTGATTCCCTTTTACATTCTCTTTTCCTAACAGGAATTTTAAAAGAAGGTTTTCTAAAGGGCTTTATCTATTCAATGTTTGCTCTCTTTGCCGTCTATGGCCATTTCCTTATGTGTGGTCTTTGAGACCATTTATTTAGTGAAATTTTTCTATACAAGAAATATTTTAACAACTTTTAATTTAATTAAACAAATATTAAGCAATTACTGTGTGGAAATTATTTCACAAAGGTTTAACTCCGGTAACTCCTGGTGGCGTGGATGTTAACCCTGAGTTCTCATGGCCTTACTTTGAGCAGGAAGCAAGTTCTAGTAGGTTATGCAGCACTAAGACTGTTACAGGACTAATCCTTATGAAAGTCTGCTGTCCAAAGATCACCCTAGGTCTGTACAGAGAGTTTCATATGTAGGCTGGCCAATGGATGATAACATTGCACAGTCAACTTAATGGATGGGAGATGAGCTATGAATGTGGGATCCATTTCCTGCTCAACTGCCTTGTAGGGTCAAAAAGTTAAGTTCAAAATATTAAGAGGAAACATCAAGGTCAATAGTAAGTTAGAAGAAAGAATAAAATAAGAAGCTATGACATGTAAGGGAAGCTACTCCAAGCTAATCTATTTAACAATATGGTGACAATAAGGGGTGTGTATGTATATGTGTTTTCATGTGCATGCATGTGCTTTTTAAAAGAGTCATATGTGTGAACATTGAAGTTCTAAGGATGATGAAAAGGGTTAGGATAAAAAAAGAAGATGGCTAGATATATACAAGCAATTTAAATTACTGAGTATCTACTTTACATTGTTTTTCTGTGTGTAGATATAGATAGATAAAAAGAAGGTGTTTTCTTATCTGTTTCTACACTATTTGCCAGTCTGTCACTTTAGAAATGGAATATAAGCTCCCTGAAGGCAGGATTTTTTTTTTAATTTTTGCCTCTGTATTCCTTGTACTGAGAACAGACCTGGCACAAAGTAGGTTCCTTTTTGTTGTTGTTCGTTTGTTTCGTTTTTTGCAAGACAATCAGGGTGATTTGCCCAGGGTCACACAGTTACTAACTGTCGAGTGTCCTAAGCCAGATTTGAACTCAAGTCTTTCTGACTCCAAGGATAGTGTTCTATCCACTGTGCCACATAGCTGCCTCACAAAGTAGGTTCTTAATATTTGTTGGATTTAATTGTTACTTAGGTGCTGAAAAAAATCACTAAGGGAGGAAGGAGGAGGAAATGGAAGGTTAGTAGACAACAGAAAAGAGTAGGATCTGAGAGGTGTTAAGGTAGCACCATTAGACGATATAAAGTCCAAAGAAGGACATATTGGCATGGGGCATAGCAAAAAGAGTATCTGAGTCATAGCGTCAAGCAAGGAGGAAGGAGTTTGCCAGTTGCTAGGTGTGTGTGTGTGTGTATGTGTGTGTAGACAATTGGAACAGAATCTTTATGAGCCAACCATATTTCAATTTTTGCCCCCAAATAAAATGAGCATGAAGAGCTCTAGGATACAGTAGGATTTATTAATAGTAGAAATGGTACTATCCAGGACACGATGACAAGGGAGGGCAGAAGAGAATATGTGAAGAAAAGACAAAGGGATGAACTGGATAAAATGAGATTTCTGACAAAAATGATGGAGGAAAGTGTTTTTATCTTAGTGTATGTCAACTCTGAATTCCAGGCACCTGGCAAATAGAAGGGATTTGTGAAGCAGAGGGCAGGAGGAGAAGAACTTTAGGATTTATAGCACTTGAGCAAATTCAATTAAGTGTGGGCAGAGATCCCAAAATCTAATGTTGGGAAGGTCAATTTGTCAGTGGGAGCAATTGGACCCTGGGAGAGGGGCTTCAGAAGGATGAGGGGTGGGATGATATTCCAGGGCTGGTCAGGGAAAGACATATTAAACAGTTAAGCTTGGTGCAACAGGGATAGCAGAAAGTTGACATAGGAAAGAAGTGTGCCCCTTCTTCCATGTCAGCATCTCAAGGCAAAACCATGATGGATTATGATAGTTATGGCTCTAAAGGGCAGTCCCAAGGAAGAAGAATCTTATAATTCAAATCTTCTATCCCCCCAAATCTAATTAGAATATTGGTATGAAGGAGCCTCCACCAAAAGAAGGAAGAATAGAAGGAAAAAAAAGCTCATTGACTGAATTCAGAAGACCTTAGTTCAAAATCTAACATTGAACTGTTTGACCTTGGGTAAGTCATTTAGCCTCCACAGGTCTTAGTTTGTTGCCCATCAGTGCGTCCTCATGATTCTAAAGCTATGATCCTATGGCATCACCACTGGGCAGAGTCCTCTCAGTTGTTGGTAATTTTCTAAGTCATCATCAAGTATGAATTACCATATACTTGTGCTGTTTATTCCCCCTTCCCTTCATGCCTGGAAGAGATTAGTGTTACTCACATAATTTGTGAATATGTGGCAGGCATATCATTCTTCAACTCTGTGAGGTTTCCTCAGAGGTGCCCACAGTTGACTTGTCTCCTATCCAAAGAAAATGCCTAATCAAATTGAAATTTAAAATGTCTAATCAAAATTAGAATGTCTCATAATTGAAAACAAACACTCTTCTGAGTATTTCTGGACTGTTACCTGATCTCTTTGAGGTAGTTAGATGTTGTTGACAAGTCACAATCAGAGTAGGGCTTCTTAACCTGGGATCCATAAACTTGTTTTAAAAAGAATTGATAACTGATTTAAAAGGAATTGGTTTCCTTTGTCTTGCTTTGTATTTTATTTTACAAATTTAAAAGCATTCGTCTTAGAAAGGGTTCATTAATTCTACCATGTTACTAAAGGGTCCCATAAAATACCCAAAATAGGCTCATCTCTGAATTATAGGGTACTTATGCTCAAGCTAATATGCAAAGCAATTTTCATGGGTCCATCTCACCAGACTTCTATATTATTTAAGTCCATGATTTGAATGAACTTGAATGAAAGTGGGATTATTATTTACAAATAAAACTGGAATAAACCCCTATTGCCATAGAAGGAGGATTTTAGAGGACCACTGTCCATGGAAACCATGGCAAACACTGAAGGGGAAAAATGACATTGTATCCTGTTTATACTAGATCTTACTGTTACATATAATACTCTAGGAAGGCTTCTTAATCCGAGGTTCACAAACTTCCCCCTCTGTTTGCAAGGGGTCTGCATATATGATTCAATGAGAACATTTAAAGGAAAATCCTTATTTCAATATAATTGGCTTTCTTTATAATCTTAAATGTTTTATCTTATGCATTTAAAATATTATTCTGAGGAGGAGGCCATAGGTTTGACTAGACTACCAAAGGGATCCATGATACAAAAAAGTTAGGAACATCTTTATACAACACAGGAAGAAGGGAGCTGACTGGATTGTCACCAGCAAATTGCTAATCTACTTTACTGACTCCACCCATGTTTCCTTGTAATAGAAAAGGACCATCTTTTCAATTTGCACATTTTAGAGAAAAAAAGATATGCTTAACCATATGTGGGGGAGGGAGTTTTCATAAATGTTTGTGTGTGTTTGTGTATGTATATAATACAGATAATATTATGTAGTTATCCCTTCTGCATAGTGACTTTCTTTATTGCAGTTTTGATGTATCTTAGGTCAGCTAAGAAATTAAATGGAAATTTTTCAAGAGTTTTGTGGAAGCCAAAGATGACATATGAAGGACAGCATACGACACAGAAAAAGTTTAGAAACTCAGAAATGCATTAAAATATATGTATTGTATTATTATAGCTTATGAACAAATATTTAACCCAAATTTTACAATGAGGTACTATAAACACCCCATAAAAGAAAAAAAAGGGGAGTGGCTAGGTGGTGCAGTGAATAGAGCACCGGCCCTGGAGACAGGAGAACTTGAGTTCAAATGCGGCCTCAGAAACTTAACACAAAAACTAGCCATGTGACCTTGGGCAAGTCACTTAACCCCAATTGCCCTTAAAACAAAAGCAAAAAAAGAAAAGAAAAAGAAAAAAATTCAGACTTCTACCCTGGTACCAAGGGAGGGCTAAAAATTTTACACAGATTTTCCAGATTGTGGGGGCACTGCAACCCTAGCTCCCATGCTAGGGAATGGATAAGTCTAAAATCCTTTATGTAGTTAATAAAGACTTTATATAGTTAATAAAGACTATTTTTCTCTCTTTGCACATGTATGTATACATATACACACATCTATCTATCTATCTATCTATCTATCTATCTATCTATCTATCTATCTA